>NC_065449.1:122009519-122334102 GCF_917563875.1 Diabrotica virgifera virgifera
ATTTTTTATCGCAGACCGTTATTTTTTAATAGCCATTTAAATATTTTACATCTATATATATAAAAGAAAGTCGAGGTTGTGTTAGTTACACCATTTATAACTCGAGAACGACTGAACAGATTTTTATGAAATTTTACATGTATATTCTAGCGGTCTGGGAATAGGATAATATGGAGTTTCATACCCGTACGTCATAAGGGGTGTTGCCCCCCTTGATATATTTTTTTAATTTTTGGAAAAACCGTTTTTTACTATTTTTATGAGATGTAGAAGCAAAAGATACATACAATCCTAAATTTTCAATTTTTTATCTCAGACCGTTATTTTTTAATAGCCATTTAAGTATTTTACATCTATATATATAAAAGAAAGTCGAGGTTGTGTTAGTTACACCATTTATAACTCGAGAACGACTGAACAGATTTTTATGAAATTTTACATGTATATTCTAGCGGTCTGGGAATAGGATAATATGGAGTTTCATACCCGTACGTCATAAGGGGTGTTGCCCCCCCTGATATATTTTTTTAATTTTTGGAAAAACCGTTTTTTACTATTTTTATGAGATGTAGAAGCAAAAGATACATACAATCCTAAATTTTCAATTTTTTATCTCAGACCGTTATTTTTTAATAGCCATTTAAATATTTTACATCTATATATATAAAAGAAAGTCGAGGTTGTGTTAGTTACACCATTTATAACTCGAGAACGACTGAACAGATTTTTATGAAATTTTACATGTATATTCTAGCGGTCTGGGAATAGGATAATATGGAGTTTCATACCCGTACGTCATAAGGGGTGTTGCCCCCCTTGATATATTTTTTTAATTTTTGGAAAAACCGTTTTTTACTATTTTTATGAGATGTAGAAGCAAAAGATACATACAATCCTAAATTTTCAATTTTTTATCTCAGACCGTTATTTTTTAATAGCCATTTAAATATTTTACATCTATATATATAAAAGAAAGTCGAGGTTGTGTTAGTTACACCATTTATAACTCGAGAACGACTGAACAGATTTTTATGAAATTTTACATGTATATTCTAGAGGTCTGGGAATAGGATAATATGGAGTTTCATACCCGTACGTCATAAGGGGTGTTGCCCCCCTTGATATATTTTTTTAATTTTTGGAAAAACCGTTTTTTACTATTTTTATGAGATGTAGAAGCAAAAGATACATACAATCCTAAATTTTCAATTTTTTATCTCAGACCGTTATTTTTTAATAGCCATTTAAATATTTTACATCTATATATATAAAAGAAAGTCGAGGTTGTGTTAGTTACACCATTTATAACTCGAGAACGACTGAACAGATTTTTATGAAATTTTACATGTATATTCTAGCGGTCTGGGAATAGGATAATATGGAGTTTCATACCCGTACGTCATAAGGGGTGTTGCCCCCCCTGATATATTTTTTTAATTTTTGGAAAAACCGTTTTTTGCTATTTTTATGAGATGTAGAAGCAAAAGATACATACAATCCTAAATTTTCAATTTTTTATCTCAGACCGTTATTTTTTAATAGCCATTTAAATATTTTACATCTATATATATAAAAGAAAGTCGAGGTTGTGTTAGTTACACCATTTATAACTCGAGAACGACTGAACAGATTTTTATGAAATTTTACATGTATATTCTAGCGGTCTGGGAATAGGATAATATGGAGTTTCATACCCGTACGTCATAAGGGGTGTTGCCCTCCCTGATATATTTTTTTAATTTTTGGAAAAACCGTTTTTTACTATTTTTATGAGATGTAGAAGCAAAAGATACATACAATCCTAAATTTTCAATTTTTTATCTCAGACCGTTATTTTTTAATAGCCATTTAAATATTTTACATCTATATATATAAAAGAAAGTCGAGGTTGTGTTAGTTACACCATTTATAACTCGAGAACGACTGAACAGATTTTTATGAAATTTTACATGTATATTCTAGCGGTCTGGGAATAGGATAATATGGAGTTTCATACCCGTACGTCATAAGGGGTGTTGCCCCCCTTGATATATTTTTTTAATTTTTGGAAAAACCGTTTTTTACTATTTTTATGAGATGTAGAAGCAAAAGATACATACAATCCTAAATTTTCAATTTTTTATCTCAGACCGTTATTTTTTAATAGCCATTTAAATATTTTACATCTATATATATAAAAGAAAGTCGAGGTTGTGTTAGTTACACCATTTATAACTCGAGAACGACTGAACAGATTTTTATGAAATTTTACATGTATATTCTAGCGGTCTGGGAATAGGATAATATGGAGTTTCATACCCGTACGTCATAAGGGGTGTTGCCCCCCCTGATATATTTTTTTAATTTTTGGAAAAACCGTTTTTTACTATTTTTATGAGATGTAGAAGCAAAAGATACATACAATCCTAAATTTTCAATTTTTTATCTCAGACCGTTATTTTTTAATAGCCATTTAAATATTTTACATCTATATATATAAAAGAAAGTCGAGGTTGTGTTAGTTACACCATTTATAACTCGAGAACGACTGAACAGATTTTTATGAAATTTTACATGTATATTCTAGCGGTCTGGGAATAGGATAATATGGAGTTTCATACCCGTACGTCATAAGGGGTGTTGCCCTCCCTGATATATTTTTTTAATTTTTGGAAAAACCGTTTTTTACTATTTTTATGAGATGTAGAAGCAAAAGATACATACAATCCTAAATTTTCAATTTTTTATCTCAGACCGTTATTTTTTAATAGCCATTTAAATATTTTACATCTATATATATAAAAGAAAGTCGAGGTTGTGTTAGTTACACCATTTATAACTCGAGAACGACTGAACAGATTTTTATGAAATTTTACATGTATATTCTAGCGGTCTGGGAATAGGATAATATGGAGTTTCATACCCGTACGTCATAAGGGGTGTTGCCCCCCCTGATATATTTTTTTAATTTTTGGAAAAACCGTTTTTTACTATTTTTATGAGATGTAGAAGCAAAAGATACATACAATCCTAAATTTTCAATTTTTTATCTCAGACCGTTATTTTTTAATAGCCATTTAAATATTTTACATCTATATATATAAAAGAAAGTCGAGGTTGTGTTAGTTACACCATTTATAACTCGAGAACGACTGAACAGATTTTTATGAAATTTTACATGTATATTCTAGCGGTCTGGGAATAGGATAATATGGAGTTTCATACCCGTACGTCATAAGGGGTGTTGCCCCCCTTGATATATTTTTTTAATTTTTGGAAAAACCGTTTTTTACTATTTTTATGAGATGTAGAAGCAAAAGATACATACAATCCTAAATTTTCAATTTTTTATCTCAGACCGTTATTTTTTAATAGCCATTTAAATATTTTACATCTATATATATAAAAGAAAGTCGAGGTTGTGTTAGTTACACCATTTATAACTCGAGAACGACTGAACAGATTTTTATAAAATTTTACATGTATATTCTAGCGGTCTGGGAATAGGATAATATGGAGTTTCATACCCGTACGTCATAAGGGGTGTTGCCCCCCCTGATATATTTTTTTAATTTTTGGAAAAACCGTTTTTTACTATTTTTATGAGATGTAGAAGCAAAAGATACATACAATCCTAAATTTTCAATTTTTTATCTCAGACCGTTATTTTTTAATAGCCATTTAAATATTTTACATCTATATATATAAAAGAAAGTCGAGGTTGTGTTAGTTACACCATTTATAACTCGAGAACGACTGAACAGATTTTTATGAAATTTTACATGTATATTCTAGCGGTCTGGGAATAGGATAATATGGAGTTTCATACCCGTACGTCATAAGGGGTGTTGCCCCCCTTGATATATTTTTTTAATTTTTGGAAAAACCGTTTTTTACTATTTTTATGAGATGTAGAAGCAAAAGATACATACAATCCTAAATTTTCAATTTTTTATCTCAGACCGTTATTTTTTAATAGCCATTTAAATATTTTACATCTATATATATAAAAGAAAGTCGAGGTTGTGTTAGTTACACCATTCATAACTCGAGAACGACTGAACAGATTTTTATGAAATTTTACATGTATATTCTAGCGGTCTGGGAATAGGATAATATGGAGTTTCATACCCGTACGTCATAAGGGGTGTTGCCCCCCCTGATATATTTTTTTAATTTTTGGAAAAACCGTTTTTTACTATTTTTATGAGATGTAGAAGCAAAAGATACATACAATCCTAAATTTTCAATTTTTTATCTCAGACCGTTATTTTTTAATAGCCATTTAAATATTTTACATCTATATATATAAAAGAAAGTCGAGGTTGTGTTAGTTACACCATTTATAACTCGAGAACGACTGAACAGATTTTTATGAAATTTTACATGTATATTCTAGCGGTCTGGGAATAGGATAATATGGAGTTTCATACCCGTACGTCATAAGGGGTGTTGCCCCCCTTGATATATTTTTTTAATTTTTGGAAAAACCGTTTTTTACTATTTTTATGAGATGTAGAAGCAAAAGATACATACAATCCTAAATTTTCAATTTTTTATCTCAGACCGTTATTTTTTAATAGCCATTTAAATATTTTACATCTATATATATAAAAGAAAGTCGAGGTTGTGTTAGTTACACCATTTATAACTCGAGAACGACTGAACAGATTTTTATGAAATTTTACATGTATATTCTAGCGGTCTGGGAATAGGATAATATGGAGTTTCATACCCGTACGTCATAAGGGGTGTTGCCCCCCCTGATATATTTTTTTAATTTTTGGAAAAACCGTTTTTTACTATTTTTATGAGATGTAGAAGCAAAAGATACATACAATCCTAAATTTTCAATTTTTTATCTCAGACCGTTATTTTTTAATAGCCATTTAAATATTTTACATCTATATATATAAAAGAAAGTCGAGGTTGTGTTAGTTACACCATTTATAACTCGAGAACGACTGAACAGATTTTTATGAAATTTTACATGTATATTCTAGCGGTCTGGGAATAGGATAATATGGAGTTTCATACCCGTACGTCATAAGGGGTGTTGCCCCCCTTGATATATTTTTTTAATTTTTGGAAAAACCGTTTTTTACTATTTTTATGAGATGTAGAAGCAAAAGATACATACAATCCTAAATTTTCAATTTTTTATTTCAGACCGTTATTTTTTAATAGCCATTTAAATATTTTACATCTATATATATAAAAGAAAGTCGAGGTTGTGTTAGTTACACCATTTATAACTCGAGAACGACTGAACAGATTTTTATGAAATTTTACATGTATATTCTAGCGGTCTGGGAATAGGATAATATGGAGTTTCATACCCGTACGTCATAAGGGGTATTGCCCCCCCTGATATATTTTTTTAATTTTTGGAAAAACCGTTTTTTACTATTTTTATGAGATGTAGAAGCAAAAGATACATACAATCCTAAATTTTCAATTTTTTATCGCAGACCGTTATTTTTTAATAGCCATTTAAATATTTTACATCTATATATATAAAAGAAAGTCGAGGTTGTGTTAGTTACACCATTTATAACTCGAGAACGACTGAACAGATTTTTATGAAATTTTACATGTATATTCTAGCGGTCTGGGAATAGGATAATATGGAGTTTCATACCCGTACGTCATAAGGGGTGTTGCCCCCCTTGATATATTTTTTTAATTTTTGGAAAAACCGTTTTTTACTATTTTTATGAGATGTAGAAGCAAAAGATACATACAATCCTAAATTTTCAATTTTTTATCTCAGACCGTTATTTTTTAATAGCCATTTAAATATTTTACATCTATATATATAAAAGAAAGTCGAGGTTGTGTTAGTTACACCATTTATAACTCGAGAACGACTGAACAGATTTTTATGAAATTTTACATGTATATTCTAGCGGTCTGGGAATAGGATAATATGGAGTTTCATACCCGTACGTCATAAGGGGTGTTGCCCCCCCTGATATATTTTTTTAATTTTTGGAAAAACCGTTTTTTACTATTTTTATGAGATGTAGAAGCAAAAGATACATACAATCCTAAATTTTCAATTTTTTATCTCAGACCGTTATTTTTTAATAGCCATTTAAATATTTTACATCTATATATATAAAAGAAAGTCGAGGTTGTGTTAGTTACACCATTTATAACTCGAGAACGACTGAACAGATTTTTATGAAATTTTACATGTATATTCTAGCGGTCTGGGAATAGGATAATATGGAGTTTCATACCCGTACGTCATAAGGGGTGTTGCCCCCCTTGATATATTTTTTTAATTTTTGGAAAAACCGTTTTTTACTATTTTTATGAGATGTAGAAGCAAAAGATACATACAATCCTAAATTTTCAATTTTTTATCTCAGACCGTTATTTTTTAATAGCCATTTAAATATTTTACATCTATATATATAAAAGAAAGTCGAGGTTGTGTTAGTTACACCATTTATAACTCGAGAACGACTGAACAGATTTTTATGAAATTTTACATGTATATTCTAGCGGTCTGGGAATAGGATAATATGGAGTTTCATACCCGTACGTCATAAGGGGTGTTGCCCCCCTTGATATATTTTTTTAATTTTTGGAAAAACCGTTTTTTACTATTTTTATGAGATGTAGAAGCAAAAGATACATACAATCCTAAATTTTCAATTTTTTATCTCAGACCGTTATTTTTTAATAGCCATTTAAATATTTTACATCTATATATATAAAAGAAAGTCGAGGTTGTGTTAGTTACACCATTTATAACTCGAGAACGACTGAACAGATTTTTATGAAATTTTACATGTATATTCTAGCGGTCTGGGAATAGGATAATATGGAGTTTCATACCCGTACGTCATAAGGGGTGTTGCCCCCCCTGATATATTTTTTTAATTTTTGGAAAAACCGTTTTTTACTATTTTTATGAGATGTAGAAGCAAAAGATACATACAATCCTAAATTTTCAATTTTTTATCTCAGACCGTTATTTTTTAATAGCCATTTAAATATTTTACATCTATATATATAAAAGAAAGTCGAGGTTGTGTTAGTTACACCATTTATAACTCGAGAACGACTGAACAGATTTTTATGAAATTTTACATGTATATTCTAGCGGTCTGGGAATAGGATAATATGGAGTTTCATACCCGTACGTCATAAGGGGTGTTGCCCTCCCTGATATATTTTTTTAATTTTTGGAAAAACCGTTTTTTACTATTTTTATGAGATGTAGAAGCAAAAGATACATACAATCCTAAATTTTCAATTTTTTATCTCAGACCGTTATTTTTTAATAGCCATTTAAATATTTTACATCTATATCTATAAAAGAAAGTCGAGGTTGTGTTAGTTACACCATTTATAACTCGAGAACGACTGAACAGATTTTTATGAAATTTTACATGTATATTCTAGCGGTCTGGGAATAGGATAATATGGAGTTTCATACCCGTACGTCATAAGGGGTGTTGCCCCCCTTGATATATTTTTTTAATTTTTGGAAAAACCGTTTTTTACTATTTTTATGAGATGTAGAAGCAAAAGATACATACAATCCTAAATTTTCAATTTTTTATCTCAGACCGTTATTTTTTAATAGCCATTTAAATATTTTACATCTATATATATAAAAGAAAGTCGAGGTTGTGTTAGTTACACCATTTATAACTCGAGAACGACTGAACAGATTTTTATGAAATTTTACATGTATATTCTAGCGGTCTGGGAATAGGATAATATGGAGTTTCATACCCGTACGTCATAAGGGGTGTTGCCCCCCCTGATATATTTTTTTAATTTTTGGAAAAACCGTTTTTTACTATTTTTATGAGATGTAGAAGCAAAAGATACATACAATCCTAAATTTTCAATTTTTTATCTCAGACCGTTATTTTTTAATAGCCATTTAAATATTTTACATCTATATATATAAAAGAAAGTCGAGGTTGTGTTAGTTACACCATTTATAACTCGAGAACGACTGAACAGATTTTTATGAAATTTTACATGTATATTCTAGCGGTCTGGGAATAGGATAATATGGAGTTTCATACCCGTACGTCATAAGGGGTGTTGCCCTCCCTGATATATTTTTTTAATTTTTGGAAAAACCGTTTTTTACTATTTTTATGAGATGTAGAAGCAAAAGATACATACAATCCTAAATTTTCAATTTTTTATCTCAGACCGTTATTTTTTAATAGCCATTTAAATATTTTACATCTATATATATAAAAGAAAGTCGAGGTTGTGTTAGTTACACCATTTATAACTCGAGAACGACTGAACAGATTTTTATGAAATTTTACATGTATATTCTAGCGGTCTGGGAATAGGATAATATGGAGTTTCATACCCGTACGTCATAAGGGGTGTTGCCCCCCTTGATATATTTTTTTAATTTTTGGAAAAACCGTTTTTTACTATTTTTATGAGATGTAGAAGCAAAAGATACATACAATCCTAAATTTTCAATTTTTTATCTCAGACCGTTATTTTTTAATAGCCATTTAAATATTTTACATCTATATATATAAAAGAAAGTCGAGGTTGTGTTAGTTACACCATTTATAACTCGAGAACGACTGAACAGATTTTTATGAAATTTTACATGTATATTCTAGCGGTCTGGGAATAGGATAATATGGAGTTTCATACCCGTACGTCATAAGGGGTGTTGCCCCCCCTGATATATTTTTTTAATTTTTGGAAAAACCGTTTTTTACTATTTTTATGAGATGTAGAAGCAAAAGATACATACAATCCTAAATTTTCAATTTTTTATCTCAGACCGTTATTTTTTAATAGCCATTTAAATATTTTACATCTATATATATAAAAGAAAGTCGAGGTTGTGTTAGTTACACCATTTATAACTCGAGAACGACTGAACAGATTTTTATGAAATTTTACATGTATATTCTAGCGGTCTGGGAATAGGATAATATGGAGTTTCATACCCGTACGTCATAAGGGGTGTTGCCCTCCCTGATATATTTTTTTAATTTTTGGAAAAACCGTTTTTTACTATTTTTATGAGATGTAGAAGCAAAAGATACATACAATCCTAAATTTTCAATTTTTTATCTCAGACCGTTATTTTTTAATAGCCATTTAAATATTTTACATCTATATATATAAAAGAAAGTCGAGGTTGTGTTAGTTACACCATTTATAACTCGAGAACGACTGAACAGATTTTTATGAAATTTTACATGTATATTCTAGCGGTCTGGGAATAGGATAATATGGAGTTTCATACCCGTACGTCATAAGGGGTGTTGCCCCCCTTGATATATTTTTTTAATTTTTGGAAAAACCGTTTTTTACTATTTTTATGAGATGTAGAAGCAAAAGATACATACAATCCTAAATTTTCAATTTTTTATCTCAGACCGTTATTTTTTAATAGCCATTTAAATATTTTACATCTATATATATATAAAAGAAAGTCGAGGTTGTGTTAGTTACACCATTTATAACTCGAGAACGACTGAACAGATTTTTATGAAATTTTACATGTATATTCTAGCGGTCTGGGAATAGGATAATATGGAGTTTCATACCCGTACGTCATAAGGGGTGTTGCCCCCCCTGATATATTTTTTTAATTTTTGGAAAAACCGTTTTTTACTATTTTTATGAGATGTAGAAGCAAAAGATACATACAATCCTAAATTTTCAATTTTTTATCTCAGACCGTTATTTTTTAATAGCCATTTAAATATTTTACATCTATATATATAAAAGAAAGTCGAGGTTGTGTTAGTTACACCATTTATAACTCGAGAACGACTGAACAGATTTTTATGAAATTTTACATGTATATTCTAACGGTCTGGGAATAGGATAATATGGAGTTTCATACCCGTACGTCATAAGGGGTGTTGCCCTCCCTGATATATTTTTTTAATTTTTGGAAAAACCGTTTTTTACTATTTTTATGAGATGTAGAAGCAAAAGATACATACAATCCTAAATTTTCAATTTTTTATCTCAGACCGTTATTTTTTAATAGCCATTTAAATATTTTACATCTATATATATAAAAGAAAGTCGAGGTTGTGTTAGTTACACCATTTATAACTCGAGAACGACTGAACAGATTTTTATGAAATTTTACATGTATATTCTAGCGGTCTGGGAATAGGATAATATGGAGTTTCATACCCGTACGTCATAAGGGGTGTTGCCCCCCTTGATATATTTTTTTAATTTTTGGAAAAACCGTTTTTTACTATTTTTATGAGATGTAGAAGCAAAAGATACATACAATCCTAAATTTTCAATTTTTTATCTCAGACCGTTATTTTTTAATAGCCATTTAAATATTTTACATCTATATATATAAAAGAAAGTCGAGGTTGTGTTAGTTACACCATTTATAACTCGAGAACGACTGAACAGATTTTTATGAAATTTTACATGTATATTCTAGCGGTCTGGGAATAGGATAATATGGAGTTTCATACCCGTACGTCATAAGGGGTGTTGCCCCCCCTGATATATTTTTTTAATTTTTGGAAAAACCGTTTTTTACTCTTTTTATGAGATGTAGAAGCAAAAGATACATACAATCCTAAATTTTCAATTTTTTATCTCAGACCGTTATTTTTTAATAGCCATTTAAATATTTTACATCTATATATATAAAAGAAAGTCGAGGTTGTGTTAGTTACACCATTTATAACTCGAGAACGACTGAACAGATTTTTATGAAATTTTACATGTATATTCTAGCGGTCTGGGAATAGGATAATATGGAGTTTCATACCCGTACGTCATAAGGGGTGTTGCCTCCCTGATATATTTTTTTAATTTTTGGAAAAACCGTTTTTTACTATTTTTATGAGATGTAGAAGCAAAAGATACATACAATCCTAAATTTTCAATTTTTTATCTCAGACCGTTATTTTTTAATAGCCATTTAAATATTTTACATCTATATATATAAAAGAAAGTCGAGGTTGTGTTAGTTACACCATTTATAACTCGAGAACGACTGAACAGATTTTTATGAAATTTTACATGTATATTCTAGCGGTCTGGGAATAGGATAATATGGAGTTTCATACCCGTACGTCATAAGGGGTGTTGCCCCCCTTGATATATTTTTTTAATTTTTGGAAAAACCGTTTTTTACTATTTTTATGAGATGTAGAAGCAAAAGATACATACAATCCTAAATTTTCAATTTTTTATCTCAGACCGTTATTTTTTAATAGCCATTTAAATATTTTACATCTATATATATAAAAGAAAGTCGAGGTTGTGTTAGTTACACCATTTATAACTCGAGAACGACTGAACAGATTTTTATGAAATTTTACATGTATATTCTAGCGGTCTGGGAATAGGATAATATGGAGTTTCATACCCGTACGTCATAAGGGGTGTTGCCCCCCCTGATATATTTTTTTAATTTTTGGAAAAACCGTTTTTTACTATTTTTATGAGATGTAGAAGCAAAAGATACATACAATCCTAAATTTTCAATTTTTTATCTCAGACCGTTATTTTTTAATAGCCATTTAAATATTTTACATCTATATATATAAAAGAAAGTCGAGGTTGTGTTAGTTACACCATTTATAACTCGAGAACGACTGAACAGATTTTTATGAAATTTTACATGTATATTCTAGCGGTCTGGGAATAGGATAATATGGAGTTTCATACCCGTACGTCATAAGGGGTGTTGCCCTCCCTGATATATTTTTTTAATTTTTGGAAAAACCGTTTTTTACTATTTTTATGAGATGTAGAAGCAAAAGATACATACAATCCTAAATTTTCAATTTTTTATCTCAGACCGTTATTTTTTAATAGCCATTTAAATATTTTACATCTATATATATAAAAGAAAGTCGAGGTTGTGTTAGTTACACCATTTATAACTCGAGAACGACTGAACAGATTTTTATGAAATTTTACATGTATATTCTAGCGGTCTGGGAATAGGATAATATGGAGTTTCATACCCGTACGTCATAAGGGGTGTTGCCCCCCTTGATATATTTTTTTAATTTTTGGAAAAACCGTTTTTTACTATTTTTATGAGATGTAGAAGCAAAAGATACATACAATCCTAAATTTTCAATTTTTTATCTCAGACCGTTATTTTTTAATAGCCATTTAAATATTTTACATCTATATATATAAAAGAAAGTCGAGGTTGTGTTAGTTACACCATTTATAACTCGAGAACGACTGAACAGATTTTTATGAAATTTTACATGTATATTCTAGCGGTCTGGGAATAGGATAATATGGAGTTTCATACCCGTACGTCATAAGGGGTGTTGCCCCCCCTGATATATTTTTTTAATTTTTGGAAAAACCGTTTCTTACTATTTTTATGAGATGTAGAAGCAAAAGATACATACAATCCTAAATTTTCAATTTTTTATCTCAGACCGTTATTTTTTAATAGCCATTTAAATATTTTACATCTATATATATAAAAGAAAGTCGAGGTTGTGTTAGTTACACCATTTATAACTCGAGAACGACTGAACAGATTTTTATGAAATTTTACATGTATATTCTAGCGGTCTGGGAATAGGATAATATGGAGTTTCATACCCGTACGTCATAAGGGGTGTTGCCCTCCCTGATATATTTTTTTAATTTTTGGAAAAACCGTTTTTTACTATTTTTATGAGATGTAGAAGCAAAAGATACATACAATCCTAAATTTTCAATTTTTTATCTCAGACCGTTATTTTTTAATAGCCATTTAAATATTTTACATCTATATATATAAAAGAAAGTCGAGGTTGTGTTAGTTACACCATTTATAACTCGAGAACGACTGAACAGATTTTTATGAAATTTTACATGTATATTCTAGCGGTCTGGGAATAGGATAATATGGAGTTTCATACCCGTACGTCATAAGGGGTGTTGCCCCCCTTGATATATTTTTTTAATTTTTGGAAAAACCGTTTTTTACTATTTTTATGAGATGTAGAAGCAAAAGATACATACAATCCTAAATTTTCAATTTTTTATCTCAGACCGTTATTTTTTAATAGCCATTTAAATATTTTACATCTATATATATAAAAGAAAGTCGAGGTTGTGTTAGTTACACCATTTATAACTCGAGAACGACTGAACAGATTTTTATGAAATTTTACATGTATATTCTAGCGGTCTGGGAATAGGATAATATGGAGTTTCATACCCGTACGTCATAAGGGGTGTTGCCCCCCCTGATATATTTTTTTAATTTTTGGAAAAACCGTTTTTTACTATTTTTATGAGATGTAGAAGCAAAAGATACATACAATCCTAAATTTTCAATTTTTTATCTCAAACCGTTATTTTTTAATAGCCATTTAAATATTTTACATCTATATATATAAAAGAAAGTCGAGGTTGTGTTAGTTACACCATTTATAACTCGAGAACGACTGAACAGATTTTTATGAAATTTTACATGTATATTCTAGCGGTCTGGGAATAGGATAATATGGAGTTTCATACCCGTACGTCATAAGGGGTGTTGCCCTCCCTGATATATTTTTTTAATTTTTGGAAAAACCGTTTTTTACTATTTTTATGAGATGTAGAAGCAAAAGATACATACAATCCTAAATTTTCAATTTTTTATCTCAGACCGTTATTTTTTAATAGCCATTTAAATATTTTACATCTATATATATAAAAGAAAGTCGAGGTTGTGTTAGTTACACCATTTATAACTCGAGAACGACTGAACAGATTTTTATGAAATTTTACATGTATATTCTAGCGGTCTGGGAATAGGATAATATGGAGTTTCATACCCGTACGTCATAAGGGGTGTTGCCCCCCTTGATATATTTTTTTAATTTTTGGAAAAACCGTTTTTTACTATTTTTATGAGATGTAGAAGCAAAAGATACATACAATCCTAAATTTTCAATTTTTTATCTCAGACCGTTATTTTTTAATAGCCATTTAAATATTTTACATCTATATATATAAAAGAAAGTCGAGGTTGTGTTAGTTACACCATTTATAACTCGAGAACGACTGAACAGATTTTTATGAAATTTTACATGTATATTCTAGCGGTCTGGGAATAGGATAATATGGAGTTTCATACCCGTACGTCATAAGGGGTGTTGCCCCCCCTGATATATTTTTTTAATTTTTGGAAAAACCGTTTTTTACTATTTTTATGAGATGTAGAAGCAAAAGATACATACAATCCTAAATTTTCAATTTTTTATCTCAGACCGTTATTTT
Source organism: Diabrotica virgifera virgifera (assembly GCF_917563875.1). Classification (NCBI taxonomy): domain Eukaryota; kingdom Metazoa; phylum Arthropoda; class Insecta; order Coleoptera; family Chrysomelidae; genus Diabrotica; species Diabrotica virgifera. The sequence continues at coordinate 122,023,740 of NC_065449.1, forward strand.
TTAATAGCCATTTAAATATTTTACATCTATATATATAAAAGAAAGTCGAGGTTGTGTTAGTTACACCATTTATAACTCGAGAACGACTGAACAGATTTTTATGAAATTTTACATGTATATTCTAGCGGTCTGGGAATAGGATAATATGGAGTTTCATACCCGTACGTCATAAGGGGTGTTGCCCTCCCTGATATATTTTTTTAATTTTTGGAAAAACCGTTTTTTACTATTTTTATGAGATGTAGAAGCAAAAGATACATACAATCCTAAATTTTCAATTTTTTATCTCAGACCGTTATTTTTTAATAGCCATTTAAATATTTTACATCTATATATATAAAAGAAAGTCGAGGTTGTGTTAGTTACACCATTTATAACTCGAGAACGACTGAACAGATTTTTATGAAATTTTACATGTATATTCTAGCGGTCTGGGAATAGGATAATATGGAGTTTCATACCCGTACGTCATAAGGGGTGTTGCCCCCCTTGATATATTTTTTTAATTTTTGGAAAAACCGTTTTTTACTATTTTTATGAGATGTAGAAGCAAAAGATACATACAATCCTAAATTTTCAATTTTTTATCTCAGACCGTTATTTTTTAATAGCCATTTAAATATTTTACATCTATATATATAAAAGAAAGTCGAGGTTGTGTTAGTTACACCATTTATAACTCGAGAACGACTGAACAGATTTTTATGAAATTTTACATGTATATTCTAGCGGTCTGGGAATAGGATAATATGGAGTTTCATACCCGTACGTCATAAGGGGTGTTGCCCCCCCTGATATATTTTTTTAATTTTTGGAAAAACCGTTTTTTACTATTTTTATGAGATGTAGAAGCAAAAGATACATACAATCCTAAATTTTCAATTTTTTATCTCAGACCGTTATTTTTTAATAGCCATTTAAATATTTTACATCTATATATATAAAAGAAAGTCGAGGTTGTGTTAGTTACACCATTTATAACTCGAGAACGACTGAACAGATTTTTATGAAATTTTACATGTATATTCTAGCGGTCTGGGAATAGGATAATATGGAGTTTCATACCCGTACGTCATAAGGGGTGTTGCCCTCCCTGATATATTTTTTTAATTTTTGGAAAAACCGTTTTTTACTATTTTTATGAGATGTAGAAGCAAAAGATACATACAATCCTAAATTTTCAATTTTTTATCTCAGACCGTTATTTTTTAATAGCCATTTAAATATTTTACATCTATATATATAAAAGAAAGTCGAGGTTGTGTTAGTTACACCATTTATAACTCGAGAACGACTGAACAGATTTTTATGAAATTTTACATGTATATTCTAGCGGTCTGGGAATAGGATAATATGGAGTTTCATACCCGTACGTCATAAGGGGTGTTGCCCCCCTTGATATATTTTTTTAATTTTTGGAAAAACCGTTTTTTACTATTTTTATGAGATGTAGAAGCAAAAGATATATACAATCCTAAATTTTCAATTTTTTATCTCAGACCGTTATTTTTTAATAGCCATTTAAATATTTTACATCTATATATATAAAAGAAAGTCGAGGTTGTGTTAGTTACACCATTTATAACTCGAGAACGACTGAACAGATTTTTATGAAATTTTACATGTATATTCTAGCGGTCTGGGAATAGGATAATATGGAGTTTCATACCCGTACGTCATAAGGGGTGTTGCCCCCCCTGATATATTTTTTTAATTTTTGGAAAAACCGTTTTTTACTATTTTTATGAGATGTAGAAGCAAAAGATACATACAATCCTAAATTTTCTGCCATTTAAATATTTTACATCTATATATATAAAAGAAAGTCGAGGTTGTGTTAGTTACACCATTTATAACTCGAGAACGACTGAACAGATTTTTATGAAATTTTACATGTATATTCTAGCGGTCTGGGAATAGGATAATATGGAGTTTCATACCCGTACGTCATAAGGGGTGTTGCCCTCCCTGATATATTTTTTTAATTTTTGGAAAAACCGTTTTTTACTATTTTTATGAGATGTAGAAGCAAAAGATACATACAATCCTAAATTTTCAATTTTTTATCTCAGACCGTTATTTTTTAATAGCCATTTAAATATTTTACATCTATATATATAAAAGAAAGTCGAGGTTGTGTTAGTTACACCATTTATAACTCGAGAACGACTGAACAGATTTTTATGAAATTTTACATGTATATTCTAGCGGTCTGGGAATAGGATAATATGGAGTTTCATACCCGTACGTCATAAGGGGTGTTGCCCCCCTTGATATATTTTTTTAATTTTTGGAAAAACCGTTTTTTACTATTTTTATGAGATGTAGAAGCAAAAGATACATACAATCCTAAATTTTCAATTTTTTATCTCAGACCGTTATTTTTTAATAGCCATTTAAATATTTTACATCTATATATATAAAAGAAAGTCGAGGTTGTGTTAGTTACACCATTTATAACTCGAGAACGACTGAACAGATTTTTATGAAATTTTACATGTATATTCTAGCGGTCTGGGAATAGGATAATATGGAGTTTCATACCCGTACGTCATAAGGGGTGTTGCCCCCCCTGATATATTTTTTTAATTTTTGGAAAAACCGTTTTTTACTATTTTTATGAGATGTAGAAGCAAAAGATACATACAATCCTAAATTTTCAATTTTTTATCTCAGACCGTTATTTTTTAATAGCCATTTAAATATTTTACATCTATATATATAAAAGAAAGTCGAGGTTGTGTTAGTTACACCATTTATAACTCGAGAACGACTGAACAGATTTTTATGAAATTTTACATGTATATTCTAGCGGTCTGGGAATAGGATAATATGGAGTTTCATACCCGTACGTCATAAGGGGTGTTGCCCCCCCTGATATATTTTTTTAATTTTTGGAAAAACCGTTTTTTACTATTTTTATGAGATGTAGAAGCAAAAGATACATACAATCCTAAATTTTCAATTTTTTATCTCAGACCGTTATTTTTTAATAGCCATTTAAATATTTTACATCTATATATATAAAAGAAAGTCGAGGTTGTGTTAGTTACACCATTTATAACTCGAGAACGACTGAACAGATTTTTATGAAATTTTACATGTATATTCTAGCGGTCTGGGAATAGGATAATATGGAGTTTCATACCCGTACGTCATAAGGGGTGTTGCCCTCCCTGATATATTTTTTTAATTTTTGGAAAAACCGTTTTTTACTATTTTTATGAGATGTAGAAGCAAAAGATACATACAATCCTAAATTTTCAATTTTTTATCTCAGACCGTTATTTTTTAATAGCCATTTAAATATTTTACATCTATATATATAAAAGAAAGTCGAGGTTGTGTTAGTTACACCATTTATAACTCGAGAACGACTGAACAGATTTTTATGAAATTTTACATGTATATTCTAGCGGTCTGGGAATAGGATAATATGGAGTTTCATACCCGTACGTCATAAGGGGTGTTGCCCCCCTTGATATATTTTTTTAATTTTTGGAAAAACCGTTTTTTACTATTTTTATGAGATGTAGAAGCAAAAGATACATACAATCCTAAATTTTCAATTTTTTATCTCAGACCGTTATTTTTTAATAGCCATTTAAATATTTTACATCTATATATATAAAAGAAAGTCGAGGTTGTGTTAGTTACACCATTTATAACTCGAGAACGACTGAACAGATTTTTATGAAATTTTACATGTATATTCTAGCGGTCTGGGAATAGGATAATATGGAGTTTCATACCCGTACGTCATAAGGGGTGTTGCCCCCCCTGATATATTTTTTTAATTTTTGGAAAAACCGTTTTTTACTATTTTTATGAGATGTAGAAGCAAAAGATACATACAATCCTAAATTTTCAATTTTTTATCTCAGACCGTTATTTTTTAATAGCCATTTAAATATTTTACATCTATATATATAAAAGAAAGTCGAGGTTGTGTTAGTTACACCATTTATAACTCGAGAACGACTGAACAGATTTTTATGAAATTTTACATGTATATTCTAGCGGTCTGGGAATAGGATAATATGGAGTTTCATACCCGTACGTCATAAGGGGTGTTGCCCCCCCTGATATATTTTTTTAATTTTTGGAAAAACCGTTTTTTACTATTTTTATGAGATGTAGAAGCAAAAGATACATACAATCCTAAATTTTCAATTTTTTATCTCAGACCGTTATTTTTTAATAGCCATTTAAATATTTTACATCTATATATATAAAAGAAAGTCGAGGTTGTGTTAGTTACACCATTTATAACTCGAGAACGACTGAACAGATTTTTATGAAATTTTACATGTATATTCTAGCGGTCTGGGAATAGGATAATATGGAGTTTCATACCCGTACGTCATAAGGGGTGTTGCCCTCCCTGATATATTTTTTTAATTTTTGGAAAAACCGTTTTTTACTATTTTTATGAGATGTAGAAGCAAAAGATACATACAATCCTAAATTTTCAATTTTTTATCTCAGACCGTTATTTTTTAATAGCCATTTAAATATTTTACATCTATATATATAAAAGAAAGTCGAGGTTGTGTTAGTTACACCATTTATAACTCGAGAACGACTGAACAGATTTTTATGAAATTTTACATGTATATTCTAGCGGTCTGGGAATAGGATAATATGGAGTTTCATACCCGTACGTCATAAGGGGTGTTGCCCCCCTTGATATATTTTTTTAATTTTTGGAAAAACCGTTTTTTACTATTTTTATGAGATGTAGAAGCAAAAGATATATACAATCCTAAATTTTCAATTTTTTATCTCAGACCGTTATTTTTTAATAGCCATTTAAATATTTTACATCTATATATATAAAAGAAAGTCGAGGTTGTGTTAGTTACACCATTTATAACTCGAGAACGACTGAACAGATTTTTATGAAATTTTACATGTATATTCTAGCGGTCTGGGAATAGGATAATATGGAGTTTCATACCCGTACGTCATAAGGGGTGTTGCCCCCCCTGATATATTTTTTTAATTTTTGGAAAAACCGTTTTTTACTATTTTTATGAGATGTAGAAGCAAAAGATACATACAATCCTAAATTTTCAATTTTTTATCTCAGACCGTTATTTTTTAATAGCCATTTAAATATTTTACATCTATATATATAAAAGAAAGTCGAGGTTGTGTTAGTTACACCATTTATAACTCGAGAACGACTGAACAGATTTTTATGAAATTTTACATGTATATTCTAGCGGTCTGGGAATAGGATAATATGGAGTTTCATACCCGTACGTCATAAGGGGTGTTGCCCTCCCTGATATATTTTTTTAATTTTTGGAAAAACCGTTTTTTACTATTTTTATGAGATGTAGAAGCAAAAGATACATACAATCCTAAATTTTCAATTTTTTATCTCAGACCGTTATTTTTTAATAGCCATTTAAATATTTTACATCTATATAGATAAATTTACGCACTCTCGATGTGACTTTTAAAAAAGATTTTATTTTTAAAATATTACAATTAAGTTTTCTACTTCAAAAATTATATAATAAAAATTCTTAATTACAAAATGAAACGAATTGATCAGAGAATGATAATCGAATGAATTTAAAATAAAATTGAAAATGAGTACATTGTCCCGTTGTGTTGCAATTGCTGAGCTTGCGATTCCATGTAGTTCAATGAACAATGGTTTATAGTCTGGGAGCTAATGGTTACATTTCTTCTCCCTCGGGAGGATTTTGCTTCGTCCTCGAAGTTCTTGATACTTCTGCTACTAGTTCTTCTAAAATTTGGATTTGGGCTGTATCTAGCTTAGGTCCGAAAAGGATTTTGGAAATACGTTTTCTTTTCTTCAGTAGGAATATTGTTAGAATCAATGACACAAATAAGATGATTATTAGTGCAGTGATGCTGACTCCAGTGGAAAGCTGCGGTAAATTAGCGGTCATCTCGATAGGTTGAATTTGTCCATGCGTTTCTGGGATTCTCAATTTTTCGATTATTATTTCGTGGTTTGCAATAAGTTCCATGGGTATGATATCGGGAACGTGGATTTCTTGATTTGACTTTTTGTTGAATTTGATGCCATCTATGGTAATGGATTCATTTGTGGTAAGGATGCTGCTGGATTTAATGGTTTGTTCTCTAATATTTATTGGTTCTACTATTCCCAATAGTATCGCATTGTTGGTTTCTTGGAAGAAATTTTCTTTGGCTATACTTTTGGTGCAATTCTTGACATTTGGTATCGTACATTGGGACCTTACTGGTTTTGTGCATATGATGTTTTCAGCTTGTCTCGTGCATATCTCGAACCATTTATTATTGGAATGATAATGTGCTGGTGGAAGAATCATAATATGGTCTGCATTTGGAATAGGATAAATTTTAAGTGTGTTGTGGGATTGTTCGTAGAGGATAGGAATTTTGATTATTATGAGCATGGTTCGCTGTGTGACACAAACTAATGTTTTGGAAAGTTCAACTAATTCATATGGGTGTTCATCATTTACTAATAAAGAATTTCTGGGATAAATTTTTAAGAGATCTGATTTGAGAGTTTCAAGTTCCTTTAATGTAAACAATTCAATATTGGAGATATCTAGATGAGATAAGGAGATGGTCCTGATTAATTTCATCAAAAATTCATAAATGTTTTGAAGGTTTAATATTTCGTTCTGTAGTGCGACATATCCGTCGAGGTCAGCTGACAGCTTGTTAATAGTGGATGTAAGCAAGGCATTATTTTTATTTAAATTTATTAAGAGTTTTTCGAATCTCGTATCGCTGGCTTGCCCATACGAGATCTGATTATTAAGCGTTTTTATTATCTCGTTTTGTTTCATTTCTATAGCGGTAATATGGGTTTTTAGAATGTCTAGATCTGAGTCGTCTGGGTTTCCTGTAATGTATTTTATGGCTGTACCTAGAAAGTTAAAAAGTCCTCTTTTTTGTGTTCTTTTACGTGTAATTTTGTGTAGGTCATCTTGTGCTTGTTGTTGTAGATGTTTGTATTGAGTGTATAGTGTCGAAAGTGGTCCTCTTTTTAGTTTGTCTTTAAAATAGTCCATTGGGCTAATGTTTAGGATTTCTTCTAGTTTTTCTAAGTCAATGTGAAGAAAGTGTCTGTGGTAGTGAGAAATTTCGTGAGATTTGCCAATATCTTCGGCGAAGTATCCATTATTGGGAACTTCCAGTATTTTGAGTGGATGTCCCAGGGACAGGGTTATCCTGAAAGGAGATTTTGTTTGAAATATTTTTGTCTACATGTTTCCTAGTTCTTTTTACAAATTTAAGGTGGGTGCTAGTTTTATTTTGTTTATCTGTTTTTCCGGTTATTTTAGTCTTTTCTTGTTTGTCGGGATGCATTATGGAGTAAGGGGCTTGTAATTTGGGTTTGTGTTTTTTCTTAGATACATACAGAGGTTGTGAAAGATCGACTTCGGGTATCTCTTCGGCGTTTTCGTTATGTTTGTCTAAAGCGTCTTGTCTTTTTTCTTTTTGTTTATTATAAAGTTCCTGGATGAATGGTTGTAATTCGTCTTTGTGGTTTTGGTTGTACGTTTCGTACACTGGAAGGTCGAAGTCGAAATGTATTTCTTCGGCGTATGGACCGTAAAGGATTGAGAAAGGAGAATAGTTGGTAGCACTGTGAATAGATTGGTTGTAGATTAAAACGGCATGTGTGAAAATGTCATCTAGTGAATCATTAGGGTTTTGGGCACGCAAGGTGCGAAGTTTTTCTATAAGTGTGGAGTGGAAGCGTTCTACGGGTGAATTAGAGGATGAGTTGTTGGCAGTAGTGAAATGTATTTCTATTTTATGAAGGTTTAAAAATTCTTTAAGGACTGCAGAATTGAATTCTGTGCCTGGGTCGCAAACTATTTTTTGGGGATAGTTATGATGAGAGAAGTAGTGTCTTAATTTACTCAGAATAGAGATCGACGTTTTGTCAGGTAATTTATAACATTGGGCGTACTTGGAGAATGAATCTATAATGGTCAGATAAAGATTTTTGTTACAATGAAATACGTCTATGTGTAATATGTGGAACGGTTTTTGTCCCAAAAGTGGTCCTAATTGTGGCGGTTTGTAAGGGTGTCTTTCGTACTTGTTTTGTAAGCATATTTCACAAGAGTTGATAAAGTTTGAGATTGTAGTTTGCATAGAGGGCCAGTAAAATTTATGTCTCAGGTGCTTGTAAGTTTCTACTATTCCATTATGGTTATCAGTGTGGTATTTTTTGATACATTCTAACTGTTGTGTTTCGTCTTCGATGTCTTGTAATAGTTTGTTGCAAAATATTGTTTTGACTGTGGAATTTATTTTTTCTTTGAAATAATTGCATATGAAAGGTCGAAATTCGTGCGGTATTTTTATCGCAAATTTTTGGTTGGGCCTAAGTAAATGTTGGAAGGTTTCTGGTAATTCGTTTTTCCAATCATCGGTAATAGTTACTGTATGACGGTGTTTGTTAAAAATTTTCTTATAAGTCATTTTGTATTCGTCAGAGTTAGGTTCAAATATAATTTGGTTGGATGACAAGTTGATTGGTTCTTCTGATATTTCTATTCCTGTAATAGGATTTTCGGCAGAGGTGTGTTGCGTGTTTTCGTCTGTTGGGTTTTGGTTTTTGTCAAAGTCGTTTAAGAATTCATCGACGTCAAATTGGTCATTAATATCCGGTGGTTCGGCAGAGTTTGAACTAGTGCTTAAGGCGTTTATTTGGACTCGGCTGAGAGCGTCGGCTACTTGATTTTCCTTTCCTTTTTTGTATCGGACTTCAAATTGAAATTCCTCAAGTTTAATTCTTTGGCGAGATAATCTTGAGCAAGGGTCTTTGATTTTATTAATCCAAACGAGTGGGTTGTGATCGGTTTCAATGATAAAATTTTGGCCATAAAGATATGGGCGGAAGTGTTTACAAGAATCTACCATGGCAAGCAATTCTTTTTCGATTGTGGAGTAGTTCTGCTCTGCAGTATTTAATGTGCGAGAGTAGTAGGCGATTGGCTGATTATTCTGGGATAAAACAGATCCAATAGCGATGTTAGATGCATCTGTAGTTAATACGAATGGTTTAGAGAAGTCAGGGTATTGGAGAATCGGGGCGTTGGTTAGTAACTGTTTACATTTTTGAAAACACTCTAAGAACTCTGGATTAGTGGGATCAATGATTGCATTTTTTCGTGTGCATCTTGTGAATGGAGAGGTGATCTTTGCAAAGTTTTTACAAAAACGTCTGTAGAAGCCAATAAGGCCTAAAAAGGATTTTATTTCTTTGACAGTCTTAGGTAGAGGGTATTTTTGGATAGCTTCGATCTTACTGGGGTTCGGTTTTATACCTTCGGGAGTAACTATGTGACCTAGGAAGGCAACTTCTTTAGTCAGAAATTCAGATTTATCTAGTTGGACCTTGAGATTGTTTTCTCGAAATGTATTAAAAATTGTGGAGATGTGGACCAAGTGATCTTGTAGAGATTTGGAGAAGACTATGACGTCATCCATATAAACAAAGCAAAATTTGTGTAGGAAGGGTCTTAGGATGTTGTCCATTAATCTTTCGAAAGTGGCAGGACTATTCTTTAGTCCAAAAGGCATTCGTAAAAATTCGAAGTGGCCGTGGGGTACTGAAAATGCTGTTTTGTGAATAGAGTTTGGGTGAACTTCTATTTGGTGGAAGCCTTGAGCGAGATCGAGGGTAGTGAAGTATGTAGCTTTTCCGAGATTGTCAAGGATTTCATCAATTTTTGGTAGGGGGTACTTATCTCCGATAGTATTCTCATTAAGTTTTCTATAATCGATCACCATACGGAATTTCCGTTTTCCTGAGGCATCAGGTTTCTTGGGAACAATCCATACTGGGGCTGAGAATGGCGAGATTGAGTTGCGGATTATCTTGTTGTCCAAAAGTTTGTTTACTTGTCGAGTGATCTCTTCTTGCATAGATTTTGGATGTCTGTAGCCTCTTACGTAAATGGGAGTTTCGTCCTTGGTTTTTATTTCGTGTTTCACAGCAGATGTGAAAGTTAAATTCTTTGAATCATCGTAAAAAATATCTTTGTATTTTTTACAAAGTTTTATGATTTTACTTCTTTCTTCTTCGTTTAGGTGTTCTGTTCTTATTGCTGGTTCGTGAAATTCAGTCGGGGGAGGTGAAATTTCATAATTGTCTAGATTTTCGACGTGTAGTGTATCTAATTGCATAGGTTTTTGTAGTGTAATGTTTTCTAAAAATCCGTCACTTACATTGTGGATTGAGTTAGGTATTTGTAAATTTGCAATTTTTGTGGCGTGAATAAAGACTTGTCCTTGTTGTATGTCAACGGGTATTTTATTGTATAAAGTATAGAAATTAATTTCGACATTGTGAGTAGTTAAGTTTAGTATTTTAGTTTTATAATTAATTACGGCTTTAAAACGTTCAAGCTCAGAGTTTCCTAAAAGAATGTCAAAATCTTCGCTCCAATCAGCGATTCGGGCATTTATGGGTTCGTAAATATTATAGACTTGTAGTAAAGGTGTTTTTATGTTTAGTGAATAGCTTTGGGTTGTTTTCATGGATGTCAGTGTGAACGGTTTTTCGTAAATATGTGAGGGGTCAAAATATTTTAAAACTTTTGGTGAGACGACTGTGTGGGAGCCACCAGTGTCGATTAGTACTTTAATGTTTGAATCAGGTAGGAAGAAGAACGGTAGTCGGGGATTAGTTTGGAGATTACTTAGATCGATATTGGTGGAGGATGTTCGTCTGTAGGATCCTCGAGAAAATCCTGAGAAGTTTCTTCAATTAATTCTTGGGGATAGTCATCGTCATTAACTTCGAAATAGTCAGGGGTGTATTCGAAATTTTCATCTGAGTTTGCGTTAATATTAAAATTATGCGTACGTCTAATAGTGGACGCATCCAAATCCATGGGTTCATTTCTTGTGGCGAGAGTTTGTACCTCGGTCATTGGGGTAGCGTTATATCTTTCAGGTTGGGGATTTCGGATTTGTCTATTGAAATTGTTATTATTTTGTGGATTATTTCTAAAAGAATTAAAATTAGGATTAGGAGTTGCATTGGCGTTTGGCCTAGTAGCAAAATTTGTGTTCTGATGGGCATTGTTTCTTGATGTTAAGTTAGAATTGGTTTGAGAAAAGTTTTGTCTCGGATTAGAGTTGAAGAAGTTTGGTTGTCTCTGATAAGAGTTGAAGTTTGGTTGTCTCGGATAAGAGTTAGAGTTTTGTTGAAAAACATTTCTTGTAGGATTTGGGTTATTATTAAAAAATGTCTGATTTGTATTAGCAGGTTTCTGTTTTGGTGAAAATGGTTTATTATTTTGTTGCGTCTTTAAATAGGTCATATATTTCTGTTGAGATTTGTGGTTGTCATAAACTATACATTTTTGGAGCGCTTGTTCAAGCGAAGTTATTGTAAAATGCGACAAATATTCGGCATATGGTTCATTAATACCTGTGCAAAATGTTTTTAAAGCTATATTTTTAAAATAGGGAGTCTTAAAATTAGCAGTTTCAACATTATCATTTAGAGTTGTATGCTGTAATAAATCGTTTAAATTTTTTGTAATTCTCTGGTGATATTGATCATAAGATTCGTGATTTTTTTGAACTGTGGTTGAAAGTTGAGTAACTAAAATATCTTCGGAGCGTCTGTCTCCATATTTAGCTAAAAGAGCTGGTCTGACTTCAGCCCAAGCGGTTTTGTTTGAATAATTAAGAAAATCCCGCGGTTCGCCTTTGATACGAGCAATAATATTAGAGTTTAAGATAAATTCTTGCGAAGCTGTAAGCTGTTGGCCTACCAGGAATGTAATTAAGTTATCGACCGATTTTAAAAAGGTAGATAAATTGTCTCCGGTGGAGAATTCCGGTAACGTAGCACATAGGCTAGTGATATCGGCATTTAAGAACGGCATTTCAACTTCTGTGATAATAATAGTAGGAATTTGTTGAATAGAATCGGTATCGGCGCTAATACGGGCGTTAGAATCAATTTCAGTATTTAATGTAAGATTTTCAAGCAAAGTATTTAAATTATTAACAGAGTTTTCAGAAATATCAATGAAAGTGCTCATAAATCAAAAATAGGAATGAAAAGGAAAATGTACTTACAGTAGGATGATCTGTTGGGATTTCCTGCACATAATCTTTTCTTTTCCGGTTCGGATTTCTCGTCTAACAACTTCGTTGACCAAGGAAACTGCTTATGTTTCTTGTACGATCTGTATCCTGTTCGCAGCGCCAGATAAATTTACGCACTCTCGATGTGACTTTTAAAAAAGATTTTATTTTTAAAATATTACAATTAAGTTTTCTACTTCAAAAATTATATAATAAAAATTCTTAATTACAAAATGAAACGAATTGATCAGAGAATGATAATCGAATGAATTTAAAATAAAATTGAAAATGAGTACATTGTCCCGTTGTGTTGCAATTGCTGAGCTTGCGATTCCATGTAGTTCAATGAACAATGGTTTATAGTCTGGGAGCTAATGGTTACATTTCTATATATATAAAAGAAAGTCGAGGTTGTGTTAGTTACACCATTTATAACTCGAGAACGACTGAACAGATTTTTATGAAATTTTACATGTATATTCTAGCGGTCTGGGAATAGGATAATATGGAGTTTCATACCCGTACGTCATAAGGGGTGTTGCCCCCCTTGATATATTTTTTTAATTTTTGGAAAAACCGTTTTTTACTATTTTTATGAGATGTAGAAGCAAAAGATACATACAATCCTAAATTTTCAATTTTTTATCTCAGACCGTTATTTTTTAATAGCCATTTAAATATTTTACATCTATATATATAAAAGAAAGTCGAGGTTGTGTTAGTTACACCATTTATAACTCGAGAACGACTGAACAGATTTTTATGAAATTTTACATGTATATTCTAGCGGTCTGGGAATAGGATAATATGGAGTTTCATACCCGTACGTCATAAGGGGTGTTGCCCCCCCTGATATATTTTTTTAATTTTTGGAAAAACCGTTTTTTACTATTTTTATGAGATGTAGAAGCAAAAGATACATACAATCCTAAATTTTCAATTTTTTATCTCAGACCGTTATTTTTTAATAGCCATTTAAATATTTTACATCTATATATATAAAAGAAAGTCGAGGTTGTGTTAGTTACACCATTTATAACTCGAGAACGACTGAACAGATTTTTATGAAATTTTACATGTATATTCTAGCGGTCTGGGAATAGGATAATATGGAGTTTCATACCCGTACGTCATAAGGGGTGTTGCCCCCCCTGATATATTTTTTTAATTTTTGGAAAAACCGTTTTTTACTATTTTTATGAGATGTAGAAGCAAAAGATACATACAATCCTAAATTTTCAATTTTTTATCTCAGACCGTTATTTTTTAATAGCCATTTAAATATTTTACATCTATATATATAAAAGAAAGTCGAGGTTGTGTTAGTTACACCATTTATAACTCGAGAACGACTGAACAGATTTTTATGAAATTTTACATGTATATTCTAGCGGTCTGGGAATAGGATAATATGGAGTTTCATACCCGTACGTCATAAGGGGTGTTGCCCTCCCTGATATATTTTTTTAATTTTTGGAAAAACCGTTTTTTACTATTTTCATGAGATGTAGAAGCAAAAGATACATACAATCCTAAATTTTCAATTTTTTATCTCAGACCGTTATTTTTTAATAGCCATTTAAATATTTTACATCTATATATATAAAAGAAAGTCGAGGTTGTGTTAGTTACACCATTTATAACTCGAGAACGACTGAACAGATTTTTATGAAATTTTACATGTATATTCTAGCGGTCTGGGAATAGGATAATATGGAGTTTCATACCCGTACGTCATAAGGGGTGTTGCCCCCCTTGATATATTTTTTTAATTTTTGGAAAAACCGTTTTTTACTATTTTTATGAGATGTAGAAGCAAAAGATACATACAATCCTAAATTTTCAATTTTTTATCTCAGACCGTTATTTTTTAATAGCCATTTAAATATTTTACATCTATATATATAAAAGAAAGTCGAGGTTGTGTTAGTTACACCATTTATAACTCGAGAACGACTGAACAGATTTTTATGAAATTTTACATGTATATTCTAGCGGTCTGGGAATAGGATAATATGGAGTTTCATACCCGTACGTCATAAGGGGTGTTGCCCCCCCTGATATATTTTTTTAATTTTTGGAAAAACCGTTTTTTACTATTTTTATGAGATGTAGAAGCAAAAGATACATACAATCCTAAATTTTCAATTTTTTATCTCAGACCGTTATTTTTTAATAGCCATTTAAATATTTTACATCTATATATATAAAAGAAAGTCGAGGTTGTGTTAGTTACACCATTTATAACTCGAGAACGACTGAACAGATTTTTATGAAATTTTACATGTATATTCTAGCGGTCTGGGAATAGGATAATATGGAGTTTCATACCCGTACGTCATAAGGGGTGTTGCCCTCCCTGATATATTTTTTTAATTTTTGGAAAAACCGTTTTTTACTATTTTTATGAGATGTAGAAGCAAAAGATACATACAATCCTAAATTTTCAATTTTTTATCTCAGACCGTTATTTTTTAATAGCCATTTAAATATTTTACATCTATATATATAAAAGAAAGTCGAGGTTGTGTTAGTTACACCATTTATAACTCGAGAACGACTGAACAGATTTTTATGAAATTTTACATGTATATTCTAGCGGTCTGGGAATAGGATAATATGGAGTTTCATACCCGTACGTCATAAGGGGTGTTGCCCCCCTTGATATATTTTTTTAATTTTTGGAAAAACCGTTTTTTACTATTTTTATGAGATGTAGAAGCAAAAGATACATACAATCCTAAATTTTCAATTTTTTATCTCAGACCGTTATTTTTTAATAGCCATTTAAATATTTTACATCTATATATATAAAAGAAAGTCGAGGTTGTGTTAGTTACACCATTTATAACTCGAGAACGACTGAACAGATTTTTATGAAATTTTACATGTATATTCTAGCGGTCTGGGAATAGGATAATATGGAGTTTCATACCCGTACGTCATAAGGGGTGTTGCCCCCCCTGATATATTTTTTTAATTTTTGGAAAAACCGTTTTTTACTATTTTTATGAGATGTAGAAGCAAAAGATACATACAATCCTAAATTTTCAATTTTTTATCTCAGACCGTTATTTTTTAATAGCCATTTAAATATTTTACATCTATATATATAAAAGAAAGTCGAGGTTGTGTTAGTTACACCATTTATAACTCGAGAACGACTGAACAGATTTTTATGAAATTTTACATGTATATTCTAGCGGTCTGGGAATAGGATAATATGGAGTTTCATACCCGTACGTCATAAGGGGTGTTGCCCCCCCTGATATATTTTTTTAATTTTTGGAAAAACCGTTTTTTACTATTTTTATGAGATGTAGAAGCAAAAGATACATACAATCCTAAATTTTCAATTTTTTATCTCAGACCGTTATTTTTTAATAGCCATTTAAATATTTTACATCTATATATATAAAAGAAAGTCGAGGTTGTGTTAGTTACACCATTTATAACTCGAGAACGACTGAACAGATTTTTATGAAATTTTACATGTATATTCTAGCGGTCTGGGAATAGGATAATATGGAGTTTCATACCCGTACGTCATAAGGGGTGTTGCCCTCCCTGATATATTTTTTTAATTTTTGGAAAAACCGTTTTTTACTATTTTTATGAGATGTAGAAGCAAAAGATACATACAATCCTAAATTTTCAATTTTTTATCTCAGACCGTTATTTTTTAATAGCCATTTAAATATTTTACATCTATATATATAAAAGAAAGTCGAGGTTGTGTTAGTTACACCATTTATAACTCGAGAACGACTGAACAGATTTTTATGAAATTTTACATGTATATTCTAGCGGTCTGGGAATAGGATAATATGGAGTTTCATACCCGTACGTCATAAGGGGTGTTGCCCCCCTTGATATATTTTTTTAATTTTTGGAAAAACCGTTTTTTACTATTTTTATGAGATGTAGAAGCAAAAGATACATACAATCCTAAATTTTCAATTTTT
This sequence comes from Diabrotica virgifera virgifera, assembly GCF_917563875.1. NCBI lineage: Eukaryota > Metazoa > Arthropoda > Insecta > Coleoptera > Chrysomelidae > Diabrotica > Diabrotica virgifera. The sequence continues at coordinate 122,039,813 of NC_065449.1, forward strand.
TATCTCAGACCGTTATTTTTTAATAGCCATTTAAATATTTTACATCTATATATATAAAAGAAAGTCGAGGTTGTGTTAGTTACACCATTTATAACTCGAGAACGACTGAACAGATTTTTATGAAATTTTACATGTATATTCTAGCGGTCTGGGAATAGGATAATATGGAGTTTCATACCCGTACGTCATAAGGGGTGTTGCCCCCCCTGATATATTTTTTTAATTTTTGGAAAAACCGTTTTTTACTATTTTTATGAGATGTAGAAGCAAAAGATACATACAATCCTAAATTTTCAATTTTTTATCTCAGACCGTTATTTTTTAATAGCCATTTAAATATTTTACATCTATATATATAAAAGAAAGTCGAGGTTGTGTTAGTTACACCATTTATAACTCGAGAACGACTGAACAGATTTTTATGAAATTTTACATGTATTTTCTAGCGGTCTGGGAATAGGATAATATGGAGTTTCATACCCGTACGTCATAAGGGGTGTTGCCCTCCCTGATATATTTTTTTAATTTTTGGAAAAACCGTTTTTTACTATTTTTATGAGATGTAGAAGCAAAAGATACATACAATCCTAAATTTTCAATTTTTTATCTCAGACCGTTATTTTTTAATAGCCATTTAAATATTTTACATCTATATATATAAAAGAAAGTCGAGGTTGTGTTAGTTACACCATTTATAACTCGAGAACGACTGAACAGATTTTTATGAAATTTTACATGTATATTCTAGCGGTCTGGGAATAGGATAATATGGAGTTTCATACCCGTACGTCATAAGGGGTGTTGCCCCCCTTGATATATTTTTTTAATTTTTGGAAAAACCGTTTTTTACTATTTTTATGAGATGTAGAAGCAAAAGATACATACAATCCTAAATTTTCAATTTTTTATCTCAGACCGTTATTTTTTAATAGCCATTTAAATATTTTACATCTATATATATAAAAGAAAGTCGAGGTTGTGTTAGTTACACCATTTATAACTCGAGAACGACTGAACAGATTTTTATGAAATTTTACATGTATATTCTAGCGGTCTGGGAATAGGATAATATGGAGTTTCATACCCGTACGTCATAAGGGGTGTTGCCCCCCCTGATATATTTTTTTAATTTTTGGAAAAACCGTTTTTTACTATTTTTATGAGATGTAGAAGCAAAAGATACATACAATCCTAAATTTTCAATTTTTTATCTCAGACCGTTATTTTTTAATAGCCATTTAAATATTTTACATCTATATATATAAAAGAAAGTCGAGGTTGTGTTAGTTACACCATTTATAACTCGAGAACGACTGAACAGATTTTTATGAAATTTTACATGTATATTCTAGCGGTCTGGGAATAGGATAATATGGAGTTTCATACCCGTACGTCATAAGGGGTGTTGCCCCCCCTGATATATTTTTTTAATTTTTGGAAAAACCGTTTTTTACTATTTTTATGAGATGTAGAAGCAAAAGATACATACAATCCTAAATTTTCAATTTTTTATCTCAGACCGTTATTTTTTAATAGCCATTTAAATATTTTACATCTATATATATAAAAGAAAGTCGAGGTTGTGTTAGTTACACCATTTATAACTCGAGAACGACTGAACAGATTTTTATGAAATTTTACATGTATATTCTAGCGGTCTGGGAATAGGATAATATGGAGTTTCATACCCGTACGTCATAAGGGGTGTTGCCCTCCCTGATATATTTTTTTAATTTTTGGAAAAACCGTTTTTTACTATTTTTATGAGATGTAGAAGCAAAAGATACATACAATCCTAAATTTTCAATTTTTTATCTCAGACCGTTATTTTTTAATAGCCATTTAAATATTTTACATCTATATATATAAAAGAAAGTCGAGGTTGTGTTAGTTACACCATTTATAACTCGAGAACGACTGAACAGATTTTTATGAAATTTTACATGTATATTCTAGCGGTCTGGGAATAGGATAATATGGAGTTTCATACCCGTACGTCATAAGGGGTGTTGCCCCCCTTGATATATTTTTTTAATTTTTGGAAAAACCGTTTTTTACTATTTTTATGAGATGTAGAAGCAAAAGATACATACAATCCTAAATTTTCAATTTTTTATCTCAGACCGTTATTTTTTAATAGCCATTTAAATATTTTACATCTATATATATAAAAGAAAGTCGAGGTTGTGTTAGTTACACCATTTATAACTCGAGAACGACTGAACAGATTTTTATGAAATTTTACATGTATATTCTAGCGGTCTGGGAATAGGATAATATGGAGTTTCATACCCGTACGTCATAAGGGGTGTTGCCCCCCCTGATATATTTTTTTAATTTTTGGAAAAACCGTTTTTTACTATTTTTATGAGATGTAGAAGCAAAAGATACATACAATCCTAAATTTTCAATTTTTTATCTCAGACCGTTATTTTTTAATAGCCATTTAAATATTTTACATCTATATATATAAAAGAAAGTCGAGGTTGTGTTAGTTACACCATTTATAACTCGAGAACGACTGAACAGATTTTTATGAAATTTTACATGTATATTCTAGCGGTCTGGGAATAGGATAATATGGAGTTTCATACCCGTACGTCATAAGGGGTGTTGCCCTCCCTGATATATTTTTTTAATTTTTGGAAAAACCGTTTTTTACTATTTTTATGAGATGTACAAGCAAAAGATACATACAATCCTAAATTTTCAATTTTTTATCTCAGACCGTTATTTTTTAATAGCCATTTAAATATTTTACATCTATATATATAAAAGAAAGTCGAGGTTGTGTTAGTTACACCATTTATAACTCGAGAACGACTGAACAGATTTTTATGAAATTTTACATGTATATTCTAGCGGTCTGGGAATAGGATAATATGGAGTTTCATACCCGTACGTCATAAGGGGTGTTGCCCCCCTTGATATATTTTTTTAATTTTTGGAAAAACCGTTTTTTACTATTTTTATGAGATGTAGAAGCAAAAGATACATACAATCCTAAATTTTCAATTTTTTATCTCAGACCGTTATTTTTTAATAGCCATTTAAATATTTTACATCTATATATATAAAAGAAAGTCGAGGTTGTGTTAGTTACACCATTTATAACTCGAGAACGACTGAACAGATTTTTATGAAATTTTACATGTATATTCTAGCGGTCTGGGAATAGGATAATATGGAGTTTCATACCCGTACGTCATAAGGGGTGTTGCCCCCCTTGATATATTTTTTTAATTTTTGGAAAAACCGTTTTTTACTATTTTTATGAGATGTAGAAGCAAAAGATACATACAATCCTAAATTTTCAATTTTTTATCTCAGACCGTTATTTTTTAATAGCCATTTAAATATTTTACATCTATATATATAAAAGAAAGTCGAGGTTGTGTTAGTTACACCATTTATAACTCGAGAACGACTGAACAGATTTTTATGAAATTTTACATGTATATTCTAGCGGTCTGGGAATAGGATAATATGGAGTTTCATACCCGTACGTCATAAGGGGTGTTGCCCCCCCTGATATATTTTTTTAATTTTTGGAAAAACCGTTTTTTACTATTTTTATGAGATGTAGAAGCAAAAGATACATACAATCCTAAATTTTCAATTTTTTATCTCAGACCGTTATTTTTTAATAGCCATTTAAATATTTTACATCTATATATATAAAAGAAAGTCGAGGTTGTGTTAGTTACACCATTTATAACTCGAGAACGACTGAACAGATTTTTATGAAATTTTACATGTATTTTCTAGCGGTCTGGGAATAGGATAATATGGAGTTTCATACCCGTACGTCATAAGGGGTGTTGCCCTCCCTGATATATTTTTTTAATTTTTGGAAAAACCGTTTTTTACTATTTTTATGAGATGTAGAAGCAAAAGATACATACAATCCTAAATTTTCAATTTTTTATCTCAGACCGTTATTTTTTAATAGCCATTTAAATATTTTACATCTATATATATAAAAGAAAGTCGAGGTTGTGTTAGTTACACCATTTATAACTCGAGAACGACTGAACAGATTTTTATGAAATTTTACATGTATATTCTAGCGGTCTGGGAATAGGATAATATGGAGTTTCATACCCGTACGTCATAAGGGGTGTTGCCCCCCTTGATATATTTTTTTAATTTTTGGAAAAACCGTTTTTTACTATTTTTATGAGATGTAGAAGCAAAAGATACATACAATCCTAAATTTTCAATTTTTTATCTCAGACCGTTATTTTTTAATAGCCATTTAAATATTTTACATCTATATATATAAAAGAAAGTCGAGGTTGTGTTAGTTACACCATTTATAACTCGAGAACGACTGAACAGATTTTTATGAAATTTTACATGTATATTCTAGCGGTCTGGGAATAGGATAATATGGAGTTTCATACCCGTACGTCATAAGGGGTGTTGCCCCCCCTGATATATTTTTTGAATTTTTGGAAAAACCGTTTTTTACTATTTTTATGAGATGTAGAAGCAAAAGATACATACAATCCTAAATTTTCAATTTTTTATCTCAGACCGTTATTTTTTAATAGCCATTTAAATATTTTACATCTATATATATAAAAGAAAGTCGAGGTTGTGTTAGTTACACCATTTATAACTCGAGAACGACTGAACAGATTTTTATGAAATTTTACATGTATATTCTAGCGGTCTGGGAATAGGATAATATGGAGTTTCATACCCGTACGTCATAAGGGGTGTTGCCCCCCCTGATATATTTTTTTAATTTTTGGAAAAACCGTTTTTTACTATTTTTATGAGATGTAGAAGCAAAAGATACATACAATCCTAAATTTTCAATTTTTTATCTCAGACCGTTATTTTTTAATAGCCATTTAAATATTTTACATCTATATATATAAAAGAAAGTCGAGGTTGTGTTAGTTACACCATTTATAACTCGAGAACGACTGAACAGATTTTTATGAAATTTTACATGTATATTCTAGCGGTCTGGGAATAGGATAATATGGAGTTTCATACCCGTACGTCATAAGGGGTGTTGCCCTCCCTGATATATTTTTTTAATTTTTGGAAAAACCGTTTTTTACTATTTTTATGAGATGTAGAAGCAAAAGATACATACAATCCTAAATTTTCAATTTTTTATCTCAGACCGTTATTTTTTAATAGCCATTTAAATATTTTACATCTATATATATAAAAGAAAGTCGAGGTTGTGTTAGTTACACCATTTATAACTCGAGAACGACTGAACAGATTTTTATGAAATTTTACATGTATATTCTAGCGGTCTGGGAATAGGATAATATGGAGTTTCATACCCGTACGTCATAAGGGGTGTTGCCCCCCTTGATATATTTTTTTAATTTTTGGAAAAACCGTTTTTTACTATTTTTATGAGATGTAGAAGCAAAAGATACATACAATCCTAAATTTTCAATTTTTTATCTCAGACCGTTATTTTTTAATAGCCATTTAAATATTTTACATCTATATATATAAAAGAAAGTCGAGGTTGTGTTAGTTACACCATTTATAACTCGAGAACGACTGAACAGATTTTTATGAAATTTTACATGTATATTCTAGCGGTCTGGGAATAGGATAATATGGAGTTTCATACCCGTACGTCATAAGGGGTGTTGCCCCCCCTGATATATTTTTTTAATTTTTGGAAAAACCGTTTTTTACTATTTTTATGAGATGTAGAAGCAAAAGATACATACAATCCTAAATTTTCAATTTTTTATCTCAGACCGTTATTTTTTAATAGCCATTTAAATATTTTACATCTATATATATAAAAGAAAGTCGAGGTTGTGTTAGTTACACCATTTATAACTCGAGAACGACTGAACAGATTTTTATGAAATTTTACATGTATATTCTAGCGGTCTGGGAATAGGATAATATGGAGTTTCATACCCGTACGTCATAAGGGGTGTTGCCCTCCCTGATATATTTTTTTAATTTTTGGAAAAACCGTTTTTTACTATTTTTATGAGATGTAGAAGCAAAAGATACATACAATCCTAAATTTTCAATTTTTTATCTCAGACCGTTATTTTTTAATAGCCATTTAAATATTTTACATCTATATATATAAAAGAAAGTCGAGGTTGTGTTAGTTACACCATTTATAACTCGAGAACGACTGAACAGATTTTTATGAAATTTTACATGTATATTCTAGCGGTCTGGGAATAGGATAATATGGAGTTTCATACCCGTACGTCATAAGGGGTGTTGCCCCCCTTGATATATTTTTTTAATTTTTGGAAAAACCGTTTTTTACTATTTTTATGAGATGTAGAAGCAAAAGATACATACAATCCTAAATTTTCAATTTTTTATCTCAGACCGTTATTTTTTAATAGCCATTTAAATATTTTACATCTATATATATAAAAGAAAGTCGAGGTTGTGTTAGTTACACCATTTATAACTCGAGAACGACTGAACAGATTTTTATGAAATTTTACATGTATATTCTAGCGGTCTGGGAATAGGATAATATGGAGTTTCATACCCGTACGTCATAAGGGGTGTTGCCCCCCCTGATATATTTTTTTAATTTTTGGAAAAACCGTTTTTTACTATTTTTATGAGATGTAGAAGCAAAAGATACATACAATCCTAAATTTTCAATTTTTTATCTCAGACCGTTATTTTTTAATAGCCATTTAAATATTTTACATCTATATATATAAAAGAAAGTCGAGGTTGTGTTAGTTACACCATTTATAACTCGAGAACGACTGAACAGATTTTTATGAAATTTTACATGTATATTCTAGCGGTCTGGGAATAGGATAATATGGAGTTTCATACCCGTACGTCATAAGGGGTGTTGCCCCCCCTGATATATTTTTTTAATTTTTGGAAAAACCGTTTTTTACTATTTTTATGAGATGTAGAAGCAAAAGATACATACAATCCTAAATTTTCAATTTCTTATCTCAGACCGTTATTTTTTAATAGCCATTTAAATATTTTACATCTATATATATAAAAGAAAGTCGAGGTTGTGTTAGTTACACCATTTATAACTCGAGAACGACTGAACAGATTTTTATGAAATTTTACATGTATATTCTAGCGGTCTGGGAATAGGATAATATGGAGTTTCATACCCGTACGTCATAAGGGGTGTTGCCCTCCCTGATATATTTTTTTAATTTTTGGAAAAACCGTTTTTTACTATTTTTATGAGATGTAGAAGCAAAAGATACATACAATCCTAAATTTTCAATTTTTTATCTCAGACCGTTATTTTTTAATAGCCATTTAAATATTTTACATCTATATATATAAAAGAAAGTCGAGGTTGTGTTAGTTACACCATTTATAACTCGAGAACGACTGAACAGATTTTTATGAAATTTTACATGTATATTCTAGCGGTCTGGGAATAGGATAATATGGAGTTTCATACCCGTACGTCATAAGGGGTGTTGCCCCCCTTGATATATTTTTTTAATTTTTGGAAAAACCGTTTTTTACTATTTTTATGAGATGTAGAAGCAAAAGATACATACAATCCTAAATTTTCAATTTTTTATCTCAGACCGTTATTTTTTAATAGCCATTTAAATATTTTACATCTATATATATAAAAGAAAGTCGAGGTTGTGTTAGTTACACCATTTATAACTCGAGAACGACTGAACAGATTTTTATGAAATTTTACATGTATATTCTAGCGGTCTGGGAATAGGATAATATGGAGTTTCATACCCGTACGTCATAAGGGGTGTTGCCCCCCCTGATATATTTTTTTAATTTTTGGAAAAACCGTTTTTTACTATTTTTATGAGATGTAGAAGCAAAAGATACATACAATCCTAAATTTTCAATTTTTTATCTCAGACCGTTATTTTTTAATAGCCATTTAAATATTTTACATCTATATATATAAAAGAAAGTCGAGGTTGTGTTAGTTACACCATTTATAACTCGAGAACGACTGAACAGATTTTTATGAAATTTTACATGTATATTCTAGCGGTCTGGGAATAGGATAATATGGAGTTTCATACCCGTACGTCATAAGGGGTGTTGCCCCCCTTGATATATTTTTTTAATTTTTGGAAAAACCGTTTTTTACTATTTTTATGAGATGTAGAAGCAAAAGATACATACAATCCTAAATTTTCAATTTTTTATCTCAGACCGTTATTTTTTAATAGCCATTTAAATATTTTACATCTATATATATAAAAGAAAGTCGAGGTTGTGTTAGTTACACCATTTATAACTCGAGAACGACTGAACAGATTTTTATGAAATTTTACATGTATATTCTAGCGGTCTGGGAATAGGATAATATGGAGTTTCATACCCGTACGTCATAAGGGGTGTTGCCCCCCCTGATATATTTTTTTAATTTTTGGAAAAACCGTTTTTTACTATTTTTATGAGATGTAGAAGCAAAAGATACATACAATCCTAAATTTTCAATTTTTTATCTCAGACCGTTATTTTTTAATAGCCATTTAAATATTTTACATCTATATATATAAAAGAAAGTCGAGGTTGTGTTAGTTACACCATTTATAACTCGAGAACGACTGAACAGATTTTTATGAAATTTTACATGTATATTCTAGCGGTCTGGGAATAGGATAATATGGAGTTTCATACCCGTACGTCATAAGGGGTGTTGCCCTCCCTGATATATTTTTTTAATTTTTGGAAAAACCGTTTTTTACTATTTTTATGAGATGTAGAAGCAAAAGATACATACAATCCTAAATTTTCAATTTTTTATCTCAGACCGTTATTTTTTAATAGCCATTTAAATATTTTACATCTATATATATAAAAGAAAGTCGAGGTTGTGTTAGTTACACCATTTATAACTCGAGAACGACTGAACAGATTTTTATGAAATTTTACATGTATATTCTAGCGGTCTGGGAATAGGATAATATGGAGTTTCATACCCGTACGTCATAAGGGGTGTTGCCCCCCTTGATATATTTTTTTAATTTTTGGAAAAACCGTTTTTTACTATTTTTATGAGATGTAGAAGCAAAAGATACATACAATCCTAAATTTTCAATTTTTTATCTCAGACCGTTATTTTTTAATAGCCATTTAAATATTTTACATCTATATATATAAAAGAAAGTCGAGGTTGTGTTAGTTACACCATTTATAACTCGAGAACGACTGAACAGATTTTTATGAAATTTTACATGTATATTCTAGCGGTCTGGGAATAGGATAATATGGAGTTTCATACCCGTACGTCATAAGGGGTGTTGCCCCCCCTGATATATTTTTTTAATTTTTGGAAAAACCGTTTTTTACTATTTTTATGAGATGTAGAAGCAAAAGATACATACAATCCTAAATTTTCAATTTTTTATCTCAGACCGTTATTTTTTAATAGCCATTTAAATATTTTACATCTATATATATAAAAGAAAGTCGAGGTTGTGTTAGTTACACCATTTATAACTCGAGAACGACTGAACAGATTTTTATGAAATTTTACATGTATATTCTAGCGGTCTGGGAATAGGATAATATGGAGTTTCATACCCGTACGTCATAAGGGGTGTTGCCCCCCCTGATATATTTTTTTAATTTTTGGAAAAACCGTTTTTTACTATTTTTATGACATGTAGAAGCAAAAGATACATACAATCCTAAATTTTCAATTTTTTATCTCAGACCGTTATTTTTTAATAGCCATTTAAATATTTTACATCTATATATATAAAAGAAAGTCGAGGTTGTGTTAGTTACACCATTTATAACTCGAGAACGACTGAACAGATTTTTATGAAATTTTACATGTATATTCTAGCGGTCTGGGAATAGGATAATATGGAGTTTCATACCCGTACGTCATAAGGGGTGTTGCCCTCCCTGATATATTTTTTTAATTTTTGGAAAAACCGTTTTTTACTATTTTTATGAGATGTAGAAGCAAAAGATACATACAATCCTAAATTTTCAATTTTTTATCTCAGACCGTTATTTTTTAATAGCCATTTAAATATTTTACATCTATATATATAAAAGAAAGTCGAGGTTGTGTTAGTTACACCATTTATAACTCGAGAACGACTGAACAGATTTTTATGAAATTTTACATGTATATTCTAGCGGTCTGGGAATAGGATAATATGGAGTTTCATACCCGTACGTCATAAGGGGTGTTGCACCCCTTGATATATTTTTTTAATTTTTGGAAAAACCGTTTTTTACTATTTTTATGAGATGTAGAAGCAAAAGATACATACAATCCTAAATTTTCAATTTTTTATCTCAGACCGTTATTTTTTAATAGCCATTTAAATATTTTACATCTATATATATAAAAGAAAGTCGAGGTTGTGTTAGTTACACCATTTATAACTCGAGAACGACTGAACAGATTTTTATGAAATTTTACATGTATATTCTAGCGGTCTGGGAATAGGATAATATGGAGTTTCATACCCGTACGTCATAAGGGGTGTTGCCCCCCCTGATATATTTTTTTAATTTTTGGAAAAACCGTTTTTTACTATTTTTATGAGATGTAGAAGCAAAAGATACATACAATCCTAAATTTTCAATTTTTTATCTCAGACCGTTATTTTTTAATAGCCATTTAAATATTTTACATCTATATATATAAAAGAAAGTCGAGGTTGTGTTAGTTACACCATTTATAACTCGAGAACGACTGAACAGATTTTTATGAAATTTTACATGTATATTCTAGCGGTCTGGGAATAGGATAATATGGAGTTTCATACCCGTACGTCATAAGGGGTGTTGCCCCCCCTGATATATTTTTTTAATTTTTGGAAAAACCGTTTTTTACTATTTTTATGAGATGTAGAAGCAAAAGATACATACAATCCTAAATTTTCAATTTTTTATCTCAGACCGTTATTTTTTAATAGCCATTTAAATATTTTACATCTATATATATAAAAGAAAGTCGAGGTTGTGTTAGTTACACCATTTATAACTCGAGAACGACTGAACAGATTTTTATGAAATTTTACATGTATATTCTAGCGGTCTGGGAATAGGATAATATGGAGTTTCATACCCGTACGTCATAAGGGGTGTTGCCCTCCCTGATATATTTTTTTAATTTTTGGAAAAACCGTTTTTTACTATTTTTATGAGATGTAGAAGCAAAAGATACATACAATCCTAAATTTTCAATTTTTTATCTCAGACCGTTATTTTTTAATAGCCATTTAAATATTTTACATCTATATATATAAAAGAAAGTCGAGGTTGTGTTAGTTACACCATTTATAACTCGAGAACGACTGAACAGATTTTTATGAAATTTTACATGTATATTCTAGCGGTCTGGGAATAGGATAATATGGAGTTTCATACCCGTACGTCATAAGGGGTGTTGCCCCCCTTGATATATTTTTTTAATTTTTGGAAAAACCGTTTTTTACTATTTTTATGAGATGTAGAAGCAAAAGATACATACAATCCTAAATTTTCAATTTTTTATCTCAGACCGTTATTTTTTAATAGCCATTTAAATATTTTACATCTATATATATAAAAGAAAGTCGAGGTTGTGTTAGTTACACCATTTATAACTCGAGAACGACTGAACAGATTTTTATGAAATTTTACATGTATATTCTAGCGGTCTGGGAATAGGATAATATGGAGTTTCATACCCGTACGTCATAAGGGGTGTTGCCCCCCCTGATATATTTTTTTAATTTTTGGAAAAACCGTTTTTTACTATTTTTATGAGATGTAGAAGCAAAAGATACATACAATCCTAAATTTTCAATTTTTTATCTCAGACCGTTATTTTTTAATAGCCATTTAAATATTTTACATCTATATATATAAAAGAAAGTCGAGGTTGTGTTAGTTACACCATTTATAACTCGAGAACGACTGAACAGATTTTTATGAAATTTTACATGTATATTCTAGCGGTCTGGGAATAGGATAATATGGAGTTTCATACCCGTACGTCATAAGGGGTGTTGCCCTCCCTGATATATTTTTTTAATTTTTGGAAAAACCGTTTTTTACTATTTTTATGAGATGTAGAAGCAAAAGATACATACAATCCTAAATTTTCAATTTTTTATCTCAGACCGTTATTTTTTAATAGCCATTTAAATATTTTACATCTATATATATAAAAGAAAGTCGAGGTTGTGTTAGTTACACCATTTATAACTCGAGAACGACTGAACAGATTTTTATGAAATTTTACATGTATATTCTAGCGGTCTGGGAATAGGATAATATGGAGTTTCATACCCGTACGTCATAAGGGGTGTTGCCCCCCTTGATATATTTTTTTAATTTTTGGAAAAACCGTTTTTTACTATTTTTATGAGATGTAGAAGCAAAAGATACATACAATCCTAAATTTTCAATTTTTTATCTCAGACCGTTATTTTTTAATAGCCATTTAAATATTTTACATCTATATATATAAAAGAAAGTCGAGGTTGTGTTAGTTACACCATTTATAACTCGAGAACGACTGAACAGATTTTTATGAAATTTTACATGTATATTCTAGCGGTCTGGGAATAGGATAATATGGAGTTTCATACCCGTACGTCATAAGGGGTGTTGCCCCCCCTGATATATTTTTTTAATTTTTGGAAAAACCGTTTTTTACTATTTTTATGAGATGTAGAAGCAAAAGATACATACAATCCTAAATTTTCAATTTTTTATCTCAGACCGTTATTTTTTAATAGCCATTTAAATATTTTACATCTATATATATAAAAGAAAGTCGAGGTTGTGTTAGTTACACCATTTATAACTCGAGAACGACTGAACAGATTTTTATGAAATTTTACATGTATATTCTAGCGGTCTGGGAATAGGATAATATGGAGTTTCATACCCGTACGTCATAAGGGGTGTTGCCCCCCCTGATATATTTTTTTAATTTTTGGAAAAACCGTTTTTTACTATTTTTATGAGATGTAGAAGCAAAAGATACATACAATCCTAAATTTTCAATTTTTTATCTCAGACCGTTATTTTTTAATAGCCATTTAAATATTTTACATCTATATATATAAAAGAAAGTCGAGGTTGTGTTAGTTACACCATTTATAACTCGAGAACGACTGAACAGATTTTTATGAAATTTTACATGTATATTCTAGCGGTCTGGGAATAGGATAATATGGAGTTTCATACCCGTACGTCATAAGGGGTGTTGCCCTCCCTGATATATTTTTTTAATTTTTGGAAAAACCGTTTTTTACTATTTTTATGAGATGTAGAAGCAAAAGATACATACAATCCTAAATTTTCAATTTTTTATCTCAGACCGTTATTTTTTAATAGCCATTTAAATATTTTACATCTATATATATAAAAGAAAGTCGAGGTTGTGTTAGTTACACCATTTATAACTCGAGAACGACTGAACAGATTTTTATGAAATTTTACATGTATATTCTAGCGGTCTGGGAATAGGATAATATGGAGTTTCATACCCGTACGTCATAAGGGGTGTTGCCCCCCTTGATATATTTTTTTAATTTTTGGAAAAACCGTTTTTTACTATTTTTATGAGATGTAGAAGCAAAAGATACATACAATCCTAAATTTTCAATTTTTTATCTCAGACCGTTATTTTTTAATAGCCATTTAAATATTTTACATCTATATATATAAAAGAAAGTCGAGGTTGTGTTAGTTACACCATTTATAACTCGAGAACGACTGAACAGATTTTTATGAAATTTTACATGTATATTCTAGCGGTCTGGGAATAGGATAATATGGAGTTTCATACCCGTACGTCATAAGGGGTGTTGCCCCCCCTGATATATTTTTTTAATTTTTGGAAAAACCGTTTTTTACTATTTTTATGAGATGTAGAAGCAAAAGATACATACAATCCTAAATTTTCAATTTTTTATCTCAGACCGTTATTTTTTAATAGCCATTTAAATATTTTACATCTATATATATAAAAGAAAGTCGAGGTTGTGTTAGTTACACCATTTATAACTCGAGAACGACTGAACAGATTTTTATGAAATTTTACATGTATATTCTAGCGGTCTGGGAATAGGATAATATGGAGTTTCATACCCGTACGTCATAAGGGGTGTTGCCCCCCTTGATATATTTTTTTAATTTTTGGATAACCGTTTTTTACTATTTTTATGAGATGTAGAAGCAAAAGATACATACAATCCTAAATTTTCAATTTTTTATCTCAGACCGTTATTTTTTAATAGCCATTTAAATATTTTACATCTATATATATAAAAGAAAGTCGAGGTTGTGTTAGTTACACCATTTATAACTCGAGAACGACTGAACAGATTTTTATGAAATTTTACATGTATATTCTAGCGGTCTGGGAATAGGATAATATGGAGTTTCATACCCGTACGTCATAAGGGGTGTTGCCCCCCCTGATATATTTTTTTAATTTTTGGAAAAACCGTTTTTTACTATTTTTATGAGATGTAGAAGCAAAAGATACATACAATCCTAAATTTTCAATTTTTTATCTCAGACCGTTATTTTTTAATAGCCATTTAAATATTTTACATCTATATATATAAAAGAAAGTCGAGGTTGTGTTAGTTACACCATTTATAACTCGAGAACGACTGAACAGATTTTTATGAAATTTTACATGTATATTCTAGCGGTCTGGGAATAGGATAATATGGAGTTTCATACCCGTACGTCATAAGGGGTGTTGCCCTCCCTGATATATTTTTTTAATTTTTGGAAAAACCGTTTTTTACTATTTTTATGAGATGTAGAAGCAAAAGATACATACAATCCTAAATTTTCAATTTTTTATCTCAGACCGTTATTTTTTAATAGCCATTTAAATATTTTACATCTATATATATAAAAGAAAGTCGAGGTTGTGTTAGTTACACCATTTATAACTCGAGAACGACTGAACAGATTTTTATGAAATTTTACATGTATATTCTAGCGGTCTGGGAATAGGATAATATGGAGTTTCATACCCGTACGTCATAAGGGGTGTTGCCCCCCTTGATATATTTTTTTAATTTTTGGAAAAACCGTTTTTTACTATTTTTATGAGATGTAGAAGCAAAAGATACATACAATCCTAAATTTTCAATTTTTTATCTCAGACCGTTATTTTTTAATAGCCATTTAAATATTTTACATCTATATATATAAAAGAAAGTCGAGGTTGTGTTAGTTACACCATTTATAACTCGAGAACGACTGAACAGATTTTTATGAAATTTTACATGTATATTCTAGCGGTCTGGGAATAGGATAATATGGAGTTTCATACCCGTACGTCATAAGGGGTGTTGCCCCCCCTGATATATTTTTTTAATTTTTGGAAAAACCGTTTTTTACTATTTTTATGAGATGTAGAAGCAAAAGATACATACAATCCTAAATTTTCAATTTTTTATCTCAGACCGTTATTTTTTAATAGCCATTTAAATATTTTACATCTATATATATAAAAGAAAGTCGAGGTTGTGTTAGTTACACCATTTATAACTCGAGAACGACTGAACAGATTTTTATGAAATTTTACATGTATATTCTAGCGGTCTGGGAATAGGATAATATGGAGTTTCATACCCGTACGTCATAAGGGGTGTTGCCCCCCCTGATATATTTTTTTAATTTTTGGAAAAACCGTTTTTTACTATTTTTATGAGATGTAGAAGCAAAAGATACATACAATCCTAAATTTTCAATTTCTTATCTCAGACCGTTATTTTTTAATAGCCATTTAAATATTTTACATCTATATATATAAAAGAAAGTCGAGGTTGTGTTAGTTACACCATTTATAACTCGAGAACGACTGAACAGATTTTTATGAAATTTTACATGTATATTCTAGCGGTCTGGGAATAGGATAATATGGAGTTTCATACCCGTACGTCATAAGGGGTGTTGCCCTCCCTGATATATTTTTTTAATTTTTGGAAAAACCGTTTTTTACTATTTTTATGAGATGTAGAAGCAAAAGATACATACAATCCTAAATTTTCAATTTTTTATCTCAGACCGTTATTTTTTAATAGCCATTTAAATATTTTACATCTATATATATAAAAGAAAGTCGAGGTTGTGTTAGTTACACCATTTATAACTCGAGAACGACTGAACAGATTTTTATGAAATTTTACATGTATATTCTAGCGGTCTGGGAATAGGATAATATGGAGTTTCATACCCGTACGTCATAAGGGGTGTTGCCCCCCTTGATATATTTTTTTAATTTTGGAAAAACCGTTTTTTACTATTTTTATGAGATGTAGAAGCAAAAGATACATACAATCCTAAATTTTCAATTTTTTATCTCAGACCGTTATTTTTTAATAGCCATTTAAATATTTTACATCTATATATATAAAAGAAAGTCGAGGTTGTGTTAGTTACACCATTTATAACTCGAGAACGACTGAACAGATTTTTATGAAATTTTACATGTATATTCTAGCGGTCTGGGAATAGGATAATATGGAGTTTCATACCCGTACGTCATAAGGGGTGTTGCCCCCCCTGATATATTTTTTTAATTTTTGGAAAAACCGTTTTTTACTATTTTTATGAGATGTAGAAGCAAAAGATACATACAATCCTAAATTTTCAATTTTTTATCTCAGACCGTTATTTTTTAATAGCCATTTAAATATTTTACATCTATATATATAAAAGAAAGTCGAGGTTGTGTTAGTTACACCATTTATAACTCGAGAACGACTGAACAGATTTTTATGAAATTTTACATGTATATTCTAGCGGTCTGGGAATAGGATAATATGGAGTTTCATACCCGTACGTCATAAGGGGTGTTGCCCCCCCTGATATATTTTTTTAATTTTTGGAAAAACCGTTTTTTACTATTTTTATGAGATGTAGAAGCAAAAGATACATACAATCCTAAATTTTCAATTTTTTATCTCAGACCGTTATTTTTTAATAGCCATTTAAATATTTTACATCTATATATATAAAAGAAAGTCGAGGTTGTGTTAGTTACACCATTTATAACTCGAGAACGACTGAACAGATTTTTATGAAATTTTACATGTATATTCTAGCGGTCTGGGAATAGGATAATATGGAGTTTCATACCCGTACGTCATAAGGGGTGTTGCCCTCCCTGATATATTTTTTTAATTTTTGGAAAAACCGTTTTTTACTATTTTTATGAGATGTAGAAGCAAAAGATACATACAATCCTAAATTTTCAATTTTTTATCTCAGACCGTTATTTTTTAATAGCCATTTAAATATTTTACATCTATATATATAAAAGAAAGTCGAGGTTGTGTTAGTTACACCATTTATAACTCGAGAACGACTGAACAGATTTTTATGAAATTTTACATGTATATTCTAGCGGTCTGGGAATAGGATAATATGGAGTTTCATACCCGTACGTCATAAGGGGTGTTGCCCCCCTTGATATATTTTTTTAATTTTTGGAAAAACCGTTTTTTACTATTTTTATGAGATGTAGAAGCAAAAGATACATACAATCCTAAATTTTCAATTTTTTATCTCAGACCGTTATTTTTTAATAGCCATTTAAATATTTTACATCTATATATATAAAAGAAAGTCGAGGTTGTGTTAGTTACACCATTTATAACTCGAGAACGACTGAACAGATTTTTATGAAATTTTACATGTATATTCTAGCGGTCTGGGAATAGGATAATATGGAGTTTCATACCCGTACGTCATAAGGGGTGTTGCCCCCCCTGATATATTTTTTTAATTTTTGGAAAAACCGTTTTTTACTATTTTTATGAGATGTAGAAGCAAAAGATACATACAATCCTAAATTTTCAATTTTTTATCTCAGACCGTTATTTTTAATAGCCATTTAAATATTTTACACATCTATATATATAAAAGAAAGTCGAGGTTGTGTTAGTTACACCATTTATAACTCGAGAACGACTGAACAGATTTTTATGAAATTTTACATGTATATTCTAGCGGTCTGGGAATAGGATAATATGGAGTTTCATACCCGTACGTCATAAGGGGTGTTGCCCTCCCTGATATATTTTTTTAATTTTTGGAAAAACCGTTTTTTACTATTTTTATGAGATGTAGAAGCAAAAGATACATACAATCCTAAATTTTCAATTTTTTATCTCAGACCGTTATTTTTTAATAGCCATTTAAATATTTTACATCTATATATATAAAAGAAAGTCGAGGTTGTGTTAGTTACACCATTTATAACTCGAGAACGACTGAACAGATTTTTATGAAATTTTACATGTATATTCTAGCGGTCTGGGAATAGGATAATATGGAGTTTCATACCCGTACGTCATAAGGGGTGTTGCCCCCCTTGATATATTTTTTTAATTTTTGGAAAAACCGTTTTTTACTATTTTTATGAGATGTAGAAGCAAAAGATACATACAATCCTAAATTTTCAATTTTTTATCTCAGACCGTTATTTTTTAATAGCCATTTAAATATTTTACATCTATATATATAAAAGAAAGTCGAGGTTGTGTTAGTTACACCATTTATAACTCGAGAACGACTGAACAGATTTTTATGAAATTTTACATGTATATTCTAGCGGTCTGGGAATAGGATAATATGGAGTTTCATACCCGTACGTCATAAGGGGTGTTGCCCCCCCTGATATATTTTTTTAATTTTTGGAAAAACCGTTTTTTACTATTTTTATGAGATGTAGAAGCAAAAGATACATACAATCCTAAATTTTCAATTTTTTATCTCAGACCGTTATTTTTTAATAGCCATTTAAATATTTTACATCTATATATATAAAAGAAAGTCGAGGTTGTGTTAGTTACACCATTTATAACTCGAGAACGACTGAACAGATTTTTATGAAATTTTACATGTATATTCTAGCGGTCTGGGAATAGGATAATATGGAGTTTCATACCCGTACGTCATAAGGGGTGTTGCCCCCCCTGATATATTTTTTTAATTTTTGGAAAAACCGTTTTTTACTATTTTTATGAGATGTAGAAGCAAAAGATACATACAATCCTAAATTTTCAATTTTTTATCTCAGACCGTTATTTTTTAATAGCCATTTAAATATTTTACATCTATATATATAAAAGAAAGTCGAGGTTGTGTTAGTTACACCATTTATAACTCGAGAACGACTGAACAGATTTTTATGAAATTTTACATGTATATTCTAGCGGTCTGGGAATAGGATAATATGGAGTTTCATACCCGTACGTCATAAGGGGTGTTGCCCTCCCTGATATATTTTTTTAATTTTTGGAAAAACCGTTTTTTACTATTTTTATGAGATGTAGAAGCAAAAGATACATACAATCCTAAATTTTCAATTTTTTATCTCAGACCGTTATTTTTTAATAGCCATTTAAATATTTTACATCTATATATATAAAAGAAAGTCGAGGTTGTGTTAGTTACACCATTTATAACTCGAGAACGACTGAACAGATTTTTATGAAATTTTACATGTATATTCTAGCGGTCTGGGAATAGGATAATATGGAGTTTCATACCCGTACGTCATAAGGGGTGTTGCCCCCCTTGATATATTTTTTTAATTTTTGGAAAAACCGTTTTTTACTATTTTTATGAGATGTAGAAGCAAAAGATACATACAATCCTAAATTTTCAATTTTTTATCTCAGACCGTTATTTTTTAATAGCCATTTAAATATTTTACATCTATATATATAAAAGAAAGTCGAGGTTGTGTTAGTTACACCATTTATAACTCGAGAACGACTGAACAGATTTTTATGAAATTTTACATGTATATTCTAGCGGTCTGGGAATAGGATAATATGGAGTTTCATACCCGTACGTCATAAGGGGTGTTGCCCCCCCTGATATATTTTTTTAATTTTTGGAAAAACCGTTTTTTACTATTTTTATGAGATGTAGAAGCAAAAGATACATACAATCCTAAATTTTCAATTTTTTATCTCAGACCGTTATTTTTTAATAGCCATTTAAATATTTTACATCTATATATATAAAAGAAAGTCGAGGTTGTGTTAGTTTCACCATTTATAACTCGAGAACGACTGAACAGATTTTTATGAAATTTTACATGTATATTCTAGCGGTCTGGGAATAGGATAATATGGAGTTTCATACCCGTACGTCATAAGGGGTGTTGCCCCCCCTGATATATTTTTTTAATTTTTGGAAAAACCGTTTTTTACTATTTTTATGAGATGTAGAAGCAAAAGATACATACAATCCTAAATTTTCAATTTTTTATCTCAGACCGTTATTTTTTAATAGCCATTTAAATATTTTACATCTATATATATAAAAGAAAGTCGAGGTTGTGTTAGTTACACCATTTATAACTCGAGAACGACTGAACAGATTTTTATGAAATTTTACATGTATATTCTAGCGGTCTGGGAATAGGATAATATGGAGTTTCATACCCGTACGTCATAAGGGGTGTTGCCCTCCCTGATATATTTTTTTAATTTTTGGAAAAACCGTTTTTTACTATTTTTATGAGATGTAGAAGCAAAAGATACATACAATCCTAAATTTTCAATTTTTTATCTCAGACCGTTATTTTTTAATAGCCATTTAAATATTTTACATCTATATATATAAAAGAAAGTCGAGGTTGTGTTAGTTACACCATTTATAACTCGAGAACGACTGAACAGATTTTTATGAAATTTTACATGTATATTCTAGCGGTCTGGGAATAGGATAATATGGAGTTTCATACCCGTACGTCATAAGGGGTGTTGCCCCCCTTGATATATTTTTTTAATTTTTGGAAAAACCGTTTTTTACTATTTTTATGAGATGTAGAAGCAAAAGATACATACAATCCTAAATTTTCAATTTTTTATCTCAGACCGTTATTTTTTAATAGCCATTTAAATATTTTACATCTATATATATAAAAGAAAGTCGAGGTTGTGTTAGTTACACCATTTATAACTCGAGAACGACTGAACAGATTTTTATGAAATTTTACATGTATATTCTAGCGGTCTGGGAATAGGATAATATGGAGTTTCATACCCGTACGTCATAAGGGGTGTTGCCCCCCCTGATATATTTTTTTAATTTTTGGAAAAACCGTTTTTTACTATTTTTATGAGATGTAGAAGCAAAAGATACATACAATCCTAAATTTTCAATTTTTTATCTCAGACCGTTATTTTTTAATAGCCATTTAAATATTTTACATCTATATATATAAAAGAAAGTCGAGGTTGTGTTAGTTACACCATTTATAATTCGAGAACGACTGAACAGATTTTTATGAAATTTTACATGTATATTCTAGCGGTCTGGGAATAGGATAATATGGAGTTTCATACCCGTACGTCATAAGGGGTGTTGCCCTCCCTGATATATTTTTTTAATTTTTGGAAAAACCGTTTTTTACTATTTTTATGAGATGTAGAAGCAAAAGATACATACAATCCTAAATTTTCAATTTTTTATCTCAGACCGTTATTTTTTAATAGCCATTTAAATATTTTACATCTATATATATAAAAGAAAGTCGAGGTTGTGTTAGTTACACCATTTATAACTCGAGAACGACTGAACAGATTTTTATGAAATTTTACATGTATATTCTAGCGGTCTGGGAATAGGATAATATGGAGTTTCATACCCGTACGTCATAAGGGGTGTTGCCCCCCTTGATATATTTTTTTAATTTTTGGAAAAACCGTTTTTTACTATTTTTATGAGATGTAGAAGCAAAAGATACATACAATCCTAAATTTTCAATTTTTTATCTCAGACCGTTATTTTTTAATAGCCATTTAAATATTTTACATCTATATATATAAAAGAAAGTCGAGGTTGTGTTAGTTACACCATTTATAACTCGAGAACGACTGAACAGATTTTTATGAAATTTTACATGTATATTCTAGCGGTCTGGGAATAGGATAATATGGAGTTTCATACCCGTACGTCATAAGGGGTGTTGCCCCCCCTGATATATTTTTTTAATTTTTGGAAAAACCGTTTTTTACTATTTTTATGAGATGTAGAAGCAAAAGATACATACAATCCTAAATTTTCAATTTTTTATCTCAGACCGTTATTTTTTAATAGCCATTTAAATATTTTACATCTATATACAGGGTGGTTCATCTTATTCGCCTCGGTCTCTGTACGGAAAACCACTTGATATTTTAAAAAAATTTCTTCACAGAAATATACAGGGCCTTTAATACTACAACCTAAAAATAATGTGAATTATACAGGGTGTTCCAAAAAAGAGTGGTATATCAAAGTTATATTTTTTCTTATGGAATGCCCTATATCTGATGACATTATTGAATCGACCTTAAAAAATAAGCTATACTTTCATAAGGGTTCCCTATACCTAAATACAGGGTGTTTCGATTTATTTCGATTTTTATAAAAATGTAAGGTTTTAGAAAAAAATAAATATCTACGAATCTAAGAAGCAGTAACAAATTCTTGCTTGGATCTTAATAATAGACTATTTAGCATACTTAAACAGATACTTATTGCAATAAAATTTCTTACAGGGTGGTCAAAATATGAGATTGTTCTATTAACAAATTCAAGCTGTAATAACTTACTTATTTTAAATGGAACACCCTATATCTTACTAGTCTAACGCGTAGAAAATTTACTTAGCTTTCAATTTGTACTAGGGTTTCCTATACCTATCTTTTTACAGGGTGGTCAAAATATTAGATTGTTCTATTAACAAATTCAAGCTGTAATAACTTACTTATTTTAAATGGAACACCCTGTATCTTACTAGTCTATCGAGTAGAAAATTTACTTAGCTTTCAATTCTTATTAGGGTTTCCTATACCTATCTCCCTTCATTTTTTAAATATTTAAAAATTTCCTAATTTGTAAGCTGTAAAAATTAGAATTAAATACCTATGTCGTGGTTATGTACAACACATCACCAACACCGGCAATATACTTAAATATCTTAGTCAAGATAGTTTCATTAATAAAATTCACATTTTTATCATTTAATCACACAGAGTATTCTTATTTTAAATGACATACTCGATATTCTATTCTTTATAATGGAAGATATTTAAAATCTCTTCAATTTCATGTTAACATTCTCAATACACATGTTATGCTCTAAATATAAATTCCCATGTTATTCTGTAAATACCCATTTTTACATATTTTTGTACAATAGGCTCGTTTTCATCAAAGTAGCCATTGCATTTAATTGTTTGTAATTGCGATTTAAAGATTCAAACAAAAAGTGGCGTTCTTAAATTTACTTAATAGCCGTTGGGTTAAGATATGGAAAATACTTATACGGAATGAAATATAATTTAAATATCTTCCAGAATACGACATCTAATATAGGGTATGCAGTTTAAAATAAACATGTTATTCAATTTCACATGTAGGCCAAAATCAACTAAAATAATACAACACTCTGTGTGATTACCTGATACCAATGAACATTTTATTAATGGCAGTATCTTATCTAAGTATATTGCCGGTGTTGGTGGTGTGTTGTACATAAACACGACATAGGTACTTATGTCATTCTAATTTTTAAAGCTTACAAATTAGGAAATCTTTAAATATTTAAAAAATGAAGGGAGATAGGTATAGGAAACCCTAATAAGAATTGAAAGCTAAGTAAATTTTCTACTCGATAGACTAGTAAGATACAGGGTGTTCCATTTAAAATAAGTAAGTTATTACAGCTTGAATTTGTTAATAGAACAATCTAATATTTGGACCACCCTGTAAGAAGATAGGTATAGGAAACCCTAATACAAATTGAAAGCTAAGTAAATTTTCTACGCGATAGACTAGTAAGTTACAGGGTGTTCCATTTAAAATAAGTAAGTTATTACAGCTTGAATTTGTTAATAGAACAATCTCATATTTTGACCACACTGTAAGAAATTTTGTTGCAATAAGCATCTGTTTAAGTATGCTAAATAGTCTATTATTAGGATCCAAGAAAGAATTTGTTACTGCTTCTTAGATTCGTAGATATTTATTTTTTTCTAAAACCTTACATTTTTATAAAAATCGAAATAAATCAAAACACCCTGTATTTAGGTATAGGGAACACTTATGAAAGTATAGCTTATTTTTTAAGGTCGATTCAATAATGTCATCAGATATAGGGCATTCCATAAGAAAAAATATAACTTTGATATACCACTCTTTTCTGGAACACCCTGTATAATTCATATTATTTTTAGGTTGTAGTATTAAAAGCCCTGTATATTTCTGTGAAGAAATTTTTTTAAAATATCAAGTGGTTTTCCGTACAGAGACCGAGGCGAATAAGATGAACCACCCTGTATATAAAAGAAAGTCGAGGTTGTGTTAGTTACACCATTTATAACTCGAGAACGACTGAACAGATTTTTATGAAATTTTACATGTATATTCTAGCGGTCTGGGAATAGGATAATATGGAGTTTCATACCCGTACGTCATAAGGGGTGTTGCCCTCCCTGATATATTTTTTTAATTTTTGGAAAAACCGTTTTTTACTATTTTTATGAGATGTAGAAGCAAAAGATACATACAATCCTAAATTTTCAATTTTTTATCTCAGACCGTTATTTTTTAATAGCCATTTAAATATTTTACATCTATATATATATAAAAGAAAGTCGAGGTTGTGTTAGTTACACCATTTATAACTCGAGAACGACTGAACAGATTTTTATGAAATTTTACATGTATATTCTAGCGGTCTGGGAATAGGATAATATGGAGTTTCATACCCGTACGTCATAAGGGGTGTTGCCCCCCTTGATATATTTTTTTAATTTTTGGAAAAACCGTTTTTTACTATTTTTATGAGATGTAGAAGCAAAAGATACATACAATCCTAAATTTTCAATTTTTTATCTCAGACCGTTATTTTTTAATAGCCATTTAAATATTTTACATCTATATATATAAAAGAAAGTCGAGGTTGTGTTAGTTACACCATTTATAACTCGAGAACGACTGAACAGATTTTTATGAAATTTTACATGTATATTCTAGCGGTCTGGGAATAGGATAATATGGAGTTTCATACCCGTACGTCATAAGGGGTGTTGCCCCCCCTGATATATTTTTTTAATTTTTGGAAAAACCGTTTTTTACTATTTTTATGAGATGTAGAAGCAAAAGATACATACAATCCTAAATTTTCAATTTTTTATCTCAGACCGTTATTTTTTAATAGCCATTTAAATATTTTACATCTATATATATAAAAGAAAGTCGAGGTTGTGTTAGTTACACCATTTATAACTCGAGAACGACTGAACAGATTTTTATGAAATTTTACATGTATATTCTAGCGGTCTGGGAATAGGATAATATGGAGTTTCATACCCGTACGTCATAAGGGGTGTTGCCCCCCCTGATATATTTTTTTAATTTTTGGAAAAACCGTTTTTTACTATTTTTATGAGATGTAGAAGCAAAAGATACATACAATCCTAAATTTTCAATTTTTTATCTCAGACCGTTATTTTTTAATAGCCATTTAAATATTTTACATCTATATATATAAAAGAAAGTCGAGGTTGTGTTAGTTACACCATTTATAACTCGAGAACGACTGAACAGATTTTTATGAAATTTTACATGTATATTCTAGCGGTCTGGGAATAGGATAATATGGAGTTTCATACCCGTACGTCATAAGGGGTGTTGCCCTCCCTGATATATTTTTTTAATTTTTGGAAAAACCGTTTTTTACTATTTTTATGAGATGTAGAAGCAAAAGATACATACAATCCTAAATTTTCAATTTTTTATCTCAGACCGTTATTTTTTAATAGCCATTTAAATATTTTACATCTATATATATAAAAGAAAGTCGAGGTTGTGTTAGTTACACCATTTATAACTCGAGAACGACTGAACAGATTTTTATGAAATTTTACATGTATATTCTAGCGGTCTGGGAATAGGATAATATGGAGTTTCATACCCGTACGTCATAAGGGGTGTTGCCCCCCTTGATATATTTTTTTAATTTTTGGAAAAACCGTTTTTTACTATTTTTATGAGATGTAGAAGCAAAAGATACATACAATCCTAAATTTTCAATTTTTTATCTCAGACCGTTATTTTTTAATAGCCATTTAAATATTTTACATCTATATATATAAAAGAAAGTCGAGGTTGTGTTAGTTACACCATTTATAACTCGAGAACGACTGAACAGATTTTTATGAAATTTTACATGTATATTCTAGCGGTCTGGGAATAGGATAATATGGAGTTTCATACCCGTACGTCATAAGGGGTGTTGCCCCCCCTGATATATTTTTTTAATTTTTGGAAAAACCGTTTTTTACTATTTTTATGAGATGTAGAAGCAAAAGATACATACAATCCTAAATTTTCAATTTTTTATCTCAGACCGTTATTTTTTAATAGCCATTTAAATATTTTACATCTATATATATAAAAGAAAGTCGAGGTTGTGTTAGTTACACCATTTATAACTCGAGAACGACTGAACAGATTTTTATGAAATTTTACATGTATATTCTAGCGGTCTGGGAATAGGATAATATGGAGTTTCATACCCGTACGTCATAAGGGGTGTTGCCCCCCCTGATATATTTTTTTAATTTTTGGAAAAACCGTTTTTTACTATTTTTATGAGATGTAGAAGCAAAAGATACATACAATCCTAAATTTTCAATTTTTTATCTCAGACCGTTATTTTTTAATAGCCATTTAAATATTTTACATCTATATATATAAAAGAAAGTCGAGGTTGTGTTAGTTACACCATTTATAACTCGAGAACGACTGAACAGATTTTTATGAAATTTTACATGTATATTCTAGCGGTCTGGGAATAGGATAATATGGAGTTTCATACCCGTACGTCATAAGGGGTGTTGCCCTCCCTGATATATTTTTTTAATTTTTGGAAAAACCGTTTTTTACTATTTTTATGAGATGTAGAAGCAAAAGATACATACAATCCTAAATTTTCAATTTTTTATCTCAGACCGTTATTTTTTAATAGCCATTTAAATATTTTACATCTATATATATAAAAGAAAGTCGAGGTTGTGTTAGTTACACCATTTATAACTCGAGAACGACTGAACAGATTTTTATGAAATTTTACATGTATATTCTAGCGGTCTGGGAATAGGATAATATGGAGTTTCATACCCGTACGTCATAAGGGGTGTTGCCCCCCTTGATATATTTTTTTAATTTTTGGAAAAACCGTTTTTTACTATTTTTATGAGATGTAGAAGCAAAAGATACATACAATCCTAAATTTTCAATTTTTTATCTCAGACCGTTATTTTTTAATAGCCATTTAAATATTTTACATCTATATATATAAAAGAAAGTCGAGGTTGTGTTAGTTACACCATTTATAACTCGAGAACGACTGAACAGATTTTTATGAAATTTTACATGTATATTCTAGCGGTCTGGGAATAGGATAATATGGAGTTTCATACCCGTACGTCATAAGGGGTGTTGCCCCCCCTGATATATTTTTTTAATTTTTGGAAAAACCGTTTTTTACTATTTTTATGAGATGTAGAAGCAAAAGATACATACAATCCTAAATTTTCAATTTTTTATCTCAGACCGTTATTTTTTAATAGCCATTTAAATATTTTACATCTATATATATAAAAGAAAGTCGAGGTTGTGTTAGTTACACCATTTATAACTCGAGAACGACTGAACAGATTTTTATGAAATTTTACATGTATATTCTAGCGGTCTGGGAATAGGATAATATGGAGTTTCATACCCGTACGTCATAAGGGGTGTTGCCCTCCCTGATATATTTTTTTAATTTTTGGAAAAACCGTTTTTTACTATTTTTATGAGATGTAGAAGCAAAAGATACATACAATCCTAAATTTTCAATTTTTTATCTCAGACCGTTATTTTTTAATAGCCATTTAAATATTTTACATCTATATATATAAAAGAAAGTCGAGGTTGTGTTAGTTACACCATTTATAACTCGAGAACGACTGAACAGATTTTTATGAAATTTTACATGTATATTCTAGCGGTCTGGGAATAGGATAATATGGAGTTTCATACCCGTACGTCATAAGGGGTGTTGCCCCCCTTGATATATTTTTTTAATTTTTGGAAAAACCGTTTTTTACTATTTTTATGAGATGTAGAAGCAAAAGATACATACAATCCTAAATTTTCAATTTTTTATCTCAGACCGTTATTTTTTAATAGCCATTTAAATATTTTACATCTATATATATAAAAGAAAGTCGAGGTTGTGTTAGTTACACCATTTATAACTCGAGAACGACTGAACAGATTTTTATGAAATTTTACATGTATATTCTAGCGGTCTGGGAATAGGATAATATGGAGTTTCATACCCGTACGTCATAAGGGGTGTTGCCCCCCCTGATATATTTTTTTAATTTTTGGAAAAACCGTTTTTTACTATTTTTATGAGATGTAGAAGCAAAAGATACATACAATCCTAAATTTTCAATTTTTTATCTCAGACCGTTATTTTTTAATAGCCATTTAAATATTTTACATCTATATATATAAAAGAAAGTCGAGGTTGTGTTAGTTACACCATTTATAACTCGAGAACGACTGAACAGATTTTTATGAAATTTTACATGTATATTCTAGCGGTCTGGGAATAGGATAATATGGAGTTTCATACCCGTACGTCATAAGGGGTGTTGCCCTCCCTGATATATTTTTTTAATTTTTGGAAAAACCGTTTTTTACTATTTTTATGAGATGTAGAAGCAAAAGATACATACAATCCTAAATTTTCAATTTTTTATCTCAGACCGTTATTTTTTAATAGCCATTTAAATATTTTACATCTATATATATAAAAGAAAGTCGAGGTTGTGTTAGTTACACCATTTATAACTCGAGAACGACTGAACAGATTTTTATGAAATTTTACATGTATATTCTAGCGGTCTGGGAATAGGATAATATGGAGTTTCATACCCGTACGTCATAAGGGGTGTTGCCCCCCTTGATATATTTTTTTAATTTTTGGAAAAACCGTTTTTTACTATTTTTATGAGATGTAGAAGCAAAAGATACATACAATCCTAAATTTTCAATTTTTTATCTCAGACCGTTATTTTTTAATAGCCATTTAAATATTTTACATCTATATATATAAAAGAAAGTCGAGGTTGTGTTAGTTACACCATTTATAACTCGAGAACGACTGAACAGATTTTTATGAAATTTTACATGTATATTCTAGCGGTCTGGGAATAGGATAATATGGAGTTTCATACCCGTACGTCATAAGGGGTGTTGCCCCCCCTGATATATTTTTTTAATTTTTGGAAAAACCGTTTTTTACTATTTTTATGAGATGTAGAAGCAAAAGATACATACAATCCTAAATTTTCAATTTTTTATCTCAGACCGTTATTTTTTAATAGCCATTTAAATATTTTACATCTATATATATAAAAGAAAGTCGAGGTTGTGTTAGTTACACCATTTATAACTCGAGAACGACTGAACAGATTTTTATGAAATTTTACATGTATATTCTAGCGGTCTGGGAATAGGATAATATGGAGTTTCATACCCGTACGTCGTAAGGGGTGTTGCCCTCCCTGATATATTTTTTTAATTTTTGGAAAAACCGTTTTTTACTATTTTTATGAGATGTAGAAGCAAAAGATACATACAATCCTAAATTTTCAATTTTTTATCTCAGACCGTTATTTTTTAATAGCCATTTAAATATTTTACATCTATATATATAAAAGAAAGTCGAGGTTGTGTTAGTTACACCATTTATAACTCGAGAACGACTGAACAGATTTTTATGAAATTTTACATGTATATTCTAGCGGTCTGGGAATAGGATAATATGGAGTTTCATACCCGTACGTCATAAGGGGTGTTGCCCCCCTTGATATATTTTTTTAATTTTTGGAAAAACCGTTTTTTACTATTTTTATGAGATGTAGAAGCAAAAGATACATACAATCCTAAATTTTCAATTTTTTATCTCAGACCGTTATTTTTTAATAGCCATTTAAATATTTTACATCTATATATATAAAAGAAAGTCGAGGTTGTGTTAGTTACACCATTTATAACTCGAGAACGACTGAACAGATTTTTATGAAATTTTACATGTATATTCTAGCGGTCTGGGAATAGGATAATATGGAGTTTCATACCCGTACGTCATAAGGGGTGTTGCCCCCCCTGATATATTTTTTTAATTTTTGGAAAAACCGTTTTTTACTATTTTTATGAGATGTAGAAGCAAAAGATACATACAATCCTAAATTTTCAATTTTTTATCTCAGACCGTTATTTTTTAATAGCCATTTAAATATTTTACATCTATATATATAAAAGAAAGTCGAGGTTGTGTTAGTTACACCATTTATAACTCGAGAACGACTGAACAGATTTTTATGAAATTTTACATGTATATTCTAGCGGTCTGGGAATAGGATAATATGGAGTTTCATACCCGTACGTCATAAGGGGTGTTGCCCTCCCTGATATATTTTTTTAATTTTTGGAAAAACCGTTTTTTACTATTTTTATGAGATGTAGAAGCAAAAGATACATACAATCCTAAATTTTCAATTTTTTATCTCAGACCGTTATTTTTTAATAGCCATTTAAATATTTTACATCTATATATATAAAAGAAAGTCGAGGTTGTGTTAGTTACACCATTTATAACTCGAGAACGACTGAACAGATTTTTATGAAATTTTACATGTATATTCTAGCGGTCTGGGAATAGGATAATATGGAGTTTCATACCCGTACGTCATAAGGGGTGTTGCCCCCCTTGATATATTTTTTTAATTTTTGGAAAAACCGTTTTTTACTATTTTTATGAGATGTAGAAGCAAAAGATACATACAATCCTAAATTTTCAATTTTTTATCTCAGACCGTTATTTTTTAATAGCCATTTAAATATTTTACATCTATATATATAAAAGAAAGTCGAGGTTGTGTTAGTTACACCATTTATAACTCGAGAACGACTGAACAGATTTTTATGAAATTTTACATGTATATTCTAGCGGTCTGGGAATAGGATAATATGGAGTTTCATACCCGTACGTCATAAGGGGTGTTGCCCCCCCTGATATATTTTTTTAATTTTTGGAAAAACCGTTTTTTACTATTTTTATGAGATGTAGAAGCAAAAGATACATACAATCCTAAATTTTCAATTTTTTATCTCAGACCGTTATTTTTTAATAGCCATTTAAATATTTTACATCTATATATATAAAAGAAAGTCGAGGTTGTGTTAGTTACACCATTTATAACTCGAGAACGACTGAACAGATTTTTATGAAATTTTACATGTATATTCTAGCGGTCTGGGAATAGGATAATATGGAGTTTCATACCCGTACGTCATAAGGGGTGTTGCCCCCCCTGATATATTTTTTTAATTTTTGGAAAAACCGTTTTTTACTATTTTTATGAGATGTAGAAGCAAAAGATACATACAATCCTAAATTTTCAATTTTTTATCTCAGACCGTTATTTTTTAATAGCCATTTAAATATTTTACATCTATATATATAAAAGAAAGTCGAGGTTGTGTTAGTTACACCATTTATAACTCGAGAACGACTGAACAGATTTTTATGAAATTTTACATGTATATTCTAGCGGTCTGGGAATAGGATAATATGGAGTTTCATACCCGTACGTCATAAGGGGTGTTGCCCTCCCTGATATATTTTTTTAATTTTTGGAAAAACCGTTTTTTACTATTTTTATGAGATGTAGAAGCAAAAGATACATACAATCCTAAATTTTCAATTTTTTATCTCAGACCGTTATTTTTTAATAGCCATTTAAATATTTTACATCTATATATATAAAAGAAAGTCGAGGTTGTGTTAGTTACACCATTTATAACTCGAGAACGACTGAACAGATTTTTATGAAATTTTACATGTATATTCTAGCGGTCTGGGAATAGGATAATATGGAGTTTCATACCCGTACGTCATAAGGGGTGTTGCCCCCCTTGATATATTTTTTTAATTTTTGGAAAAACCGTTTTTTACTATTTTTATGAGATGTAGAAGCAAAAGATACATACAATCCTAAATTTTCAATTTTTTATCTCAGACCGTTATTTTTTAATAGCCATTTAAATATTTTACATCTATATATATAAAAGAAAGTCGAGGTTGTGTTAGTTACACCATTTATAACTCGAGAACGACTGAACAGATTTTTATGAAATTTTACATGTATATTCTAGCGGTCTGGGAATAGGATAATATGGAGTTTCATACCCGTACGTCATAAGGGGTGTTGCCCCCCCTGATATATTTTTTTAATTTTTGGAAAAACCGTTTTTTACTATTTTTATGAGATGTAGAAGCAAAAGATACATACAATCCTAAATTTTCAATTTTTTATCTCAGACCGTTATTTTTTAATAGCCATTTAAATATTTTACATCTATATATATAAAAGAAAGTCGAGGTTGTGTTAGTTACACCATTTATAACTCGAGAACGACTGAACAGATTTTTATGAAATTTTACATGTATATTCTAGCGGTCTGGGAATAGGATAATATGGAGTTTCATACCCGTACGTCATAAGGGGTGTTGCCCCCCCTGATATATTTTTTTAATTTTTGGAAAAACCGTTTTTTACTATTTTTATGAGATGTAGAAGCAAAAGATACATACAATCCTAAATTTTCAATTTTTTATCTCAGACCGTTATTTTTTAATAGCCATTTAAATATTTTACATCTATATATATAAAAGAAAGTCGAGGTTGTGTTAGTTACACCATTTATAACTCGAGAACGACTGAACAGATTTTTATGAAATTTTACATGTATATTCTAGCGGTCTGGGAATAGGATAATATGGAGTTTCATACCCGTACGTCATAAGGGGTGTTGCCCTCCCTGATATATTTTTTTAATTTTTGGAAAAACCGTTTTTTACTATTTTTATGAGATGTAGAAGCAAAAGATACATACAATCCTAAATTTTCAATTTTTTATCTCAGACCGTTATTTTTTAATAGCCATTTAAATATTTTACATCTATATATATAAAAGAAAGTCGAGGTTGTGTTAGTTACACCATTTATAACTCGAGAACGACTGAACAGATTTTTATGAAATTTTACATGTATATTCTAGCGGTCTGGCAATAGGATAATATGGAGTTTCATACCCGTACGTCATAAGGGGTGTTGCCCCCCTTGATATATTTTTTTAATTTTTGGAAAAACCGTTTTTTACTATTTTTATGAGATGTAGAAGCAAAAGATACATACAATCCTAAATTTTCAATTTTTTATCTCAGACCGTTATTTTTTAATAGCCATTTAAATATTTTACATCTATATATATAAAAGAAAGTCGAGGTTGTGTTAGTTACACCATTTATAACTCGAGAACGACTGAACAGATTTTTATGAAATTTTACATGTATATTCTAGCGGTCTGGGAATAGGATAATATGGAGTTTCATACCCGTACGTCATAAGGGGTGTTGCCCCCCCTGATATATTTTTTTAATTTTTGGAAAAACCGTTTTTTACTATTTTTATGAGATGTAGAAGCAAAAGATACATACAATCCTAAATTTTCAATTTTTTATCTCAGACCGTTATTTTTTAATAGCCATTTAAATATTTTACATCTATATATATAAAAGAAAGTCGAGGTTGTGTTAGTTACACCATTTATAACTCGAGAACGACTGAACAGATTTTTATGAAATTTTACATGTATATTCTAGCGGTCTGGGAATAGGATAATATGGAGTTTCATACCCGTACGTCATAAGGGGTGTTGCCCTCCCTGATATATTTTTTTAATTTTTGGAAAAACCGTTTTTTACTATTTTTATGAGATGTAGAAGCAAAAGATACATACAATCCTAAATTTTCAATTTTTTATCTCAGACCGTTATTTTTTAATAGCCATTTAAATATTTTACATCTATATATATAAAAGAAAGTCGAGGTTGTGTTAGTTACACCATTTATAACTCGAGAACGACTGAACAGATTTTTATGAAATTTTACATGTATATTCTAGCGGTCTGGGAATAGGATAATATGGAGTTTCATACCCGTACGTCATAAGGGGTGTTGCCCCCCTTGATATATTTTTTTAATTTTTGGAAAAACCGTTTTTTACTATTTTTATGAGATGTAGAAGCAAAAGATACATACAATCCTAAATTTTCAATTTTTTATCTCAGACCGTTATTTTTTAATAGCCATTTAAATATTTTACATCTATATATATAAAAGAAAGTCGAGGTTGTGTTAGTTACACCATTTATAACTCGAGAACGACTGAACAGATTTTTATGAAATTTTACATGTATATTCTAGCGGTCTGGGAATAGGATAATATGGAGTTTCATACCCGTACGTCATAAGGGGTGTTGCCCCCCCTGATATATTTTTTTAATTTTTGGAAAAACCGTTTTTTACTATTTTTATGAGATGTAGAAGCAAAAGATACATACAATCCTAAATTTTCAATTTTTTATCTCAGACCGTTATTTTTTAATAGCCATTTAAATATTTTACATCTATATATATAAAAGAAAGTCGAGGTTGTGTTAGTTACACCATTTATAACTCGAGAACGACTGAACAGATTTTTATGAAATTTTACATGTATATTCTAGCGGTCTGGGAATAGGATAATATGGAGTTTCATACCCGTACGTCATAAGGGGTGTTGCCCCCCCTGATATATTTTTTTAATTTTTGGAAAAACCGTTTTTTACTATTTTTATGAGATGTAGAAGCAAAAGATACATACAATCCTAAATTTTCAATTTTTTATCTCAGACCGTTATTTTTTAATAGCCATTTAAATATTTTACATCTATATATATAAAAGAAAGTCGAGGTTGTGTTAGTTACACCATTTATAACTCGAGAACGACTGAACAGATTTTTATGAAATTTTACATGTATATTCTAGCGGTCTGGGAATAGGATAATATGGAGTTTCATACCCGTACGTCATAAGGGGTGTTGCCCTCCCTGATATATTTTTTTAATTTTTGGAAAAACCGTTTTTTACTATTTTTATGAGATGTAGAAGCAAAAGATACATACAATCCTAAATTTTCAATTTTTTATCTCAGACCGTTATTTTTTAATAGCCATTTAAATATTTTACATCTATATATATAAAAGAAAGTCGAGGTTGTGTTAGTTACACCATTTATAACTCGAGAACGACTGAACAGATTTTTATGAAATTTTACATGTATATTCTAGCGGTCTGGGAATAGGATAATATGGAGTTTCATACCCGTACGTCATAAGGGGTGTTGCCCCCCCTGATATATTTTTTTAATTTTTGGAAAAACCGTTTTTTACTATTTTTATGAGATGTAGAAGCAAAAGATACATACAATCCTAAATTTTCAATTTTTTATCTCAGACCGTTATTTTTTAATAGCCATTTAAATATTTTACATCTATATATATAAAAGAAAGTCGAGGTTGTGTTAGTTACACCATTTATAACTCGAGAACGACTGAACAGATTTTTATGAAATTTTACATGTATATTCTAGCGGTCTGGGAATAGGATAATATGGAGTTTCATACCCGTACGTCATAAGGGGTGTTGCCCCCCCTGATATATTTTTTTAATTTTTGGAAAAACCGTTTTTTACTATTTTTATGAGATGTAGAAGCAAAAGATACATACAATCCTAAATTTTCAATTTTTTATCTCAGACCGTTATTTTTTAATAGCCATTTAAATATTTTACATCTATATATATAAAAGAAAGTCGAGGTTGTGTTAGTTACACCATTTATAACTCGAGAACGACTGAACAGATTTTTATGAAATTTTACATGTATATTCTAGCGGTCTGGGAATAGGATAATATGGAGTTTCATACCCGTACGTCATAAGGGGTGTTGCCCTCCCTGATATATTTTTTTAATTTTTGGAAAAACCGTTTTTTACTATTTTTATGAGATGTAGAAGCAAAAGATACATACAATCCTAAATTTTCAATTTTTTATCTCAGACGGTTATTTTTTAATAGCCATTTAAATATTTTACATCTATATATATAAAAGAAAGTCGAGGTTGTGTTAGTTACACCATTTATAACTCGAGAACGACTGAACAGATTTTTATGAAATTTTACATGTATATTCTAGCGGTCTGGGAATAGGATAATATGGAGTTTCATACCCGTACGTCATAAGGGGTGTTGCCCCCCTTGATATATTTTTTTAATTTTTGGAAAAACCGTTTTTTACTATTTTTATGAGATGTAGAAGCAAAAGATACATACAATCCTAAATTTTCAATTTTTTATCTCAGACCGTTATTTTTTAATAGCCATTTAAATATTTTTGCATCTATATATATAAAAGAAAGTCGAGGTTGTGTTAGTTACACCATTTATAACTCGAGAACGACTGAACAGATTTTTATGAAATTTTACATGTATATTCTAGCGGTCTGGGAATAGGATAATATGGAGTTTCATACCCGTACGTCATAAGGGGTGTTGCCCCCCCTGATATATTTTTTTAATTTTTGGAAAAACCGTTTTTTACTATTTTTATGAGATGTAGAAGCAAAAGATACATACAATCCTAAATTTTCAATTTTTTATCTCAGACCGTTATTTTTTAATAGCCATTTAAATATTTTACATCTATATATATAAAAGAAAGTCGAGGTTGTGTTAGTTACACCATTTATAACTCGAGAACGACTGAACAGATTTTTATGAAATTTTACATGTATATTCTAGCGGTCTGGGAATAGGATAATATGGAGTTTCATACCCGTACGTCATAAGGGGTGTTGCCCCCCCTGATATATTTTTTTAATTTTTGGAAAAACCGTTTTTTACTATTTTTATGAGATGTAGAAGCAAAAGATACATACAATCCTAAATTTTCAATTTTTTATCTCAGACCGTTATTTTTTAATAGCCATTTAAATATTTTACATCTATATATATAAAAGAAAGTCGAGGTTGTGTTAGTTACACCATTTATAACTCGAGAACGACTGAACAGATTTTTATGAAATTTTACATGTATATTCTAGCGGTCTGGGAATAGGATAATATGGAGTTTCATACCCGTACGTCATAAGGGGTGTTGCCCTCCCTGATATATTTTTTTAATTTTTGGAAAAACCGTTTTTTACTATTTTTATGAGATGTAGAAGCAAAAGATACATACAATCCTAAATTTTCAATTTTTTATCTCAGACCGTTATTTTTTAATAGCCATTTAAATATTTTACATCTATATATATAAAAGAAAGTCGAGGTTGTGTTAGTTACACCATTTATAACTCGAGAACGACTGAACAGATTTTTATGAAATTTTACATGTATATTCTAGCGGTCTGGGAATAGGATAATATGGAGTTTCATACCCGTACGTCATAAGGGGTGTTGCCCCCCTTGATATATTTTTTTAATTTTTGGAAAAACCGTTTTTTACTATTTTTATGAGATGTAGAAGCAAAAGATACATACAATCCTAAATTTTCAATTTTTTATCTCAGACCGTTATTTTTTAATAGCCATTTAAATATTTTACATCTATATATATAAAAGAAAGTCGAGGTTGTGTTAGTTACACCATTTATAACTCGAGAACGACTGAACAGATTTTTATGAAATTTTACATGTATATTCTAGCGGTCTGGGAATAGGATAATATGGAGTTTCATACCCGTACGTCATAAGGGGTGTTGCCCCCCCTGATATATTTTTTTAATTTTTGGAAAAACCGTTTTTTACTATTTTTATGAGATGTAGAAGCAAAAGATACATACAATCCTAAATTTTCAATTTTTTATCTCAGACCGTTATTTTTTAATAGCCATTTAAATATTTTACATCTATATATATAAAAGAAAGTCGAGGTTGTGTTAGTTACACCATTTATAACTCGAGAACGACTGAACAGATTTTTATGAAATTTTACATGTATATTCTAGCGGTCTGGGAATAGGATAATATGGAGTTTCATACCCGTACGTCATAAGGGGTGTTGCCCTCCCTGATATATTTTTTTAATTTTTGGAAAAACCGTTTTTTACTATTTTTATGAGATGTAGAAGCAAAAGATACATACAATCCTAAATTTTCAATTTTTTATCTCAGACCGTTATTTTTTAATAGCCATTTAAATATTTTACATCTATATATATATAAAAGAAAGTCGAGGTTGTGTTAGTTACACCATTTATAACTCGAGAACGACTGAACAGATTTTTATGAAATTTTACATGTATATTCTAGCGGTCTGGGAATAGGATAATATGGAGTTTCATACCCGTACGTCATAAGGGGTGTTGCCCCCCTTGATATATTTTTTTAATTTTTGGAAAAACCGTTTTTTACTATTTTTATGAGATGTAGAAGCAAAAGATACATACAATCCTAAATTTTCAATTTTTTATCTCAGACCGTTATTTTTTAATAGCCATTTAAATATTTTACATCTATATATATAAAAGAAAGTCGAGGTTGTGTTAGTTACACCATTTATAACTCGAGAACGACTGAACAGATTTTTATGAAATTTTACATGTATATTCTAGCGGTCTGGGAATAGGATAATATGGAGTTTCATACCCGTACGTCATAAGGGGTGTTGCCCCCCCTGATATATTTTTTTAATTTTTGGAAAAACCGTTTTTTACTATTTTTATGAGATGTAGAAGCAAAAGATACATACAATCCTAAATTTTCAATTTTTTATCTCAGACCGTTATTTTTTAATAGCCATTTAAATATTTTACATCTATATATATAAAAGAAAGTCGAGGTTGTGTTAGTTACACCATTTATAACTCGAGAACGACTGAACAGATTTTTATGAAATTTTACATGTATATTCTAGCGGTCTGGGAATAGGATAATATGGAGTTTCATACCCGTACGTCATAAGGGGTGTTGCCCTCCCTGATATATTTTTTTAATTTTTGGAAAAACCGTTTTTTACTATTTTTATGAGATGTAGAAGCAAAAGATACATACAATCCTAAATTTTCAATTTTTTATCTCAGACCGTTATTTTTTAATAGCCATTTAAATATTTTACATCTATATATATAAAAGAAAGTCGAGGTTGTGTTAGTTACACCATTTATAACTCGAGAACGACTGAACAGATTTTTATGAAATTTTACATGTATATTCTAGCGGTCTGGGAATAGGATAATATGGAGTTTCATACCCGTACGTCATAAGGGGTGTTGCCCCCCTTGATATATTTTTTTAATTTTTGGAAAAACCGTTTTTTACTATTTTTATGAGATGTAGAAGCAAAAGATACATACAATCCTAAATTTTCAATTTTTTATCTCAGACCGTTATTTTTTAATAGCCATTTAAATATTTTACATCTATATATATAAAAGAAAGTCGAGGTTGTGTTAGTTACACCATTTATAACTCGAGAACGACTGAACAGATTTTTATGAAATTTTACATGTATATTCTAGCGGTCTGGGAATAGGATAATATGGAGTTTCATACCCGTACGTCATAAGGGGTGTTGCCCCCCCTGATATATTTTTTTAATTTTTGGAAAAACCGTTTTTTACTATTTTTATGAGATGTAGAAGCAAAAGATACATACAATCCTAAATTTTCAATTTTTTATCTCAGACCGTTATTTTTTAATAGCCATTTAAATATTTTACATCTATATATATAAAAGAAAGTCGAGGTTGTGTTAGTTACACCATTTATAACTCGAGAACGACTGAACAGATTTTTATGAAATTTTACATGTATATTCTAGCGGTCTGGGAATAGGATAATATGGAGTTTCATACCCGTACGTCATAAGGGGTGTTGCCCTCCCTGATATATTTTTTTAATTTTTGGAAAAACCGTTTTTTACTATTTTTATGAGATGTAGAAGCAAAAGATACATACAATCCTAAATTTTCAATTTTTTATCTCAGACCGTTATTTTTTAATAGCCATTTAAATATTTTACATCTATATATATAAAAGAAAGTCGAGGTTGTGTTAGTTACACCATTTATAACTCGAGAACGACTGAACAGATTTTTATGAAATTTTACATGTATATTCTAGCGGTCTGGGAATAGGATAATATGGAGTTTCATACCCGTACGTCATAAGGGGTGTTGCCCCCCTTGATATATTTTTTTAATTTTTGGAAAAACCGTTTTTTACTATTTTTATGAGATGTAGAAGCAAAAGATACATACAATCCTAAATTTTCAATTTTTTATCTCAGACCGTTATTTTTTAATAGCCATTTAAATATTTTACATCTATATATATAAAAGAAAGTCGAGGTTGTGTTAGTTACACCATTTATAACTCGAGAACGACTGAACAGATTTTTATGAAATTTTACATGTATATTCTAGCGGTCTGGGAATAGGATAATATGGAGTTTCATACCCGTACGTCATAAGGGGTGTTGCCCCCCCTGATATATTTTTTTAATTTTTGGAAAAACCGTTTTTTACTATTTTTATGAGATGTAGAAGCAAAAGATACATACAATCCTAAATTTTCAATTTTTTATCTCAGACCGTTATTTTTTAATAGCCATTTAAATATTTTACATCTATATATATAAAAGAAAGTCGAGGTTGTGTTAGTTACACCATTTATAACTCGAGAACGACTGAACAGATTTTTATGAAATTTTACATGTATATTCTAGCGGTCTGGGAATAGGATAATATGGAGTTTCATACCCGTACGTCATAAGGGGTGTTGCCCCCCCTGATATATTTTTTTAATTTTTGGAAAAACCGTTTTTTACTATTTTTATGAGATGTAGAAGCAAAAGATACATACAATCCTAAATTTTCAATTTTTTATCTCAGACCGTTATTTTTTAATAGCCATTTAAATATTTTACATCTATATATATAAAAGAAAGTCGAGGTTGTGTTAGTTACACCATTTATAACTCGAGAACGACTGAACAGATTTTTATGAAATTTTACATGTATATTCTAGCGGTCTGGGAATAGGATAATATGGAGTTTCATACCCGTACGTCATAAGGGGTGTTGCCCTCCCTGATATATTTTTTTAATTTTTGGAAAAACCGTTTTTTACTATTTTTATGAGATGTAGAAGCAAAAGATACATACAATCCTAAATTTTCAATTTTTTATCTCAGACCGTTATTTTTTAATAGCCATTTAAATATTTTACATCTATATATAT
This sequence comes from Diabrotica virgifera virgifera, assembly GCF_917563875.1. Classification (NCBI taxonomy): domain Eukaryota; kingdom Metazoa; phylum Arthropoda; class Insecta; order Coleoptera; family Chrysomelidae; genus Diabrotica; species Diabrotica virgifera. The sequence continues at coordinate 122,081,031 of NC_065449.1, forward strand.
AAAAGAAAGTCGAGGTTGTGTTAGTTACACCATTTATAACTCGAGAACGACTGAACAGATTTTTATGAAATTTTACATGTATATTCTAGCGGTCTGGGAATAGGATAATATGGAGTTTCATACCCGTACGTCATAAGGGGTGTTGCCCCCCCTGATATATTTTTTTAATTTTTGGAAAAACCGTTTTTTACTATTTTTATGAGATGTAGAAGCAAAAGATACATACAATCCTAAATTTTCAATTTTTTATCTCAGACCGTTATTTTTTAATAGCCATTTAAATATTTTACATCTATATATATAAAAGAAAGTCGAGGTTGTGTTAGTTACACCATTTATAACTCGAGAACGACTGAACAGATTTTTATGAAATTTTACATGTATATTCTAGCGGTCTGGGAATAGGATAATATGGAGTTTCATACCCGTACGTCATAAGGGGTGTTGCCCCCCCTGATATATTTTTTTAATTTTTGGAAAAACCGTTTTTTACTATTTTTATGAGATGTAGAAGCAAAAGATACATACAATCCTAAATTTTCAATTTTTTATCTCAGACCGTTATTTTTTAATAGCCATTTAAATATTTTACATCTATATATATAAAAGAAAGTCGAGGTTGTGTTAGTTACACCATTTATAACTCGAGAACGACTGAACAGATTTTTATGAAATTTTACATGTATATTCTAGCGGTCTGGGAATAGGATAATATGGAGTTTCATACCCGTACGTCATAAGGGGTGTTGCCCTCCCTGATATATTTTTTTAATTTTTGGAAAAACCGTTTTTTACTATTTTTATGAGATGTAGAAGCAAAAGATACATACAATCCTAAATTTTCAATTTTTTATCTCAGACCGTTATTTTTTAATAGCCATTTAAATATTTTACATCTATATATATAAAAGAAAGTCGAGGTTGTGTTAGTTACACCATTTATAACTCGAGAACGACTGAACAGATTTTTATGAAATTTTACATGTATATTCTAGCGGTCTGGGAATAGGATAATATGGAGTTTCATACCCGTACGTCATAAGGGGTGTTGCCCCCCTTGATATATTTTTTTAATTTTTGGAAAAACCGTTTTTTACTATTTTTATGAGATGTAGAAGCAAAAGATACATACAATCCTAAATTTTCAATTTTTTATCTCAGACCGTTATTTTTTAATAGCCATTTAAATATTTTACATCTATATATATAAAAGAAAGTCGAGGTTGTGTTAGTTACACCATTTATAACTCGAGAACGACTGAACAGATTTTTATGAAATTTTACATGTATATTCTAGCGGTCTGGGAATAGGATAATATGGAGTTTCATACCCGTACGTCATAAGGGGTGTTGCCCCCCCTGATATATTTTTTTAATTTTTGGAAAAACCGTTTTTTACTATTTTTATGAGATGTAGAAGCAAAAGATACATACAATCCTAAATTTTCAATTTTTTATCTCAGACCGTTATTTTTTAATAGCCATTTAAATATTTTACATCTATATAAAAATTCGCCGGTCGCAGTGTTTGTTACCATACTCCTCCGAAACGACTTAACCGATTTTTATGAAATTTTGCAGGTATATTGGACTGTACTGGGAGTAGGTTGCTGTCTATATTTCATACCCGTATGTCATTAGGGGGTTGCCCATGACGCCGTAACTCTCACAATAATGACGTGAAAAATATGAAATTAAGTAGGTAGACTCCTTGCTGAATTCCGAGCAGAACCGTACTAAAATTTTTTGTCTAGCACAATCGGTGTCCGAAATACAATATCTCAAGCCGTAGGAATATTCTGAGGACAGAAGAAGAACGAGCGACAAATTTCATAGAAGAGAAGTGGCACAGTTTAACTTTGGGACTCAAATTGGGCAAAATATGAATTTTTTAATTTTGCGAAATTTTCAAAAAATATCTCTAAACGGAACCGTAAGCAGGAGAAAAATTCTGAGCACACGAAAAGAACAAGCAGCAAATTATAAAATTTTATTTAATTTTAATTCATTTTGTTTAATTTTATTTAGTTTAAGTATTTTATTTATTTTTGTTTATTTTATAAAATTTTATTTAATTTTAATTCATTTTGTTTAATTTTATTTAGTTTAAGTATTTTATTTATTTTTGTTTATTTTATTTTATTTCATTTTATTAAATTTTATTTATTTTTATTAGACTATATTTTCTTTTATTTAATTTTATTATTATTTTTTAATTTATTTATTATTTTTATTTAATTCTTTTTTAACTTTATTTAATTGTATTTAAGTTAATATGATTTTATTTATTTGTATTTAATTTTATTCAGTTTTTTTTATTTTTATTTACGTTTATTCAATTTCATTTAATTTTAATTTACTTCATTTACTTTTTATTTAATTTTAATTGAATTTAATTTTATTTAATCAACACCTATAGACTTGGAATCTCCCCGAACCTAATAATAAATAGATGGTTGTTTTGAATGTAGATATAATAAAGCTGTTATATTCATTATAAGATAAACAAATTTAAGATTGTAACTGTTGCACTACAAACTTTATTTTGTTACTTCTAACTAAACTTTATTATTTCAAACATCATGTGTAATTAATTAAAAATAATAATAAAACCTCATTCACATCGAGCATTTTTGTTTATTAATTACGAATTCCTTTTGTTAATTTTAAGTTTAGTATACAACAGTTTGTTTTTATCTATTGAGGCAGTACGAAGTCTGCCGGGTCAGCTAGTATATTATACATTTTAAAGTATTAAATATTAAATATTAAATATTTTTAAACATTATTAGAAATATGAACTATAATTGCCCGATATTTTTGTGGTTTAAAAAGTATTAACAAAAAAATGTTTCGTTCTAAAATAATTTAGATTCAATAGACAGGGTGATTCAACGCTCCAAAGGAACGGGTATTAAAATTTCAATCATTATTAGAACTTTTTTGTAAGAATACATGAGAAATATAAACAAAAAAAAAATAGAGAATAGATAATACAAAAAAAAAATAAAAACATACTGAGAACCGATAGGGGTTAATTTTTCGCGGAGAAAATTAGTCCGAAATTAACCCTTTTCGCGGTTGTTTGGTAAACTAGTAGTTCTAAAATCTGTATATATTTAAGAAATAGTACGTAATTTAAACTAGGTATATTATATTATATAGGTAAAAAAAATTAATAAAGCTGGAGCTGGAAAGGGACTAGCCTCTGATCGAATATCGCAAGAGAAAAGACAGAGAATCAGTATCTCCCCCAAACCCAACAAAAAAGCTGCAAATCGCAAAGGGAAAAACGGAAGACATGGAGTAAACAATGGACACATAACAAGAAACAACAAATAGCTTACTGAAACAAGTTTTGAATGAAATTAGACAAACGAGGGAAGAAAACAAGGTTTTTAGAGATGAAATACTAGAATTAAAGAAAGAAAACAATAAGGTAAAGACAGAACTCGAGGAAACAAAGAAAAAGCTAAATATTTTGGAAATTAGGGTAGAACGGTGTGAAAAAGAAATGAAGCAAAACAACCTAGTAATAACGGGTCTCAAAATAGATGCGAATGATGAAGCTGAACTAAAAGAAAAAATGACAAACTTCATCAAACGGCACTTGGAAGAGAACACAAAAATAGAGAAAGCAGTTAAACTGGGAGACAGAACTTGTCTATTGAAAATGGAAAGTATAGAAGAAAAAAATAAGGTAATGAAGAAGAAAATTAATTGAGACATATCAAAGGGGAGAAGATTTTCATAAGCCAAGATATGACAGTCTTAGAAAGAAATATTCAGAAAGAAATAGGAGCAAAGTGTAAGGAATTAAGAGACATGGGGAGAAATGTTAAAAGGGACTACAATGGATTAACCGTGGATGGTAATGAAAAATGAAGATGGAGAAAAGACGGTAAAGTAGAAACATTCCCAAAAAACTAGCTGATAAAAATCAAAAGATAGTACCACTGGAAACAGACTCGGCAATGCAAACGGTTAACGAAAACAAAATAACGCACACAAAAGAAAGAAAGAATCTCAATAAGAAGAAAAGAACGAAACCCATTAGAATGGGACCTTGGAATATTAGAACCATGCTAGCAGTAGGTAAGATACAAGAAATAGCCCTTGAAATGAAAAAATATGAACTAAAAATCCTAGCCCTACAAGAAATACGATGGAAGAAAGAAGGAAAAATTGAGAAGAAAAACTTTAGCATATACTATGCGGGAGAAAACAAACAGGGAACCAATGGTACGGCATTTATGGTGAACAAAAAAATTAGGGAAAAAGTGATAAAATTCAAAGCAGTTAATGGAAGGATATCTTACATAAGAATAGAAAATAAACAAGCCAACATCTCGATAGTCAATTGCTATGCACCTACGGAAGAAGCAAGCCAAGAAGATAAAGCAGAATTCTACGACATCCTGGAAGAAACCTGTGAAAATATTCCGAGGAATGATATATTAATAATATTGGGTGACTCCAATGCAAAGATCGGAAAGGAGGACTATAATAGTAATGTAGCGGGCAAAGAAACCATTCATGACACTACGAACGACAATGGAGGAAAAATCTGCAACCTAGCAGCCGCAAAAAACACATGTATAGTTAGTATTAGGCATAAACATAAAAAAGAACACAAAATAACATGGATGATACCAGGAAGAATGGATGGAAACCAAATAGGTCATATTCTAATTTCTAAAAAGTGGACACAAATAGTACAAGACGTAAGGTCATTTAGAGGAGCAAATGCGGACACTGATCACATATTGTTGATAGCAAAACTTAAGATGAAAATAATCAAAGCAAATAATCATAAGGAAAGAAAAAGGAGGAAATGGAATATAGCCAAACTGAAAACGCAAGAAAAAAAAACAACAATATACAGAACAACTGGAACAGAAACTGGGCAGGTACGAGAACATAGAAATAGAAGAGATATGGAAAAACATTAGGAACAGCATAATAGAGACAGCAGAACAAATAATAGGATTCCAAAAAAACAAAGAATCGAAAGAATGGTTTGATGACGAATGTCACCAAAGAAGTCAATTGAAGCACCTCGCAAGAAACAAATGGCTACAGAGTGCCGAACAGGAACAATTGGACCAATATAGAAAAGAAAAACAAGAAGCATTGAAACTCTATAAAAGAAAGAAGAACACATGGATCATTGAACAAATGCAAGAATTAGAATCGAATAATAAAGACAACAAGAAATTGTTCGAATATATAAAACAACAATACAACACTAAAAAAACTGTCACAAAAATAAACAAAAAAGATTGGGAAAAACATTTCACGAACCTTTACAAAAATAACAACAAGGCAGATTCAGAGGATGAGGATATAAGAGATAACAGAGATGAAAAGGAAGGTGCACCTACTTATCAGGAATTCATGGAGGTACTAAAACAACTAAAAGTAAACAAAACACCAGGGCCAGATGAAATCAACAACGAACTGATCATCAACGGAGAAGAGGAGCTCACGAAGCGAATGCACAAGTTAATGGTTACAATTTGGAAGGACGAAAGTATGCCCATAGAATGGAAAAATGGGCGTATCGTACCAATCTTTAAGAAAGGAGATCCAACTAAGTGGTGCAACTACAGAGCAATTATGCTACTAAATACAACGTATAAGATATTGACCACAATTATAAGAAACCGACTAAATCAGTACACAGAAAAAATTATAGGACCATACCAACAGGGCTTTAGAAAAGGAAGATCAACAATAGATGCAATACACGTCCTAACACAAACAATTGAAAAAAACTATGAACATGACATAGAATTACACATACTATTCATCGATTTCCAACAGGCCTTCTACAGCATATACAGACAACAATTATTAAAAGAAATGAAAAAAATGGAGATACCGGCAAAATTAATAAGGCTAACTAGAATGACAATGAAAGACTCAACAGCAAAAGTTAAAAGAAATGAGGGAGATACAAACGACATCAAAATAGAACTTGGGGTAAGACAAGGAGGCAGTCTGTCAACGACACTATTCAATATCGCTCTATAAGAGTAATTAGGGACACAGGCCTCAAAAAGAAAACTATTCAAAGCTCAACACAAATCATAGGATATGCGGATGACCTAGGACTGATAGCACGAGATAAAAAAAGACTAGAAGAGGCACTTTTAACCCTTGTAAGAGAAGCAAAGACGAGAGGATTAATAATCAATTAGAATAAAACAAAACACCTTATAAGCACAAGAGACAATGTAAACAGAATAACAGAAATAAAGATAGGTGAAAATACATTCCAGAGAGTAGATTGCTTCAAATACCTGGGGGTGATGGTGGACGGCAAAAACGGGAGAAATATAGAGATAAACGAAAGAATTAAAGCAGGTAATAGAGTATATTGGAAATACCACCGATCACTCGGATTACTAAGGACAAAAACCTGAGGAAAAAAACAAAATCAAAAATATATACAGCAGCAATTAGACCAGTGATAGCCTATGGAGCAGAAGTAATGTGCCTTACGAAAAAAGACGAAGAAAAGTTAAGAATAATTGAGAGAAAAATTTTAAGAAGAATACATGGCCCAGTGATGACAGAAACAGGGGAATATAGAAGGCTGATGAACCATGAAATAATAAATATAACTGAAGGAGAAGATATAGTAAAATTCATTAAAGCACAAAGACTCAGATGGTTTGGACACACACAAAGAAGAGGGGTAGAAGAACTGATCAGGAAGATAGTGAACTGGAGACCAGTAACAAATAGACCAAGAGGAAGACAAAAAATAAGATGGGAAGATCAACTGCTAGACGATATATCAAAGATGGAAATTGCAAATTGGAGAGAAAAGATTCAGGATCGGAGTGAGTGGAAGAAGATAGTAGAGAAGGCAAAAAAACATCACAACTTATGAACGATGACCTAAAGGAAACTGCGGACTAATCCACCGCGTGAAATGGATTAAAAGAGCTCATAGTATTTGAGCGACCTATACTCTAACAAGAGTGAACGGTCCATATTTATTATTAGACAGGGTGATTGATGAGTGTGATAAAGCTCAGTAGATCCGCTATTAGACCAGGAAAGATCTGTTTTTAGGTGGATGTGAGAGGTAGCATTCAGATTTTTGCGGATAAAGTTAGGTAATAACTTCGTTAATAATAATTGACTTATACTCCTTCTCAAATATGCCCGGAAAAAATTTCGTTTCTTTCTATTTTCTTTGCTTATAACTTTAAAACGATTCATCTGGGAACAAAGTCGTATGGGAATAAAACAAAGATAATTAAATTTTATATCAGATACGATTGGTTAAAAATATCTTAATTTAACACCCCTGCTGCAAAATAGTAATAAATATAAAATAAGGGGGCAAAACCAGCCTGTCCTTATGCAATGTTTTTCCATCACTTAGGTTACACTTGGAACCTTTTTAATTCACTTAGAAAATTTCTGTAATGTGTTAAAACCGTCCACCAGATTTCATTAAAATTGACCTACTAGATTTTGCATAAAAATTTTGCAATCTAAACTTTTTTTAAAAAATAAATTTTTTTTAAAATCTTGCACAACAACTAGAACATACAAAGAGTTGTCAATTTTTTCATATAAAAAAGTACTCCACCTATCTGATGCACTTTACAGAATTGAAATCGGATTATCTAAGCGGCCTCAGCAATGTTTTTAATTTATAAACAATTTTTTGGCTTATAAACAAAGTAGTGCTGTGTCCAGGAGGGGGTACTACGGGCTCCTATATTTAGATCGACTTACCCAAGTTTTTTTATGTATTTTGACCCGTAGAACACGAATTTTTTGGGTATCAGTTGATCCGTATGTCGATAAGTTTGTTATAAACAAATAACTTGAGGAATTACATAACATCGATTTTTCGCAAAATAAAACATTTTTTTTTGTATTTCTTGGGTAATTCTAAGCAAAAAATGCTGATACAAGTTTTTTCGTAGGATGCACAATTTTCGAGATAAACGCGGTGGAACATTCAAAAAATCGAAAAATTGCAATTTTTTAACGAGAATAAATTTTGATTAAAAAATAAAATAGCAATTCTGCTGACAGCATTTGAAAGTTTAAGTCAAATTATATCGGTTTTAATTATTTGCATTGCCAAAAGTTAATTTTTTTATTATTAAAAAAAGCTATTTGTTTATAAGACAAAAAATTGTTTATAATTTTAAAACATTGCTGGGGCCCCTTAAATAATCCGATTTTAATTCTGTAAAGTGTATTAGATAGGTAGAGCACCTCTTTATATGTAAAAAAATTAGCCAACTTCTAAATGGTCTAGTTTTTGTTCAGAAAGATTTTAAAAAATTTGAACTTTTTTAAAAATATTTATATTGCAAATTCATTATGCAAAATCTATTAGGTCGATTGTAACGAAATTTGGTAGACCATTTTTGTAGGTTATAATAATTTTCTAAAGAATTACTAAGGTTCTAAGTGCCACCAAAGCGGTTAAGAAACATTGAATAACAACAGGCGTATTTGCCCCCTTATTTTGTATTTATTGCTATATTGCAGAAAAGGTAATATCTTAAGACATTTTTGACCAGTTGTATATCATAAAAAATTCAATTATCTTTATTTTATTTCTGTACGACTTTGTTCCAAAACAAAGCGTTTTAAAGTTATAAGCAAAGAAAGCAGAAAAAAATCGATGTTTTTTGAAATTTTTAAATATTTTAATTTTTTTATTAGTGTTCCGGGCATATTTGAGAAGGAGCATAATTAAGTCAATTACTATTACTGAAGATGTCATCTAACTTTATCTGCAAAAATCCGAATGCCACCTCTCACATCCAAAAATACACTTTATTTTAGAGATTAGTCCTTGTGTATATAGTAATAGATAGCAATAAAAGTTGATAACACAAACTGTAGCCAACTTTCAGCTCTCCATTACGAAATTAGTTAGAATATTACAGGGTGTTCGATAACGTAGTGGCAAACCAAACTTTTGTTTTTTTAAGTGGAACACCCTATATTTTATTTTTTTTTCGAAATTCTCTTAACTTTCCCATCACAAAAATATAAAGGATTGTTATGTTATATAGGGTTTCTACAAAGTTATAACCAATTTTTTATGAAAAACGTAACAAGTTAAGGTCCCTCTATAAATAAAAATAAGCACAACAGCAATGGTGCTATATTGGTGCTATATTTTTTTGTTGATTGTCAAAATTTATAAAAATGGTTGATATTGCTAATTTTCCTTATATCGAATACAGGGTGAGTCAAAACGCAAGTACATTCTTTTCTCAGAAGTTTTAAATGGAACACTCTGTATTTTATATCACCATCGAAAAGTATCATTACCGTACTTTAATTTTTGTATAATAATTCCCTATGAATAAATTTGTTAGTTTTCGAGATATTTTCATTTTTCAGAGCAAGTTTTTAATTAAGGTGTTAAATTGCTATTTTAAATTACTGAGAAAATAATGTACTTGCGTTTTGACTCATCCTGTATTCGATATAAAGAAAATTAGCAATATCAACAATTTTTATAAAATTTGACAATCAACAAAAAAATATGGCACCAATAAACCATTGCTCTTGTGCTTATTAATTAAACGCTTTTATTTAGTTCAATATTTTGCATCAAATCTTTAGACGTTAATTTGACTGCCTTTTCTTCAATGCAAATGAATGAAAATTTGCAGACATATGTATTCGCGGGAACAATACACGAATATAGTCAAAAATTTTTTTTTTATGTTTATTAATTGTTTAAATAAAAAAAAACGATTTTAAGGGAAAATGCTTAAATTCTCTTGTTTTTTGCAATGTAGAAACTTCAAACTTTTACCTTCTGTAGCTAATGATATGAACTATACATAATTTCGCTTTTTACGTTAATTGTTTACGTTATGCTTCGTAGATAAACAAGTAAGTTTCAAATTTTGAACGCTCATATTAGTTTATATAAAAATCGGCGCTTATGGTAGGGGAGCCCAAGCGGGGATTTTTGCAGTTACTTGAGCGCGTCAGATTATCATATGGGGAGAAACCTGGTACCCTGCAGATGTACATCTGCCACATATTGGCTCTTAACACAGGGAAGTTCGTTATGGGGGGCCCGAAAAAATCTATCCTTATAAATACTTGAAATTGTCAGATTAAGATAAGGTAAGTTAAGTACATGCAAAAGAGTGTATATTTCAAAAATCTAACGATTTGAGCGGGGCGTAAGGAAATGCGTGAAGCAAAAATTTTCACAAAAAAAAGCGAATATTTCGCGAAGTGAACGTCAGATCGAAAAACTTAAAAATACGTCTTCAATATTTTTCAAAAATCGATTGAATGGTACCAAACATGATACCCAGGGAGAGGGTTGGGGGGTAAATTTAAAATTTTAAATTCAAACCCGCGATATTTCGCAAAATAAACATCAGAACGAAAAACTGCAAAATACAATTTCATTATGTTTTTGAAAAATTTATCGAATGGTGTCAAACATGACCTCCCACGGAGGTGGGGTTGGAGTTTACTTTAAAATCTTAAATGGAAGCCCCAAATTTTTATTGCAGATTTGGATTCTTTACGTAAAAATAGGCAACTTTTATTCGAGATATTTTTTCGAGCTATGGATAGATGGCGCTATAATCGGAAAAAACGATTGTTGGAAATGGAAAATTAAATTAAAAAGTGGAAAGTTCTAACTAAAATGGAAAATTTTACTTAACTGTTTTTGGTTTTAGGACCTAATAATCACAACCCAATAGGTCCTCATAACGCTTGAGTGACTGCAAATTTAGCATACTTTTCTCCCCTATTATTCGTGTCAAATTTCAATATGATACGAAACAAAACTTCACGATAGCTTAGTGTGAAAACCTCGTATCTCATTTCACAAAAAATTTTACAGGAGAGACTTTAAACTTACTTTCTGCATACTATAACCTATAACTTAAAACAAAAAAACTATGTTTACATATTTTTGATTCTGAGTATGTTTAGATCATTACACATACATTTTTCATATATATTTTGGGTTAGAGTATGCAGAAATTCAGTTTAAAGTTACTTATGTAAAATTTTCTGTACAATGAGATACAAGGTTTTCACACTAAGCCATCGTTCAACCAAAACTCGAATTAAAAAAATTCCTGTTTTTATAGTAGCCTTAGAAAAACCACCGGTAGAGAAGTTTTGTGCTACAATTAACATTAACGCATTCGTTGTGGCCGTATTTATTAAACGCTTTTCTTTAGTTCAATCGTTTGGGTCAAATATTTGGACGTTAATTTGACTGCCTTTTGCTCAATGCAAATGACTAAAAATTTGCAGACATATGCATTCGCGGAAACAGTACACGAATAGTCAATAAAAAAATTGTTTATGTTTATTAATTGTCTAAATAAAAAAACGATTTTAACGGAAAATGATTAAAATCTCTTGTTTTTTACAATGAAGAAACTTGAAACTTTTACAGATTGTAGCTAATTATATGAAATATACATAATTTCACTTTTTACGTTAATTGTTTACGTTATGCAATAAAGTTTCAAATTTTTTGCCGATTCCGACTACTTTTCATGTTTGTACCTACATCGTAATATGTTTTATACATATTTTAATAAACATGACGATATATTTAAATGTTTGAAAAGTGTAGGACTAAAGAGTAAAAAATAAAAAATATGAAAAAAAAATTTTTAAGAAACGATTTTCTTTAGTTACGAGTGCCTAAAATTAAAAATATTATTAAAGAAATAAAAAAAAAATGAAAAAATCTAATATATTCGTTAAAGAAAAGCGTGGGGCGAAAACCGTTTATTTGATGATGAAGACGCGCCACGCTTTTCTTTAACGAATGTGTTAGATTTTTTCAATTTTTTTTTTATTTTTTTAATAATATTTTTAATTTTAGGCACTCGTAACTAAAGACAAGCGTTTCTTATAAATTTTTTTTTCATATTTTTTTATTTTTATTTATACAGGGAACTGAACTTATTACGATTTTCGTAGAACATTGGTTATAACTTTGTAAATACCCTGTATAACATAACAAACCTTTATAATTTTGTGATGAAGAAGTTAACAGGATGTCGAATATAAAATAAAATGTAGGGTGTTCCATTTAAAAAAAGATAAGTTTGGTCTGCCACTATGATATCGAACACCCTGTAACATTCTAACTAATTTTGTAATGGGAAGCTCAAAGTTGGCTACAAGTTTTGTTATTAATTCTTATTGCTATCTATTACTATAGCGGATCTACTAAGCTTTATCACACTAATCAATCACCCGGATTTTGTGTTCACCTGTAGAGGTGTGCTGCTGCGCAGTAATGAACGCAACCTGTATCAGCAGCCAGATGGCCGGTACAGTGTTCGAGGAAGCATAGGGAAAAATATATGAAAGAATCAGCTGTCTTAAAATAGTTTCTTGAAAACATTGCTAGCTCTTAGACCATACAGTGGGAGAGAGGACACATGAGATTATTAATCCTGTCGCCAGGGGGGGGGGGGGGTACAACGGCCTCATTAATTCAGATGGACTTACCCAAGTTTTTTTATGTATTTTGACCCGTAGAATACGAATTTTTTGGGTAACAGTTGATCAGGATGTCGATAAGATTGTTAAAAAAAAAAGAACTTGAGGAATTACATAACAGCGCTTTTTCGCAAAACCAAACATTTTTTTGTATTTTTTGGGTGATTCTCACCAAAAAATGATGCATAGTTTACAAGATAAACGCGGTTTAACTTTTAAAAAATCAAAAAACTGCAGTTTTTGAACTCGAATAGCTGTTGACTAAAAAATAAAATAGCAATTCTGCTTACTGCATTTGAAAGTTCAAGTCAAATTCTATCGGTTTTGATTATCTGCATTGCTAAAAATTTAAGTTTTTATTTGTTTAAGAAAGCCATAAACACATAGTGTGCCCGTGCCCAATGCATGCGTTTTAATGTACGTAATCTACGTAGAAATTGTCTGTATGCGCGCCTACTCGTTCGATTTCAAATGAGAAATGCATTGAAAACATCATTCAATCACTATGTGTATAGCTTTGTTTAACAATAAAAAAATTGATTTTTAGCAATGAAGGTAATCAAAACCGATAGAATTTGACTTGAACTCTCAAATGCGGTATAGTCCAGGAACCGAAGCATTTCACCTCGCAATTTTTACAGAATGGATCGATTTGCTTAAAAATTTGAGAATAAGTAGTGGATAGTTCAAGGATCAAAATCTATATGATGCCGAAAGGCGCTTTTACCATGGGGTCGGTTGCCGCCCCATCTTAGGGGTGGAAATTTTTTATTATATTTTGACTGCGAAAGTTGATAAAAACATTCATTCTAAGCAAAAAATGTTCTATACATTTTTTTGATAAAATTAATACTTTTCGATTTATTCGCTATCGAAAATGTTAGTTTTATATAGAAAAAATCAATATTTTTCGATATATACTCATTTACCATTCACTAAATTTTTACCGTAGAAAAAATTTTTTCAAACCAAGTTCTTGGGAATTATATAACCAACAATTTTATATAAAAACATTTTTTCGTATATCTGATGCTAATCTTTCTATTTTGAAGAAAATGTCATTTTTTACCAAACTACAAAAAGTCGTTATTCGATTTTAACTCTAGTTTTCTTAAAACTAATCGTTCTGGGCCAGTCAAATTTTTAAAATCTATTAATAATACATAAATAAAGAAGAATTAATAAGGCCAATGACTAAAAGCAAAGCTACCTTACATTATTATGCTTCCAATTGGATATCTTTTTTTTTTCGAAAAAAATATATTGATTTTTTAACCGTAGCCTTTTTAATTTTTATCTTAGAAAGTTTCTTAAAAAATAATTCTGTAGGTTTTTACAAGATCTATAAGACTGTTAATACCAAATCCTTTTAAAATACTCAGTCGCAAAAAGTGGTGACTTTGAAAGGGTTGGTAAAGGTTTTTGCATGTTATTACAAGTTTTAATTGTCAATAGCTCACTCAATTTTTAACGTAGAGAAAATTTTTGCAAACCATGTTCTTGGGAATTAAATAAGCTACAATTTAATATTTAAATATTTTTTTGTATCTTTCATGATAATCTTTCTATTCTGAAGAAAAAGGAATTTTTTACCAAACTTCAAAAATTCGATATTTGCTTTTGACTCCATTTTTTTTAAAACTAATCATTCTAAACCAGTTAAACTTCTAGAACCTATTAATAATACATAAGTAAAGAAGACGAAATAAGGCCAATGACTAATTTTAATCAGGGTGGTGATTAGAGGTTTGCTTTCGATCACTTTTTCGCTAAAAAATATAGGGTCTGACATTCTTTTCATTATAAGCCACGTAATTTTTGAGCTAAAGACTTTTTTATTTCTGAAGATAGATATTTTTAAATACTTCAAATTAGTTTAAACAAGTGATCCTCGAAAAATGCATAGTTTTCCCGTCTTTTGACTTTGAAACTACAATATTTAGCATTTGCCGAAGAAGACCTAACATATAATAAAGTATAGCTCGATTACTATTGGTCTTAAAGAAAATTTAAAAAAACGGTTTTGTTGATTTTTTCAAAAGGTACATTTTTGTTAAGCAAAGTTGTTTTGATAAAGCAAAAACTTTTTGAGTTATTTGCAGAAAACTGATTAAAAACATTAATTTTTTTAATATAAAACTAACACTTTCGATAGCGAATAAATAGAAAACTATTAATTTTATCAAAAAAATATATAGAACATTTTTTGCTTAGAATGAATGTATTTACCAACTTTTGCGGTTAAAATATAATAAAAAATTTTCACCCCCGACATGGGGTGGCAACCACCCCCATGGTAAAAGCGCCTTTTGGCATCATATAGATTTTGATCCTTGGACTATCCACTACTTATTCTCAAATTTTCAAGCAAATCGATCCATTCTGTAAAAATTGCGAGGTTTTGTCCTATTTTAAGCTTCATTACTTGGACTATAAGCAGAATTGCTATTTTATTTTTCAATCAAAAGTTATTCGCGTTCAAAAATTGCAATTTTTCGATTTTTTGAAAGTTCAGCCGCGTCTATGTCAAAATCTATGGATCCTACGAAGAAACTTGTAAAAACATTTTTTGCTTAGAATGGCACAAAAAATACAAAAAAAAAAATGTTTTGTTTTGCAAAAAATCGCTGTTATGTGATTCCTTAAGTTCTTTGTTTATAACAATCTTATCGACATCCGGATCGGCTGTTATCCAAAAAATTCGCGTTCTACGGGTCAAAATACATAAAAAAACTTGGGTAAGTCCATCTGAATTAAGGAGGCCGTTGTACCCCCACTGGCGACAGGACTGTACAGCAAAACTTCTATTTACTGTAGCTTTTGAAATTTTTAAGCTACAGCAACAAGTTTTATGTCATTGGAAAGGCAATTTGGAATTATTTCAAAATATGTAAAACTATACAGGACATGTTTAAAAAATTAAGATTTTTTTTCATTTCCGGTTCAACCGGAAGCCATATTTTGGGTAAAATTTATTGTGATAATAGATAATAAGGTACCAAATAAGTCTGGCAAATTTCAAATTTTAGTTTATATTACAGAGGGAGTTACGGGCACGGATATTTTTTATAAAAAATTCATAACTCCCCTCCTATAGGGAGTTAAGAAATCTGACTAATATCATTCAATTAAACGATAGAGCATCAAAAACATATAAAAAAATAAACAAATTCCTTGGAGTCATTTTTGAGAAAATCTAGTCCAAAATTATGTCAAATTTTGACGCCTTAAACTTACGCAGCCCATAACTTTTTCTGAAAAACGTTAATATTCTTCTTATAGTCCCATCTTTAGGCTATATAACGACCTTTTCAAATTCAACTTATTTAAATTAGTTTTTAGATAGGTAAGGAAATGTGCCGGGTAGATGGTCGGCTATATTGGCCCTCCAGATTGAATTTGGAAATGTCAAATTCAGTATTTCTATTCACCTATCGATGAGCTAACTTTGCGTTAAGTTTCATTTTTTTCGGTCAAAATTTGCAAAAATGGGCCCTAAATAACTCCCTTATTTCGGCCCCCCTCCTAGAGATTTATTTTAAAAGCTTAGTTTCTCGACAAAATTCTTTTAAACTTACTCATACCGAATTTCATTTAAATCGGTCCAGTAGTTTTTGCTGGGCGGTGGTGACATACATACGTACGTACATACGTACATACTTCCTTGTTTTTGTACATACGACATGTTTTTTATTTGCCTTTTAGACTCAGGGCGACTCAAAACGTCGAGAAAAATTGAAATATGAAATTTTTTTTGTACGGTCCTATAAGTTTATCATTATACTACGTATGTAGTACGATAAAGTAAAATTAGTTATTTGTCTTGCTTGAACATATTATGCTATTTAAATTCTTCTATTTTGTATTTTATAATTAATAAAAAATATTTTAATTTTTTTTTGTATTTTTTATACTATTAAGCAACCCATTATCATTTTAATTATTTGAAGAAGCTATAAATTATTGACAAAATCACCACAAAATGACTTCATTCTATGTATTCCATTGATTTCCTTAATGAGGATTAGGAGATAGGATAAAAAAATGGGACCAAGAAATTATCCGGAAGATTCTGATTTTTAATCTATAAGCTATCCTTAACTCAAATCCATTGGTGGAATGCGGTCCTCAGGTTTTGCATATTCAAATACTTCCAGGGCCCGGTCTATTTTAAAACAAAAAATATCTGTCAATATTGTGATCTTTTTTATAAACGATATAATATAACAGTAGTTTCTGAAAATAATTAAAAATAGCGAACATTTTGCATGATGCATATCTTTTGAAACTATGTGTATTTATGCATAGTACTTGTAATTATTAATATGGTAAGTTAGGTTCAATTAAATTATTTTTATCCCTAGAATATATGGCGAAATGTCTGACCAACCCTTATTTTATATAATGTATTAGTCCTGGATCACGCGTACCAAAAAAAGTTGATTAATAGCAAGCTGAAAATTTGTTATTAGTTTAACGGTGTCTAGTCGGACAAACTTTGATGTACGGGAACACTGGAACAGGAGAAGTTTTAATTGTGGAACAGTTTAAAAATTTAGAACGTTAGATTACGAAAACGCCGCATGTATTTTGTCGGACAGAACATCCAATTCGGGAGTCCGGTCCTGGTAAAGAGACAGTGAGGTCGATTTGAATCTGCTCCGCAATTTAGCTTCAAAATTACTGAGGTATTGCGAACAGATAAATCACCAAAGCTTTACAAAGTGTAAATAAGTGAATTAAGTAATTTAGAGTGTAAACTAAACAAGAATTTTAAAAGTAAGATCCAACCCTTATTAACCTAACCTAGTTTTAATAAAAATATATTTTAAATTACTATCAGTAAAACAATAATTATCATTAAGTTTTTTGGCACTGATAAGAAGTCACGGTCCGCTGGGGCGACTAGCCGTTGCTTCTTTTCGCAGTGTTAATGTCTAATAGATAAATTCAAGTTTTTTGCACCTATCGAAAAATACAGTCGAAATATTATTGTTGATATAAATAAATAACCGATAATTAAACAATTTTTAAATAATTTTAAAAGTAAAATAAAAATTTAAAAATTAAATAATTAATAAATAAAATAACAATAATATTAATACATAGTAATAAGTAAATACAGAATTAGGTCTCTAAATAAAAACACAATGAGAGAGCATAGAAGCGAAACTGGAAGCGAGGTAGAAACAGACGAAGAAACTAAACGGAAGAGAACGGAAGGAAACGATGACAGTTTTGAAAGAAGTAAAAAAGCAAAGAGAACACAACAGAAAAATGAAGCAGACAAAGATACAAATGCAGTCATGATTAGAATGATGAAAAAACTTATGGAGAAAAATGAAGAAATGATGAATGAAATAAAACAGGTCAGGAAGGAACAAGCCGAAAACAATAAGCAATTAATGGAAATGAGGCAAGAGAATCAGAACTTGAAAAGAGAAGTAAACCAACTACAGGAAAGAATCGAATACATAGAAAAATACAGTAAGAAGAAAAACCTGAAAATATCAGGATTAAAAATTGACACAAACGACGACAGAAACATTAGAGAAGAAATGGAAAATTTCCTAGTCAGAGAACTGCAAGTTAAAGTGAAATTAAGGAACGCCACAAAAATTGGAGAGAATCTCTGTGTTATAGAAACGGAAACAATGACTGAAAAAATGGAGATATTGAAAAACAAGAGAAAGTTAAAAAACCACAACGAGCATTTACATAAACAGTGACCTAACGATGAAAGAAAAAGAAATACAGAAGCAATTAAGCAAGGTGGCGAAAGAAGAAAGAGAAAAAGGAAAAATGGCAAGAATTGGATACAAAAAGTTAATAGTAGACGGTAGAGAATGGAGATGGGATAAAGAGAAGGAGCAGCTATACGAAATAAAAAAAAAGGAGAAGCTGCACCAGGGGGTCAAAAAAGTAAAAAATAATAATCAACATGAGAAAAATGGAAACGACATGGCTACAATAAGGACGATGAATTCGGAGAAAGGAAAAGAAGATAAGAAAGGAAATAAACAAATTGAAAATGTACTGAAAGTGGGCACATGGAATGTAAGAGGGACCTACGATGAAGGAGCATTAAGAAATTTAGATAAAATACGAGAGAAATATAAAATCGAAATAATGGCCTTGCAAGAGACCAAGCAACTAGGAAGTGAGAGAGTAAAAGTTGGGAAAAGTACCCTTTTTAAAAGCGGCGGGCCAAACAGATACCTGGGGACTGGTATTATAGTATCAGACAGAATAAGACGAGTAGTAACTGACTTCCAAGCAATATCAGAAAGACTGTGCTATTTAAGATTTCGCGGGAAGTATAGAAAAATTAGCATAATTAATGCACATGCTCCTACAGAAGAGAAAGACATGGAAACAAAAAATGAGTTCTATGAACAACTCGGTGAGCTAATTGGGAAAATACCAAAATATGATATAAAAATAATTGTGGGAGATATGAATGCGAAAGTAGGAAGAGAAGAAATTTATATGAATATAACAGGAGGTAAAAGCCTACATAAAGAAAGTAATGACAATGGCAAAAAACTAATAGAACTTTCAATGGAACATAACCTTAAGATAGTAAGTACACAATTTGATCATAAAGATATACACAAAATAACCTGGATCTCTCCTGATGGAAAAACGAGAAACCAAATAGACCATGTCCTCATTGACAGAAAACACAACAGATCTGTGACTGATTGTAGAATTTACAGAGGAGCAGACGCGAATAGCGATCATATATTGACAATAGTCAAACTTAAGCAAGAAATTCCCAAGCTAACAAGAAAAGGAACACAACGGAAAAAATACCAATTAGAGCGACTCCAAGATAAAGAGGTAGCAAAAAGAACAGAGGAAGAGATAAACAAGAGATTGGAAAGAATCACGACCGGGAACCTAGAAGAGGAATGGGAACAAATACAAGCAGCTGTGATAGAAGCGGCAGACCTTAGCATTGGGAAAGCAGAAAAAGAAAATAGAGAACAATGGTTTGATGAGGACTGCAAAATAATTCTAGAGCAGAGAAACAACGCAAAAATGGAAAATATTAGAAACAACACAGAAAAAAGTAACGAGTATTATAAAGAAAAGGGAAGAGAAGCTAAGCGATTATGTAGGCAAAAGAAGAGAAAATCACTGGAAAAGCAACTAGAAATAATAGAAGAAAACTATGTCCAAAAAGAAGTTAAAAATTTTTATCAAGGAGTAAAAAAAACACGAGGGACTCAAAATAAATGCACAATGTTTTGCAGAAATAAAAATGGTATGTTGCTGGGAGACAAGACAGAAAAATTGAATAGATGGGCAGAATACTTCGGAGAATTATTAAACGATAAAGCCCAAACAGAAACAGAAATGCAACAGCGAGGGCAAGAAATCGAACAACAACAAATACAAGAAGCGGAACCACAACAAACACAAACACCGACAGAAAGGGAGATAATAACAGTAATAGAGGACCTAAAAAAATAATAAAAGTGCCGGAGAAATCGGAGTTCCAGCAAAGATATTAAAGGTAGGAGGAAATATACTGCAGCAAAAAATAGCTGGACTTATAAAAAAAATATGGGACAACGAAAAAATGCCGGAGCAATGGAACACAGCACTCATCTGCCCAATTCACAAGAAAGGTGATAAGACCGTATGTGAAAATTACAAAGGAATCGCACTGTTAGAAGTGGTGTATAAGGTATTAGCAAAAATTATAAGAACTAGATTGAAAGCTTATGAATCAGAGATAATAGGAGAATACCAGGCTGGTTTCAGACAGGGAAGAGGAACAACCGATCAAATTTTTTTGCTAAAGTTATTGCAAAACAATAGTTATGAACAAAATCTAGGCTTACATATGCTCTTTATCGATTTTAAACAGGCTTACGACTCAATCTCACGAAACGGGCTATACGAAGCAATGAGAGCACTAGGAATATCAGAGAAACTGATACGATTAGTTAAAATGACGTTAACCAACACAGTCAATAAAGTCATGATAGAAGACAGTTTTTCAAATCAGTTTAACGTCAACAGAGGATTAAAATAAGGGGACCCCCTGTCAACAGACTTATTCAATCTAGTACTAGAAAATATAATTAGAGGAGCCAATATCCAGACAAGCGGCACGATTCTTAACAGAAGACAACAGTGTATAGGTTTTGCAGATGACTTGGTGTTTCTGACGCTTTCAAGAATAGAACTTTAAAAAATGTTCAAGCAATTTGAAGAAGAAGCAAAAAAATATGGCCTGACTATAAACCAAGGAAAAACCAAGTATATGGAAATGAGAGGAGAAAAAGTAACTGAATTTGAGTACCTTGGAGTCACAGTTACAAATAGAGGAGACGAAGAGAGAGAGATAGATAAACGGTTGTTAAAAGGTAGCAAAGCAGTAGGTTCATTAAACGCACTGTTGAAGGCAAAAAACGTGTCCAGGGCAGCCAAGATCCGAGCGTATGAAGCAATAGTGAGACCAACGGTGCTGTATGCATGTGAAACTTGGACAATGAACCAGAAAGTAGAAAAGAAGCT
The DNA here is from genome assembly GCF_917563875.1 of Diabrotica virgifera virgifera. Classification (NCBI taxonomy): domain Eukaryota; kingdom Metazoa; phylum Arthropoda; class Insecta; order Coleoptera; family Chrysomelidae; genus Diabrotica; species Diabrotica virgifera. Next base: position 122,102,073 of record NC_065449.1, read on the forward strand.
AGAGATTTGGGAGAGAAAAATATTGAGAAAAGTTTTTGGTGGTATAAAGGAGGATAACGGGGAATGGCGCAGAAGAACAAACCAGGAGCTAATGGAGATGTATAAGAAACCTAAAATAACTCAGAAAATCAAGGCAGAGAGAGTTAGATGGTTGGGCCATCCATGTTTTACGAATGCCACAAGAAAAAAACGTCCTAAGAGTTTTATCAGCAGGAGAACAAGGGAAGAAAAGAAGAGGGAGACCACGAAGGAAGTGGTTTGATGCCGTCCGGACTGACCTAGAAGAAATGGGTACAAGAGACTGGAGAGGACAAGTACAGGACCGCAAAAAGTGGAAGAAATTAGTCAAGACTATCGAAGCCAAGGGCCTCTAAGGCCTGTAGGGCTGTTATATATATATATATATATATATATATATATATATATATATATATATATATATATATATATATATATATATAAAAGATGAGAAGTTATTGGTTTAACGACCACTCGTACGATATCAATCAAATGAAATAGAGAATGTGGATGTGTGAATTATTCGTAAGGGGATTTCTCCACATTCTCTATATATATATATATATATATATATATATATATATATATATATATATATATATATATATATATATATATATATATATATATATATAGAACATCCAATTCATTTGTTACCGTTTCATTAAACTCTCATGCAAAAATCAGAGTGCTATTATTAATAACCAACATTATTCCTGACATTTGAGATATTCTTAGTGTTCCACTCATTAAAATGCCCAATTGGGTATGGTAACCCAAAATGGTAACAAATCAATTGGATGTTCTCTCCGACAAAATATATGGAACGTTTTCGTAGTCTGACGTTCCAAATTTTTAACCTGTTCCACAAGTAAAAGTTCCCCTGTTCCAGTGTTCTCATACATCAAAGTTTGTCCAGCTAGACACCGTTAAGCTATTAACAAATTTTCAGCTTGCTATTAATCAACTTTTTTTGGTACGCGGGATCTAGGCTATTGATTATATTCAAAGTAAGATAGCTAAAAGGAACTACAACGTTAACGGGGTTCTATTATTTCATATGGTCAATGGACATCTATATATGAAAAACCGCGGAGTGCTACCATTTAAAGGGGTGCGTTTTTGAGAAATGGGTGAATTAGTCCCTGGGCACATGTTACATTAGGGTGAGTTCTATGTACTTTTGGTATAAACATACCTACATAAAAATTGTTCCTGGTTAAATTTACTATCTAAATATCGCTTTTTAAAGTCAATGATACTTTTTTTTACAAAAATATATTCAAAAGAAAAAGCACAAAGAAACCCAAAAGAAAGAAATTTTGTTTTTTGTCCCATAACTTTTGTCCACGAGGATATAGGTATAGACATTGCTTTACAGAAAAAAAATCTACATATTTCTTCTTTAAAATGTTGTTTAGTAGAGGTAATTAGGATTTATAGTTTTCGAAATATGATTTTTCAAACTTCGCCACTCACAGCAATTTTGGGCAATTTTCCTTGTAATTTCGCAAATATTGTTCTGTAACTTTTTTCCACGTAACTTTAGGTATATGAAATGGTACAAGTGATAGAAATAGAAATCAATTAGCTTTAAAATGGTCTACTGTCTAACGTTGTACGACTATTTTTTAAAGAGATTATGGTTTTTAAAATTTTATACTTTTAACGATTTTTTATAATATAATATAAAAATAAAATTATATTATTATATGATATATTGTATATTATATAATATTATATTATATATAGTATATATAATATAATATTGTATTATATAATATATAATACCTAATATAAAAAAATATTATTTTTTACATTTTTTACGATTAGTTTTGAAATTCCTCATTATAACTTTTTTTCTTCTACATTTAGGTATATATTATATTATATAATAAAAAAAGCTTATTTTGTTTACTTTAAAATTTTGTATTACAAAAAATTCGAGGATTATTTTTGAATAAGACATTATTTTTCAAAATATAATAAGTACTTGCAACGATTTTTGATTTTAGGATTATTTTTTAAATTTCTCATTATAACTTTTTTTTCTTGTATATGAATATACAATATATTGCTGAATAAAGAGGGCTTACTTTCTGTTCTTTAAAATGGTGTATCATCTATATTTAAATAATGGAAACCGAGTGATTCTTTGATATTTTTTTACCTGTATTATTTAAAATTACTTCTTTTACAAAAATTACATAAACATTAGTTTTAGAAAACATCACTTAAGTTAAAATTATTTAAACGTTGACATTTAAAAAATTTCAAAATCAAAGTCCATCTCTTCGTTAGCATTAGCTTCAATATCTTCCTCTGACACCTCAGTTATTTTAGAGTCCCACAATTAGTACCCATGCACATGCACCCTTTGCAGAATATTGAAAAACTAATTCCTATCTTCCTACAACCGCAGTTTTTTGTACATCCTTTGGTACATGTACATGCTATTTTTTCAAGCAAAGCTTGTGGTGCAGGAGCTTTGACAGTAAATATTGGAATTAATCCATATTTTGAAGTTTTCCCGGCCGAGTCAAGTGGATCCAAAGTATTACTTATAAAAAATAAGATTCAATCATAACACACAATCACATAAAAAAGTTATAAGGAGAAATTTAAAAAATAATCCTAAAATCAAAAATCGTTGCAAGTACTTATTACATTTTGAAAAAGCATATCTTATTCAAAAATAATCCTAGAATTTTTTATAAAACACCATTTTAAAGTAAACAGAATAAGCTTTCTTTTTTATTATATAATATATACCTAAATGTAGAAGAAAAAAAGTTATAATGGGAAATTTAAAAAATAATCGTAAAAAATATAAAAACTTGTTAAAAGTATAAAATCTTGAAAAAGATAACCTCTTTAAAAGAAGTCGTACAACATTATACAGTAGAACATTTTAAACGTAATTGATTTCTATTCCTCTTACATGTACCATTGCATATGCCTAAAGTTGCGTAGAAAAAAGTTACAGAAAAATATTTGCGAAATAACAAGGAAAATGTCCCAAAATTGCTGTGAGTGGCGAAATTTGAAAAATCATATTGCGAAAACTGTAAATCCTAACGACCTCTACTAAGCATCATTTTAAGGAGAAAATATGTAAGTTTTTTTTCTGTGAAGCAATGTCTATACCTATATCCCCGTGGACAAAAGTTATGGGACAAAAAACATAATTTCTTTCTTTTGGGTGTCTTTGGGCTTTTTCTTTTGAATATATTTTTGTAAAAAAAGTATCTTTGACTTTAAAAAGTTATATTTAGATAGGAAATTTAACCAGGTACAATTTTTATGTAGACGTGTTTGTACCAAAAGTGCATAGAACTCACCCTAATGTAACCTGTGCCCAGGGACTAATTCACCCATTTCTCAAAAACGCACCCCTTTAAATGGTAGCACTCCGCGGTTTTTTCATATATAGAGATTCATTGACCATATGAAGTAATAAAACCCCGTTAACGTTGTAGTTCCTTTCTATAGTACATAACCAATAGCCCAATCCAGGACAAAATAACTTAGGCACTATAGCTTAGGACAAAAATAACAAATAAATTGTGTTCTGTGGTTCTTAAGGTGATACAGTAGCGATCAAGAGGTAGCAAAAACGCGTTCCAAGATTGCGGCTGTAATTTTGAATATTTTGTCGAAATATTTGGCACACGTATCCGTAATACAATAAAGAATGGCGGTACAAAGCCCAATTTGAAAAATATATTAATATGTGGAAATTACTCTGTAATTAAATAAAATATTAAAAAAACGAGCCTGTACCGCCATTAAGAAGAACAAAAAAATACACTTTCTTCAAATAAACTTTTTTATCCGATGCCTAGATTTGGTGTCATTTTGGAACTACTAAAATTTTTTATTTCATTAGTAGTTCCAAAATGACACAAAATCTAGCCATCGGATAAAAAAGTTTTTTTTGAAGAAAGTGTATTTTTTTATTCTTCTTAATGGCGGTAAAGGCTCGCTTTTTTAATATCGTATTTAATTACAGAGTAATTTCCCCATATTAATATATTTTTCAAATTGGGCTCTGTACCGCCATTCTTTATTATATTACGAATAAGTGTGCCAAATATCTCGAAAAAATATTCACAATTACAGCCGCAATCGTGGAACGCGTTTTCGCTACCTGTTGATCGTTACTGTTTCCTCTTAATAATTATGCGAATTATTTTACAAGGGACACAACATGCTTTTACAATGGTTTTGCGGATTTTGATTAAGATTAAAAGAACAGGATAAAGGTATGTGCTGAATAAATAATTACAATAACAACGTTTTTGAATATACAGAGAGGGGCTAAACTATGGAATAAATTCATTTTCTCTAAAATGGACAATACTGGGAGAAAAATCCCGAAACAGGTCGATTTTTATTTTTAAATTACAATTATCTGGTATGTATTTCATACTAGTGACGTCATCCATCTGGGCGTGATGACGTAATCGATGATTTTTTTAAATAGGAATATGGGAATATTACTATTCAGTGATATAAACATTAATATCATTATTTATACAGAGTGGCCAACAAAATAATTTTTGAATTAAATTAATTGACGCAAAAAGAAGAATTTATGTAATTTATTTAACTCAAAATACTTTCTATTGCTCTCAGAAAATAGAAAAAAATGTTTATTTGGCCTTTATATAATCTTAAATTAAATATTTAAACTGCTATGAGGTAGGTGCGAGGCTGTTTGGTATTTATTTTGAGCGGAAATAAATATTTATTTGTGAAATAAACATTTTTTTCCTATTTACTTACAGCAGTACGATGTATTTTAAGTTAAATAAATTACATATTACATACATTCTTCTACTTGCGTCAATTAATTTAATTCAAAAAAATTTTTTTGGTCACCCTGTATAAATAATGATATTAATGTTTATATTACTGAATAGAGGATTTAACACCATTTTAAATGAGCTACCACACGACCTTTACTCCCATTTAAAAAAAAATCACTGATTACGTCATCACGCTTAGATGGATGACGTCACTAGTATGAAATATATGCCAAAAAATTGTAATTTAAAAATAGAAATCGACCTGTTTCGGATTTTTCTCCAACATTGTCCGTTTTAGAGAAAATGAAAGTATTCCATAATTTAGCCCCACTCTGTAAAGCGCTGGTTTCCTCGAAAGCGGTGCCGACAACCTCCGATCGTAACACTGCGATGAATGACATCATAAAAAACTGTACCATGCAAAATAATAGCGTTGGTTTCCAAGGATGCGTTGGAAGCCACCGCTTGCTGAGCTTCCACATTCCATTGCCCCAGTGAAGAACCTTGAATTCTTCACCGTAATCTGACGTAATTCATCGCAGTGCTACGATCGCTGTTTGTCGGTGCCGCTTTCGAGGAAACCCAGGCTTAAGATGTGTGCTGGGGATAACTTAAATAATAATAATATGACTGTACCAATTTTAAACAATAATAATTCCATGTGATGATTTACGTTGTTTTATATGAATTTTATTTGAATCTACATTCATATGACGTGGACAGCTTTGTGCCTGAAATAAAATATTAAAAATTTAACATGAAAGAAAATACAGTCGAACCAGCTTATTAGATTACCGGTTATAGGAATATCCCGGTTTAAGGAATAGAAATTTGAGGTTCCGAAACATTTCTACTTGCCACCAAAAACCGGCTTCAATATATCCCGGTTATAGTAATATTTTGCTTGGCATGAAGGCTATTCCAATAAGCGGGTTCGACTGTAATCCAAAACGGGATGGTTCCCGGGAGTTTGCTTTATACTATATAGTTAAAAAACTTCGAAGGTAAAAACACCTGTTATATATGTATGTAATTGGTATATTTTACTTAAAAATTAAATTTTGAAATCCAAGTGGACTGCGTAAATGTTCAAAACGAACGTTTTCTGATTTATCAGCCCGTCTTCAGTAAACGTCGAACCACCCGCTTATTAGATTAGAATACCTCTTAAAGGAATATCCCGGTTTAAGGAATAGAAATTTGAGGTCCCGAAACATTTATAGTACCAACCAATGATCGGTTGTTATAATATCTCGGTTATAGGAATACTTTTGCTTGGCACAAAGGCTATTCCAATGAGCGGGTTCGACTGTACTTGCTAAAATGTAGGTCATTTACTCACGGAAAAAAAATTGCACAACCTCGGTGTTCGATCCTAATTTGTATAAAACATTTTAAATTGTCAATATAAATTAAAATAAAACAAGTATGTATAATATTTCACGGGGAACGAGTAGTTTTTGGAATCGGTAACCCATAAAAACAGTCAGTTAATTAAACATCATATCAATCAAATAATTTCAACGAGAAAAAATATATTTTTGGTGGAATCTACTTTCGCTTAGTGCTGTGGAATGCGCTGAAATAAAGAAACTATCAAACCATCTTTAATTATTGTGAATTTCCTACAGCAGAAACCATTGTTCAAATAAGATAGGACATCACGAAAAGTGCTGAAAACCCCCGTTGGCTTTTTACAGTCCTCCAACGAAGAGAAAGGGTCCAGAGCAAACATTGGTCGACTTCGTCCGGATTTTTGACACCCGAAGAAAGCATCGAGAGGTAGGGTTAGAATATTTTATTCACATATTTTAATCTTGCTTGGAGAGTATATAATTTATTGGCATATGGTTTTGTTTTAGTTCATATTCTATCTACTTTATCATACAAATAATAAATATTTAACACATTTTTTTAAAAACAAATTATATTTTTTGGATTTCTATATTAAAAAAACTAACTTCTTTAAACTAATTAACATAAAAATTGAGACAAACGTTATCAGTTATTATTTGTATAATAATCTACAATATTAATTATATTAATTAATATATAATATACAACAATCAGCCTACCATAGCAACACCCATCGAAGGGAATATCGTTTATTTATAATATAATCAACGCATTTCAAATCAATTTATTTATAATAAAGACATCCTAAGCATTATTAATATTTGGCCCAACATAGCTGTATCACAATCCTTATACCTAATCCACACCTTCAACATTTTATTTTTTATTGTTTACTTATCTTATCCACTTATTTTAACTTGGTACTGCAAATAAGCTAGCAATATTCTTATTAATTAGTGTATTCCACAAAACACAGTAAATTTATAACCTTCTCTCAAACCTATTAGCGTAAATTAATTGATAAAAATGGCTGCTAATGCTGACGATCTTAAACATTTTGTAGCTCGTCGTGGCTCTGTTAAACCCACAGTGACTCGTTTTAACACTTTCCTTGAAAAATGTGTAACTCTTTTATCTAACACAATCGGTCTTGAATTACAAGCGCGTCTGGATGCCTTAAAGTAGTCAGTTGTTGAGTTTAAAAAGGTACAGTGTGATATTGAACGTATTTGTATATTTGATACAACCTCTAACCTCGGCAATCAAGATATTGAACGAGAAGAGTTCGAAAGCAAATATTATGCCTTAGTAGCTAAAGCAATATTACTTCTCAATCCCGCATCAACGGAGCAGCCACCCACTCACGGGTCATCTTCATCCATGTCATCTTCGCCAATGCTCAACTCTCATCGTCCTAATTCAGACCTACCACCAATTACATTGCCGATATATTCTGCCACATACGAAACTTGGACAAATTTCAAAGAAACCTTTGAGGCACTTATTGAGAACAATCCTACTATTCATAAAATCGAAAAATTTTATTATCTCAAATCCAGTCTAAAGGAAGAAGCCGCTTAAATTATTGGAGCACTCTCCGCAACCGAAGCAAATTATGAAACGGCTTGGCATCTATTGTGCGACCGTTATGAAAACAAAAGAGCAATTATTCATGCTCAGGTCAAATCCATCTTCGAGCTAAGTCCTACTAAAGATGAGTCTCGTTCCTTGAGAAAACTTTTAGACACTTTCGTCAAACATTTCAAATCCTTGGAAAACGAACGCGTTTTCGAGTGAAGTACCATTCTAATATATCTTTTAACATCCAAAATTGACATCAATTCTCGAAAGGAATGGGAAAAAGTATCAGCAGGAAAGCAATCTCCCGATGTGAAACACTTCCTAAAATTTTTGTCGGAAAGGTGTAAAATTTTAGAATCTGTTGAACAAAAATGCAATCAAAAGATATCTCACAAAAGAGATGGGCAAAATGTCAAGTCATCTGACAAATCTTCAACCCTCACCGCCTTAGCTCAAATGCCATCAAGGTGGAGTTTATGCTCAGATAACCATTATGTCTACTCTTTTTCTAAGTTTCATGCCATGCCGATACCGGACCGATTTGTAAAAGCAAAGGAGCTTTATCTGTGCACCAATTGCTTAAGATCCGGACATAAAACTTTGGAATGTAAATCTAGCTACTTTTGTAAGACTTGTCAAAACAAACACCATAGCCTTTTACATAGAACTCAATACGATTCGCAAAATCATAATAAAAACCATATATCTACCACATTTAATCCTCCCCAATCTCATCAAAACAATCCTAGCACTTCTAGACAACCAGAGACATCCTGTAATTTATATTCATTTAATCAAAGTCCCAATTCATTCATACTGTTAGCTACTGCTGTAGTAAAAACATTTGATAAAAATCGGCAACCCACACTGGCCAGAGCCATCTTAGATATTGGAAGCCAATCCAATTTTATTACTCAAGAACTATTTGAGAAATTAAATCTTCCATTTGAATATGTTAATCTAACTATAACAGGTATAAATCACGTTACAACTTCACTTACCAAACGTGTAAAATTAGAAGTAAAATCTTTAAACGGATATTTCACTGTCAAAATGCCTGCTCTCGTAATTAATCAAATAACCGATCTTACACCACAGCATTCAATCAACCCTTCTTATATTAATATACCCAATAATATCACATTAGCTGATCCTCAGTTCTATGATCCTTCTGAAGTACACCTACTCATTGGTGCAGGTTTATTTTTTAATCTCATGGGTTCTGGACAAATAAAGGTCAACCATTTTTACAACAAACGAAATTGGGATGGATAGTTAGTGGCCCAGTTCCTTCACAGGTTTATTGCTACCATTCTGGTCCCAGTTCTGGCTTTATTTTATCGGCCGATCCTCTTCAGGCCAGTATCTAAAAATTCTGGAAAGTTGAAGAGAATTATATTACGATTCCTTCTAAATACACTAAGGAAGAAGAAGAATGTGAAGTCCACTTTCAATCTACCACAATTCGGGACGACACTGGACGTTTTCAAGTAAGTCTTCATCTCAAACCTCAAATTGCACAACTAGGCAAATCTTATGACATAGCTTTTAAACGATTTCTATCAATCGAAAGGAAGCTTCAGAAAAATCCCATTCTAAAACAAGCCTATTGCGAATTTATGTCACAGTACATCGAGCTTGGCGCATGTCTAAAATTTCGGATCTCGAACTTGATCCTTTTCCTTCGTATTATCTGCCTCGTCATGCTGTCGAAAAGAATGATAGTCTTACCACTAAATCTCGTATTGTTTTTGATGCCTCGTGTCCCACTTTAACCGGAATATCACTAAATCATACACTCAAGGTGGGCCCTGTTGTTCAAAGCGATCCTTTTTCCATATTGCTACGATTCAGACAGCACAACTTCGTATTTACCGGTGACATTGCCAAAATATATCGACAAGTATTGGTCGAACCAGCACAGCGTAACCTTCAACGCATGATATAACGAAATGATCCTTCCCAGGAAATTACCATCTATCTAGCTCATCATATTTAGCTACTAGATGTTTAAAGGAAATTTCTATACATTCTTCGGCTACATTTCCTGAAGAAAGTTGTAAGCTCAACCAAGATACGTATGTCGATGATGTGGTCACAGGTGCTTCAACTGAACAAGGCTTGATTGCTCTTCGTCGATACTTAACTTCAATATTAAGTTCCTATGGCTTCAATCTAATATAATTTTCATCAAACCGTACGGCCCTGCTATCAGATATAAATGTAGACGATCACGAAGAAGAATATATAATAACAGATTCACCAAACAGTAAAACTCTTGGCATGTCGTGGAATTCCTTAACTGACTCATTTATCTACAATATAAGGATAACAGCAAATCCATCCATTATTACAAAAAGGACAATCCTCTCAACCATATCTTCTATTTTTGATCCTCTAGGTTGCCTTGGGCCCATGATCGTTCAAGCAAAGGTTCTAATGCAAAAATTATGGATTCAGCGACTTAATTGGGATGATCCTATTCCTGTCGAACTCTATAAGATCTGGAAATCGTTTATAGACTTTACTCTCGTTATTTATTTTAATATACCTCGTCAAGTCATCATGAAAAATCTCATTTACATTGAGCTACATGGCTTTTCCGATAGTTCAATAAATGTTTATGGAGCCTGCATATGATATGTACGATCTATTGATATACACTAGGTTGGAACGAAAAATTTGAAGTCATTATTTTTTATGGGGCTAATGCGAAAAAGTTGTGTTTTGATGTACAGTAGACTCGCGATTATCCGAGACTCGGTCATCCGAGCCCCTCGGTTAACCGAGGCAAAAGTCATAACTGGTGAGTTACAATTTTCAACCTTGGCGCAACATCGCCGCCTCAATATCAAAAAGAGGAATAAAGCTTATGCAAAATCAAAGACTTTTTTAAACAGTAATATTGATAAGGTAAATGTTTTTTCCACCTACTTCTACTGAAAGTATACTTTTCCGGACCTGATTGTAGGGAGCAAAGTTGTACTTTTCCTCCCTAGGGAGGAAAAGTAAAAGTGACGTCATGGTATTTCATTCATGAAATATAACTTATTGACGCCCTGTACAATATCTATTTTATATTACGTAAGTATCTATACATTTTGACGTTTATTTAAAAACACTCTCTATTTTGCAGAATGGTAAAAAACAGTAAATTGTTATTCTGATTTAACATTGTTTACATTAATAATTTGACTTATATTTGACAGTTGACAGTTATATTGTACCTACTTGTTAGTTTTAGTTCTAATAAATTTTGTTGGTTAGTTACATAAATAAATTAAGTAAAAATGAAAAAATGACTTGTTATTTGAGGAAGGTTGAAAAACCATATGTATAACATGGGAGTAAAGTGCCTTTTCCTCCCTTGAATGATTACTGCCCTCCGCTACGCGTCGGGCAGTAAACTTCATTCTCGGGAGGAAAAGTAGCACTTTCCTCCCTTGTTGTACAAATAGCTATTATCTTTTGTAGAGAGTACTGTATTAATTTTGTCATTAAAATATCCACAGTTATGATTATTTACGTGTTTTTCTGTCAATATAACCAATCTCGGTGTTAACCGAGTTTTTCCGTATCCGAGGTAGTCACGGTCCCAGTTACCTCGGATAATTGCGAGTCTACTGTATAATTAAACTGTAAGAAATCGTTTTTGCATTGGACCCTATCTTCAGGTTCCATATTAAATTTAAATTTTTGGGATTAACAAAAAAATAAAATTTTAAAAATTTATTTTTTTATCAGTTCTTTGAATCTAAATAATTGTTTTATGATACAATATACATTTTAAGATTGGTAGTCTGATTTTGTGTTAAAAAACGGCATAATATTTCTGAATTGCAACCTTGAACGAATAAAGCCATCCCTTGATTCTGGTCCACATACAGCAGCTAGTGCTTCAGTTACTAACTTAACAGTTCTTTCCACAGATTTTGTATGACAAGGGCAGTTTAATACCTCTATGTTTTTGTAATTCACAGAATCAATCATATCCCTTACATCTTCTTTGGAAATATGTTTTAGCAAAGGAGGAAAAGTAACTTTGAATCCAGAAATAGAAATTAAGTCATTATAATCTGCGGCACTAAAATTTAATGTTGGTATTTTGAATCTCCGGATCTTTTTTTCTTTCTGACTTTCTCTAGCTTTCGGCACTCTCCGTAGTGCTAACTCCCGTATATGTTTTCGTTCATCTTTCATCATACCGAGCAATAAATTTTCGGGATGGACAAAATAAGCATTCCTTTAGATAACTGCATCGACAATTTTTCTTTGGTCAACTAGTAGAAATCGTGAATAATGGATCATTCGCCATAAATGTTTTAAAGCATCAGAACAGCTAGGATACAGTTTTATATAAAACCAAACTGGTGCATACACTTTTTGGATGAAACTTACTAACATAATTAATTGGGGGCTGGGACATTCAGTTCCAACATACAATAGGGCTTTTCATTCACAATCATTTGTTTCGAGCTTCTGTCATGTGTCGTCTAATATTAATATATCTACGTCATATGTTATTGGTATTCCCAATAATACAAACCAAGGACGTATGACGTATGACGTAGATATATTAATATTATGTGACACATGACAGAAACTCGAAACAAATGACAATCGATGAAAAGCCCTATCGAAGCAACCGATTATCAACTGTCAGCCACCTTGCGTGTGATATTTTCCCAGGTTTTTTAAGGCTTAAATCATTAGGACATTTTCCCGCAGGAACTGCTTGACTAATTTGGTACAAGTACTTCTGATCGGTACTAAGGTCTGTTGTTTCTAATAATATTGCTAGGTTGTTTTCTATTGCGACAAAATCGACAACAGCATTCTCTTCACAGCGTTCCAGAAGTTTCCCTATTGGCCCTGAAAAACCAAGTGGTCCACTGGTGCGTCCATCTAACTGTTGAATTAAATGAAGTAGAGGTAGCTCATTGCAATGAAATAAGCACAGTAGCCATTGAAGTGAACTGCCGCAGTATTTGTGACGTAGATGGTTGGACTGCAACTGTTGACAAAGGAGCAATGAATTCTTCTTCATGATCATCTGCATCAGAAGAATTTAAGACAGACAAGCTGCTACTTATGGAAGGATTAGAGGAATCAGCGGTACATACTTTAAGAACAATTTCGTCAGTATTATATTTTTGAGAACTTGCCTTTGCCTTCATGGTTCTTTCAATTTTCTTTCTTATTGCTGCAGATGCTGCAATATCTACTGGTCCAATTGCCATTTTCCGACAGTCTCGTTGATCTTGAAGAAAAATTCGCTCATTTTGTGGTACTTTCTTGATTTTATCACAAGCACACATACACACAGTTCCAGTCATGTTGCACTTGCAAGCCGCGATATTCAATAACTTTTTACACTCCTTTCGAAACTGGCAAATCTTTTCTATTTATGAATCAGATGCTTGCTGAGTTTTTGTGGACCTATGGTTTAAGATTTTGATACTCTGTATAAATATTTTTAATCATATCTTGAATGCAGTTATGCGATAATGTTGGAATAGAAGCTTTTATTCATATTTGTTCTACTTTCGTTGCAACAGCATTCAAGACGTCGGCGATAGATGGATCTTTATTATTATTTGTCAACGTAAGTTCATTACGAATAAAGAGAAAGCACTTTAGAATGTCACAGTTATGATGGACACATACCAAACAGGTTGGTCTGTGTCCATCTAACTGGCAAGTACCACATGTTATCATCGAGCAGTGAATCATGTTGCCCTTTGAGCACTCTTAAATTTTATCGCTTAACATCGACTTAGAGTCGCCACTAACATCATCTTTTAAAAATGTAAATCATTTTTCCCGATGTCACCTATTCTACAAAATTGCTAGTTTCATGTAATAATCAGAACGCACTGAAGATAATCTGATCTAGATTGACAACGTTTTGCCAATCCTTTTGGATGACTTTTTAATAGTTTTTCAATAAACTTTTTATACCATTATACAAACGAAGTTTTTACTTGTTCTGTATGATAAATTTTAAAGTTATCTACTAAAATGTAAAATATTTGTCTGAATTTTCAATATGAATGAATCAGATAAAATTAAATTATTAAAAGACTTTTTTATCAAGCAACAAAAACAAAATTTGTTTAATTTATGATTTTTTTATTTTGATAACAATTTCCGAAGTGAAAGTAGAAACGTCAAATCAACATTATTTCAAACTCCAATTGCGACTTATGTCCAAATAAAATAGTAAATACTATTTTGTATGTCTCGCGCCGGGCCGGTTAGAAGACAACAATGAAAATGATTATTTAATTCATAAGAGATTCTGACCAACAGAAAGCTACAGAAATAAAAACTAAACTGAATATTTCATTCATAGGAGATTCTGAATAATAGAAAGCTACAGAAATCTAAACTAAACTGATAATTTTTGATAATTTCCCGTCGTCAAGTATATTACGACAGATGCCCATGGTTGCTACGAAAAAATACATTCAGTGACATTAATGAAAATTAATGTTTTAAAAATTATAAAAGTGATGACTTTCAACCGTAAAATATTTATAACAACTGTGTGTTTAATTGTACTAATTTGTACTTACATAAATAAATTACAATAAAATTTTGGTTTTGAACAGTTTTATTCATGAAAAAATCGCAACAAATGATCTCTAAAATAATAATAGAATTTTTGCCCTCGTGACACTTTGGACATAATTTCACTCGCCTTCGGCTCGTGAAATTAAAATTGTCAAAGTGTCACTCGGGAAAAATTCAATAATTTTAGAGCTCTTGTGCAATTACTACTGATTATTTTTTTTGTGATTTTAACTTCTAATCGTACATTAAGATATTTGATCACGTGTTTAATTCTGTCCAATCAGATTAAAAATATACTGAGAATTATCTACTGTAGAAAATTACCGATAGAATTTTTTTAAGTAGATTGTTTCTGTTTAATGGCAATCAGTTTCCTAGTTTGGACAACTGTCACATTTAAGAAAATATTCACAATATACGTATTAAAAAATAATCTTACGAATATCACAAGATAGTAAGAATAAATAAGAAAATAATGCTTCATTTTTACTCAAATTGGTTGTCATTGAGTAATAGCCACTCGAGCCCTGCGGGCTCTCATGTCTATTGCCAGACAACAAATTTTCGAAAAACTGTCGCATTATTTTCAATTTATTCTCACTCTCTTGTGATATTATACCCGATAATTTTTGATAATTTCCCGTCGTCAAGTGTATTACGTCAGATGCCTTTCGTTGCTACGAAAAAATACATTCAGTGACATTAATGAAAATTAATGTTTTAAAAATTATAAAAGTGATGACTTTCAACCGTCAAATATTTACAACAACAGTGTGTTTAATTGTACTAATTTGTACTTACATAAATAAATTACAATAAAATTTTGGTTTTGTACAGTTTTATTCATGAAATAATGGCAACAAATTGCACTCGATCTCTAAAATTAATATAGAATTTTTGGTCTCGTGACACTTTGACCTAATTTCACCCGCTCTTAAAATTCAATAATTTTAAAACTCTTGTTCAATTACTACTGATAATTTTGTTTGCATTGGTCCGCATGTAGGTATATTTATTTATTTCAGCTTCTATTTCCTATCAGATGTCGGCTTGTTGATTTTTATAATGGTCCGTATGATGAGGATCCCACAATAAAGATTTTCCACGGTAAACATCAATAAGTTTGTATACAAGATAGTAAGAATAAATAAGAAAATAATGCTTAATTTTTACTCAAATTGGTTGTCATTGGGCAATAGCCACTCGAGCCCTGCGGGCTCTCGTGTCTATTGCCAGACAACAAATTTTCGAAAAACTGTCGCATTATTTTCAATTTATTCTCACTCTCTTGTGATATTATACCCGATTATTACATTCATAGGAGATTCTGACCAATAGAAAGCTACAGAAATCTAAATTAAATTGATAATTTTTGATAATTTCCCGTCGTCAAGTGTATTACGTCAGATGCCTTTCGTTGCTACGAAAAAATACATTCAGTGACATTAATGAAAATTAATGTTTTAAAAATTATAAAAGTGATGACTTTCAACCGTCAAATATTTACAACAACAGTGTGTTTAATTGTACTAATTTGTACTTACATAAATAAATTACAATAAAATTTTGGTTTTGTAGAGTTTTATTCATGAAATAATCGCAACAAATTGCACTCGATCTCTAAAATTAATATAGAATTTTTGGCCTCGTGACACTCTGACCTAATTTCACTCGCTCCTAAAATTCAATAATTTTAAAACTCTTGTTCAATTACTACTGATAATTTTGTTTGCATTGGTCCGCATGTAGGTATATTTATTTATTTCAGCTTCTATTTCCTATCAGATGTCGGCTTGTTGTTTTTTATAATGGTCCGTATGATGAGGATCCCACAATAAAGATTTTCCACGGTAAACATCAATAAGTTTGCATACAAGATAGTAAGAATAGATAAGAAAATAATGCTTAATTTTTACTCAAATTGGTTGTCATTGAGCAATAGCCACTCGAGCCCTGCGGGCTCTCATGTCTATTGCCAGACAACAAATTTTCGAAAAACTGTCGCATTATTTTCAATTTATTCTCACTCTCGTGATATTATACCCGATAATTTTTGATAATTTCCCGTCGTCAAGTGTATTACGTTAGATGCCTTTCGTTGCTATGAAAAAATACATTCAATGACATTAATGAAAATTAATGTTTTAAAAATTATAAAAGTGATGACTTTCAACCGTCAAATATTTATAACAGCAGTGTGTTTAATTGTACTAATTTGTACTTACATAAATAAATTACAATAAAATTTTGGTTTTGTACAGTTTTATTCATGAAATAATCGCAACAAATTGCACTCGATCTCTAATATTAATATAGAATTTTTGGCCTCGTGACACTTTGACCTAATTTCACTTGCTCCTAAAATTCAATAATTTTAAAACTCTTGTTCAATTACTACTGATATTTTTTTTGCATTGGTCCGCATGTAGGTATATTTATTTATTTCAGCTTCTATTTCCTATCAGATGTCGGCTTGTTGTTTTTTATAATGGTCCTTATGATGAGGATCCCACAATAAAGATTTTCCACGGTAAACATCAATAAGTTTGAAGTTTGATATTTCCTTCCGACCACTCCATTACTAACAAATATTGAACTCAGGGGGCCAAAACCAACAAACCTTTCGCGAACCCGTCCAAATACGTATTGCGAACCATCAAAGCATTCGTGGAAAAACCGACAAAATTTGGATCGTGGCGCGCTGTTTGTGTGCCAGTTTAAAACATGTACTAATCTAACGAACATGCGGATCATCAAACGAAGCGGTAAAACATTTCAAAAGAAATTAGTTATCTGAAAACAACACTTAAAAACGAGTGTATGTAAGAGGGTCTTTAAATTCTGTACATGAAAAACATAGATTTTATGATCAGTTAATTCAAGATCCCACAAATAACTTAATAACACAACGATATACAGATTATAAAAATTAATTACGACTTTTAATTAAAAAAAAAAAAAAGAAATTACATAAAACAACAAATTAAAAGGAAAAAATAAAACGGTATCAAATTATTACGCACCTACGTCAAACACCTATAAAGCGTAAAGAAAAATAATATACCAAACCACACTGCAGAGGGCCTTCGTGCGACTGAATGAATGACAGTATCATATTTATGAAAGGATGCATGAAGTCCCCTATATTAATTGGTTCGTAAAGACGAAACGGCTGCCGTCTGTTGTAGTGGTAAGGGACGGTATACACACGGCGACTTCACCGAATGTTCCAACCGCCGTGTAATGAGAAAGATTCCATATGATTGCTCGAGCCACTATTGTTATGTCATCGTGCGTTCTAACCCTCGCACGTTTATATTCTTAATGTGTGAAAGCGCTGGGGTCTTATTCTCGAGCTCATTCAAGATATATCGACCTTGACTAATGTCGAACAAAAATGTTGCACGTAAGTGCTCTATCGTTCGAGATTGTTTATGTTCTGCAAGTGCAGAAAATCGAGCTTGCTATTCTCGCAATTCCTTGTTCGACATATGTCGAACATTGAGCGGTGGTGACTCACTCGACAATAAAATATATATAAACACTTGTCACTTTGACAGTCAAGACTTAAAATTGTCGTCATTGCAATTATATTGGTTGTCCAAAACAAGTAATCTACGAGGTTCACACTTGCAGCATGCGACATTTTGTTCGACATTTGTCACGGTCGATATATCCCGAATGAGCTCGAGAATAAGACCCCAGGTATGTTACCATCGATTTTTCGAAGTATTCTTATATCTCCTGTTTCTAGCATTCTTTTGGTCCTTTCTGTATCAGGTCGTTCTTGATAACACTACCTGGGGTAATTTCGGGGTGGATCAAGTAGCTCTGTGGTTACCATAGCCGGTCCCAAGCTCAGATAAAATGTGGAGGGTGATTGGCAATGTTAGCATCTTACCAATTGTAAAAAGGAATATTGCTCAAAGAAACAATGTGAAGATATTTTGTATCGTACGTTTAGAATATTAACGTCACCTAATTTTCAAAGAATGAATACGAATTACTCCGCAAATGCTTCGGAATGTGGGAGAACGTTTCGAACAAAACTTTATGATTCGATGGACTCTGGGGGCCATTGGTTTCATCATTTGATGAACTAAGAAATAAGTATCTTAAGAGGAAGCAGTAGCGATCAACAGGTAGCGAAAACGCGTTCCAAGATTGCGGCTGTAATTTTAAATATTTTTTCGAGATATTTGGCACACGTGTTCGTAATATAATAAAGAATGGCGGTACAGAGCCCAATTTGAAAAATATATTAATATGTGGAAATTACTCTGTAATTAAATACAATATTAAAAAAACGAGCCTGTACCGCCATTAAGAAGAACAAAAAAATACACTTTCTTCAAATAAACTTTTTTATCCGATGCCTAGATTTTATGTCATTTTGGAACTACTAAAATTTTTTATTTTAATAGTAGTTCCAAAATGACACAAAATCTAGGCATCGGATAAAAAAGTTTATTTGAAGAAAGTGTATTTTTTTGTTCTTCTTAATGGCGGTACAGGCTCGTTTTTTTAATATTGTATTTAATTACAGAGTAATTTCCACAGATTAATATATTTTTCAAATTGGGCTATGTACCGCCATTCTTTATTATATTACGATTACGTGTGCCAAACATCTCGAAAAAATATTTAAAATTAGAGCCGCAATCTTGGAACGCGTTTTGGCTACCTGTTGATCGCTACTGTATCACCTTAATAACAACAGTAATTTTATAGTTATTTTCCCAACAAGTGCAGAAAGTCATACTTTTCCGCACGCGACTGCAGTTTGCCGAACGACTAGAAGCGGGAGTTCGGCAAGCAGTCGAGTGCGAAAAAAGACCTTCTGCAAGCGTTAGGAACAATATTTTTTCTACGAGGTTTTAAAAATGACCAAATCTTAATCAATTAATTTAATTAATATGAAAATACATACACAAATTAATTCTTTGACAAGGTTGTCAGAACCAAATTTTCAGTAGATATTGCACAAAAGCTTTGAAATTATTGAATTTTTCCCGAGTGACACTTTGACAGTTTTAATTTGGCATTATGTGAAAGGCAGAATTGGCAGAAATTATGTCAAAGTGTCACGAATTTCAGAGGTCGAGTGCAATTTGTTGCGATTATTTCATGGATAAAACTGTTCAAAACCAAAATTTTATTGTAATTTATTTATGTAATTACCATTAAACACACAGTTTTTATAAATATTTGACGATTGAAAGTCATCACTTTTATAATTTTTAAAACATTAATTGTCATTAATGTCACTGAATGTATTTTTTCGTAGCAACGAAGGGCATCTGACGTAATATACTTAACGACGGGAGATTATCAAAAATTATCGATTTAATTCAGATTTCTGTAGCTTTCTATTGGTCAGATTCTCCTATGAATGAAATAATAAGCATAATTGGTTAGTATGACGACGATCTTGGTTTCCATGACGATGATTCAAAACCACTGTTATTGTCTACTGATTTGACTTTGGAACATTATGTCCAAATTATTTTATTTCATCGAATTCTCGCGTTAATTTCATTAAAACATGAACACAATAAGATATATTTGCAATAAATTAGTAAATAATATCTAAATATTAGTTTATTGCGTGTATTATAATTACTTTAAAGCCATATTAACATATCGCACACCTAGTTCAATAGTGCCACAAGTGCAAAACACAATATTCTCGAGAAATGAGCAAAACGTTCTATACCAAACGCGTTATGCCCTGTAAATAATTTATTTTGAGAATGACTGGCTCCAAAATTACAATTTAGGTAGCAAATTATACAGTTATTCACTGAATCTCATTACAATTTATTAAAATTGTGAAGAAAGTCATTTATAAAACGATACCTAGGAGATACGGCGGCAATATAATGAAGAAATCAATTGATTTTTGCAGTTGTGGCCGTATTGAAGGTATTGAATAATTACATCGGTTGTATTGTGGCAGTGTATACTATTATCGCCACATCTCCCAGTTATGGCCATATTGCATTTTCAAAAGCTCCAAAATCCCTACAGTGAAATACCGAAGTAACTTACTTTATACTTATCCAAAACAATATTTTAGTTCAGGCTGTATTGCATAAGATGAGGCATTACATAGGCAATATTTTACAGCCTTAACACAAAATTCGAATTTTTTGCAGTTGTGGCACAATTGAACTAGGTGTGCGATATCTAAATTAACACGCGTGCGGAAAAGTAAAACGCGCGCGGAAAAGTAAAACGCGTGCGGAAAAGTAACACTCGTGCGGAAAAGTAAAACTTTCTAAACTAAAACGCGTGCGCGAAAGTAGACATTTTTGCACGCTCGTAGAAAAAATTCATTTTAAATCAATAAAGTAGCTAAACCATGTATAGGGATTTGCAATTATTTTCAAACAATATGTTATTTGATCCCCATTTCCATGAAAACATGTTGAAGTAATTCTTATTCTGGCTTAGTGGTGAAAGTAAAATAATCGAAAATGCCGGAAAAATGTTTCCCCTTTTAATAAAAAATTGACATGTCGCTAGGTTTTTCAAAAATATTTTCGTATTTCCTGATAATACCTCGACTCATTTTCGTCCAGCTACCATTTATTTAGAAATTTTTTGTGAGTATTACTGCATCAAAAGATTAAGTACAACTATAAAAATTATTCGTAAACCCACAATTTTATTAAATAAATTGTAGAATACTCCGTACCATATTCGCCGTTATATACAGGGTGAGACAGATAAAGGGCCTATTAAAAATATCTCGAGAACTAAAGCTAAGGGAATAATGAAAATTGGAATACAAGGGTTTTGAGGTATAAACTATTTAACGAAAATATTTTGGTCTCTTTGCTACTTCCAGTTATACTGGAAGTTGATTGTAACTTCGTTTTTTTAAATGGGACACCCTATATATTTTTACATTTTTGAATTCTCCTCGATTTCTTCTTTCTTAAAATATAAGGTTTTGTAATATTATACAGGGTAGTTTAAAAGATAATAACGTTTTCTTATTAATTTAAGATTCACACCCTGCAGGATTGTAGTAGTTTGACATAATAAACTCTATTAATGTTCAAATGATTTTTAATATAGTCTAATATTGTTAAGAGTTATTGGTATAGTTAAATTTTTCATTTAAGTATACAGGGTTGAACTCGGAATGAGTATTTTCTGAGTTTTCTTAAATGGAACACCCTGTATTTTAGTATTGTAATGAAATGTTATTTTATGGTACTTTTTAATTTCTTAAGCATTTCATATACCTTACTGCTTTAATTTGTGAGTTATTGGTGACAACACACAATAGGTGAAATTGTATTAGGTTGGCCGTGAAAATATTCAATCACAAATATTTTTTTGGAAATAAATAGATATTAAACTAGACTGATACTTAAAACTGCCAATAATGGTTGAGGTATCAAAATACCATCGAAGTTAAAATTGTTGGTGCGATTAACACTTAAGCACCAATTAAAGCAGTTAGGTGTACGGAATGCTTAAAAAGTAAAAAGTACCATGAAATATAATTTCATTACAATACTAAAATATAGGGTGTTTCATTTAAGAAAACTCAGAAAATACTCATTCCGAGTTTCGACCCACCCTGTATACTAAAATTAAAAATTTAGCTACACTAATAATTGTTAACAATAGTAGATTATATTAAAAATCATTTGAACATAAACAGAGTTTATTATGTCAAACTACTACAATCCTACAGTGTGTGAAGTTTGCTACGAAATTAATAAGAAAACGTAATTATCTTTTAACCTACCCTGTATAATGTTATAAAACCTATATTTTAAGAAAGAAGAAATCGACAAGAATCCAAAAATGTAAAAATATACAGGGTATCTCATTAAAAAAACGAAGTTATAAGCAACTTCCGGTAAAACCGGATGTATCAAATTGATGAAAATATTTTCATTAAATAGATCATTCTTCAAAACCCTCTTATTCCAATTTTCATAATTCAGCTGCCTTTAGTTCTCGAGATATTTCTAATAGGCCCTTTATCTGCCTCACCCTATATTATATGTCTTAAATGTTTGGAAAAATGATTTCTGTTTCTCTTTATTGAAAATATTTTACTGCATAATCGTATTTAAGTACACAAAATGTTATAGATCATCAGTGACGATGAAAACAATAAATAACATTTAAATACTGCTCATTTTAATTATTGTAATGTTTTAGTAAAATTTATTAAATAAGTAAAAGTAAGTAAAGTAATTAGTTAATTTTATAAAATTAAGTAAAATAATTTAGTTAAATTTCAAACAACTAAATAAAAGGTTTACTGCTTACCCTTCCATTATCAAAATCTCTGCCTACACCAATTGTTAATCTTGCCTTTGCTTTCATTGCATCACCCAGAGGTATTTTAGCTCTTTTTGCTTCTGAATGTGATTTGTAGCAAAATTCCAATAATGCTACCGCCATAGCTATAAAGAGACCAGCTATCAAAATGTAGAATATCCCAGCGACATTGCTCAATGACAACTCATTGCGAGAGGTATCCTGAAATAATAAAAAAAGGGATAAGAAAATATTATCAAATTAAATAACTTGAATTAAGAGCAAAAGCAGATTATTTTTTTGTCCACCAGATTGTACTAATAAGTACATATCTGACGAAAATCCAAACTTTTCTTAAATGTATGTAATTCTATTAGGTGACTAATAACTTTTTCTACGACCGTTTAATAATATGCTCATTATTCACTATTTTTGAATAGATAATAATACCCATTACTTTACACGTAAGTAATAGTTTATTACTCATGGGTTGAAGTTACTCACGCGTCATTACCCACGGGCTGAAGTTAGGTTCAAGTGTGAATGCCACTTATAATAAATGAAGTTACTTAAACTTGTTTATTTTATACAATAAATATTTTAATTTGTATCGATAATAATTAACTTCGAAAATAATTTTTAACTGTAACAATGATCCAGTATATTTTTTTACTTTTATACCTTGTTTATTATGAATTTTGACGTTTATCATTTTCAATGACAGTGAAATTAGCGTATTTGCTGTGTTTATTGGAATTTATTTATAAATTATATTGTGTTTTGTGTTTATTTTATAAAGTTATCGTGTGTTAAATATATTATAACATATTATATATGTATAGCTTTATTATTTTATTATATTATACAGGGTTTTTCATTAAGAATTGTCCATATCGTAACTGGAGAATCCTTAGCACAAAATACGAAGATTTAACCCAAAACACTTAAATAAAATATTCTTCCCTTACCGAGATGCCGAGTGTTTTATTACAAATATTCTAAAAGGATTTGAGCCCATTGTTTCAACACCTTTCAATATTTTTTGTTCAAACTTGACAAACAGTTTACACGTGTTAGGATACTTTAACTAGTGTTAAAAGATAGTTTTCCGCTGTTACCAGAGCCGTGCTGTAGGGATATATACTTAATTTTTGCCACCTTTTCCCCTCACAATCTACTTCACTGTCGTAATAATCATTTCAGCATGTTTTTTGATTCCTTGTTACTTTCTACATAAATATCATCCTTTTGTCCCATTGCGATAGAGTAAGTAGTTTTCAAGTTATTTGCGTTTAAATATAATGGATTACATGAGACTATGTATTTTAAACTACATACATTCAATAAGATTATGTGTTTAAAATACATAATCCTATTGAATCCATTACATTTAAACGCAGGTTTGAAAACTACATACTCTATCGCATTGAAACAAAAGGATGATGTTTACGTGTAAAGTAACGAAAAATAAAAAAAAAACATGCTGAAATGCTTATTACGACAGTGGCGTAAATTGTAAGGGGGGGAAAGTGGCGAAAATGAAGTATATTTCCCTAGAGCATGCCTCTGGTAACAGCGGAAAACTATCTTTTAACACTATTTAAAGTATCCTAGCATGTGTAAACTGTGCGTCAAGTTTGAACAGAAAATATTAAAATGTGCTTTAACATTGGGCTAAAATCATTTTAGAACATTTGTAATAAAACACTCTGTGTCTCGGTAAGGAAGAATATTTTATTCAAGTGTTTTGAGTTAAATCTTCGTATTTTGTGCTAAGTCTTCTCCAGTTACGATATGGATAATTCTTAATAAAACACCCTGTATAGTTAATTAATGTACCGGGTGTCACAATAAGAATGGCGCTCGGCCATATCTCAGGAACCGCTTATAGTACAGGTTTGAAAAAAAAATTTTTTTGACAAAAGTTGCCTCGGGAAAAGCCTGGAAATTATTTTAATAATTGTAAGTCTACCGCTAGAGAGCGTAATTGAATATCAAAAATTAAAAAATCGAAATTTTACAAAATTCGCCTAATGAAAGGGCACTGGAAATCCGATTATCGTATTCTTCATAAAATTCTGCGCATATTTTATTTCACAAATTTAAGTCTACCTGTGCAAATAAGAGATGGGGGTGAGTGGGAACCTTGTTATGAAAAAATCGCTGTAAGTGCGGTTCTGCTTAATCGATTTTTGCAAACTTGGTCTTGTTGAAAACAGCTCTTTTTCGTCAATGTAATAGTTATAATTTCGAAACAGCCTATTACGTAATATGCCGGCTAAGAGGCGCTATTTATTTTCTTTTTAGAAATCTAGTTTTCTTTTGAAAATATTAAATACAAGTATGTATTTTTTTCCTGTATTACAAAATTAGACCAAATTGGCAACAGAATACCGAAAACCTCATGTCTATACCTTTTTTCTATCTCGAGATATCTTAAGAAACGTGTAAATTTTAAACATAACTGTTGCTGTCATATAAGTGGAAATATATAGAAGCAAGTAGTGTGCTATGGAAAAAACAAAGCAACATTTTCCAGATGTCACCGTATATAATAAATCAAAACAAAATATGAAACACTCTACTACTGGGGTGACGTCTTTGGGGATATTTCATTGCATATATTCTAGCCGCAACAGTTGTATTTCTTATGCATTCAAAGAATATGGCTATCATGTTAAATGCTTCTTAGTTTGTAAGAATCATCCTGAATTTCACAAATTTCCTGAACAAATTTTTATATTTTACTGATTTGACACATAATTTGACACATGATGATATTTTGAAGTTAATACTTCTAATATCTCTATTTTTTTCCATAGCACACTTGACTATTTGTTTCCACTTTGACTTCCTTAACTTAGTTTACCGGTGACAATAACAGTTATGTATTTATCTTAGTTGGGAATAGGGTAATTGATATTAAAATATAATGAAATAAAAATTAAAAATTTGTGTAGAAAATCTGACGTTTTTAGATTTTCTACGATTCATCGAGAGAAAAGCAAATGCGCGGAGGCAAAAATTCATAAAAATTTACATATTAACGCTATTTTTTGGTATTATTTTAAGTATTAAAATTAGTGTAATATTTAAATAAAAATAAAATTAAACTGTTTCAAATATATTTATTTCGTTAAAATCATAATAATAGAAGTATAACTTCTTACTCGCGTACAAAGTACACACACTCTTTTTTTGTTATGTTTTATAGTGTTATTTGTCTTATTGTTGTTTTGATTCATTATATACTGAGACATCTGGACAATGTTTCTTTGTTTTTTTCCATAGCACACTACGTGCTTCTATATATTTCCACTTATATGACAGCAACAGTTATGTTTAAAATTTACATGTTTCTTAAGATATCTCGAGATAGGAAAAAGGTATCGACATGTGGTTTTCGGTATTCTGTTGCTAATTTGGTCTAATTTTGCAATATAGGAAAAAAATACATACTTGTATTTAATATTTTCCAAAGAAAACTAGATTTCTAAAAAAAAATAGCACTTTCTAGCCGGAACATTACGTAATATGCTGTTTCTAAATTATAACTACTACATTGATGAAAAAGAGCTGTTTTCAACAAGACCAAGTTTGTAAAAATCGATTAAGCAGAACCGGACTTACAGCGATTTTTTCATAACAAGGTTCCCACTCGCCCCACCTCTTATTTGCACAGGTAGACTTAAACTTGTGAAATAAAATATGCACATAATTGTATGAAGAATACGATAATCGGATTTCCAGTGCCCTTTCATTAGGCAAATTTTGTAAAATTTCGATTTTTTAATTTTTGATATTCAATTACGCCCTCTAGCGGTGGACCTACAATTATGAAAATAATTTCCAGGCTTTTCTCGGGGCAACTTTTGTTATAATTTTTTTTCCCCAAAGCTGTAGTATAAACGGTTTCTGAGATATGGCCGAGAGCCATTCTTATTGGGACACCCGGTACATTATAATCTTATAAAATACGGCCACCGATAATAGCCAATTTCTATTTATTAGGTATATTTATTATTGACAGTAGGTAAAAATTTGTGCTTATAATTTTTCGGAACCGAATATAACTTGAACTGACTATTTCTTGCAGTATTTTTTACAATACATAAGACAGCTCACACTGAAAAGTAATCTGGATTAAGTAAGTAAGTACATAAGACAGCATTCGCTAATAGTAGGCAACCAATTATTCAGCTGTGTACTACTGGTACCTAAACAAAATTTATTTTTGTAAATGATAATTTTAATCTCGAGTAGTTGATAATTATATATTTTTACTAATTAAAATAAAAAGTTCGTAGAAAAAGTATAGTATCCTACTCGCATGTAATGGCTATTACTCACTCTAATGAATTATACTCACTCTAAATAATCTAATGACTCGCCTAGGTACGGCTCGTGTCGCAAACTTCCTCATCGTGAGTAATAGCATTACATGCTCGTTGAATAATATAATATGTATATACGTTAGTTGAAAAAATTTTGTGTTTCGACAGATACTTTATATTTTTTATGAATATTCCATTGATTCTATTGTAATATATGAGCAAAGCTATTTTGTTAAGTGCTTTAGTTAGTTTGATCTTCAGGTTTAATTTTCGGGAACTTCAAAGTACCATCTGAGTAGCATCTGAAGAACAGTCTTTATTTTTTAGGTCAGTGTATACTATACAGGGTGATTGATTAGTGAGGTAAAGCTCAATAGACCCGCTATAGTAATAGATAGCAATAAAAGGTAATGACAACAATTGTAGCCAACTTTGAGCTTCACATTACAAAATTAGTTAGAATGTTACAGGGTGTCCGATAACACAGTGGCAGGCCAAACTAATGTTTGTTTTTAATGGAACACCCTATATTTTATTTTATATTTGAAATTATGTTAACTTCTCCATTACAAAAATATAAAGGTTTTTTTATGTTATACAGGGTGTTTACAAAGTTATAACCAATTTTATATGAAAATCGTAACAAGTTCAATTCCCTGTATAAATAAAAATGAGCACAACAGCAATGGTTTAATAATGCCATATATTTTTATTTATTGTCAAAATTTTCAAAAATTATTGACATTGCTAATTTTCTTTATATCAAATACAGGGTGAGTCAAAACACAAGTACATAATTTTCTCAGTAATTTTAAATAGAACATCCTGTATTTTATAGCACTATTGCAAAACACCATTACCGTACTTTAATTTTTATATAACATTCCGTATGTCCAAATTCATTAGTTTTCGAAATATTTTCATTTTTCAGAGCACATTATTTCCGGTGTCTAAATTTTTCCAAATTTTGAGTAAGCCATGACTGAATTGACAATTGACGATTACTGATTATTAATCTGGTAATCAATGTTACAATGTAGCAAATAAAGAAATAGAAATAATTCATTAGTAATAAATTTTACAAAAAAACCCCAACCACAACATGCAACATTTTTGAAAAAATGAAAAACGAGTTTTCTATGTAAATGTAACAAATAAAGAAACAAAAATAATTTATTAGTAATAAATTTTACAAAAAAACACTTAAACACAAAATACAACATTTTCCGGAGACAATTAAACACTACTTTTTTATGTAAATGTAACAATGTAACAAATAAAGGACAAAAAATAATTTATCAGTAATACATTTTGCAAAAAAAATGTTTGAAAAAATTAAAAGCTACTATTAATAAAATATTTTTAATATTTAATTACATAAGATGTTCAAAATTACCTCCCAACACATTTATATACGCCTAAAAACGATCATTGAATGAGCAACATACACTAAGAAGCATTTGTAAATTAACACATTGAAATACACTTATAGTATTATATTTTTCATCTCATCCCTTGTTGATGGAGGTTTTTTATAAACTTCATTATTAACGTTATCCCAAAAAAATCAGTCCAGTTTATTAAATTCTAGTGACCTGGGTGGCCACGCTACTGGTCCATTGAATAAATGAAAATATCTCGAAAGCTAATAAATTTAGACATAGGGAATGTTATCTAAAAATTAAAATACGGTAATGGAACTTATCAATAGTCATATAAAATACAGGGTGTTCCATTTCAAATTTCTGAGAAAATAATGTACTGTGTTTGTATTGTATTTTGTACTGTATTGTACCTGTATTTGATATAAAGAAAATTAGCTATATCAATCATTTTTGAAAATTTTGACAATACGTAACAAAATATGCCATCAATAAACCATTGCTGTTGTGCTTATTTTTATTTATACAGGATGTTGAACTTGTTACGATTTTCATATAAAATTGGTTATAAATTTGTAAATACCCTGTATAACATAACAAACCTTTATATTTTTGTGATGGAGAAGTTAATAGGATTTCGAATATAAAATAAAATATAGGGTATGTCATTAAAAAAAAAACAAAATTTTGGTCTGCCGCTGTGTTATCGAACACCCTGTAACATTCTAACTAATTTTGTAATATGAAGCTCAAAGTTTGCTGCAATTTTTGTTATTAACTTTTATTGCTATATATTACTATAGCGGATCTATTAAGCTTTACCCCACTAATCAATCACCCTGTATGTATAAATCCACCTGTTACTCCAATTTTTTGTGCAATAGTCTAATATAAGAATAAAAAATAATCCAAAAAATAATAAATCCAGGGATAAAACACTGGTCAGGGTAAAATCCCTTAAAATATATATAATTATCACATTTAATGTGTTCTAAATAATGGCTTAACACATTAAATGTGATAATTATACAGTATGGTGCAAATGAAAGGAGTAAATCCGATATTTCGTGTACCGGCGACATTAAGAAAAAATACCGAAATAGGTCGATTTTTATTTTTAAATTTTGATATTTTAGCATATATATCACACAAGCGACGTCATCTATCTGGGCGTGATGACGTAATCGATGATTTTTATAAATAATAATAGGGGTAGTGTGCTAGCTCATTTAAAAGGTTATTCAATTCTATATTCAGTATTGTAAACATTAACATATTTATTTATACATGGTGTCCAAAACAATTTTTTAAATTAAATTAATTGACAAAAACAGAAGAATGTATGTAATTTATTTAATTCAAAAAACTTTTTACTCTTATCATAAAACAGAAAAAAAATGTTTGTTCGATAAATGAACGTTGATTTTCGCTTAAATTCAATGTTCAAGCCAGCTCCCGCTAGGCACCTGCTTTTTGGAAGTTTGAACATTTCATTTAAGCGAAAAGCAATGTTTATTTTTAAATAAACATTTTTTCCTATTTTTTGATATTAGTAAATGTATTTTGAATTAAAAAAATTACATACATTCTTCTTTTTCTGTCAATTAATTTATTTTAAAAAAATTGTTTTGGACACCCTGTATAAAAAATGATGTTAATGTTTATATTACTGAATAGAGAATTGAGCACCCTTTTAAATGAGCTAGCACACGACCCGTATTCTCATTTTAAAAAAATCATTGATTACGTCATCACGCCCAGATGGATGACGTCACTTGTGTGGTATATATTCTAAAATATCATAATTTAAAAATAAAAATCGACCTGTTTCAGGATTTTTTCGTAAAGTGGCTGGTTTACGAAATAACGAATTTATTCCTTTCATTTGCACCATACTGTATACATTTTAAGGGTTTTTACCCTGATCAGTGGTTGATCCCTGGGTCAATTTTAAATTTGTAATGTGTTTGTTCAATGATTTCTCTTCATTTGAGGTATTTGTAATTATGAGGCGTTTTACTTTAACTATGAGAAGTTTTTCACCTTTATATATTTTTTATGAATAAGATTCTTAAACTTAGTCTTTTTATAGGACAGCTCTGATGATGGCATTTTAAAATGCTGAAAGTACTTAGTTGCATTATAATAAATTTCTTTACACACTATTAGTTTTTTTGAAAACATACACCAGTTCCCGTTTTGATTTATATAGAAGTGTGTACAAGGTATACAATACAGCCTTTTTCTATAGTCATAATAAACGATCTTCGAAATAAAACCCACACAGCTCTAATATTTTACCTTCCAGACCCTGAAAACCTAAAATTTATTACTAATGACTATTTTATTAAAATAAGTAAAACTATTACATCGACTATTTTGCCACAACAAGATACCATTTCCTATCTCCCTAATTCAAGAAAGGTCTCGAATTCATTCTTTATAAGACCAGTTCATAAATCTGAACTGATTCAAACAATCAATAGAATCACAAGCAAATCTTTCTGTAGTACTAATGGTCTATCGATAAAAGTTTTCTTAAATCTCCCAGAAATGTCTTGGACGTCCTCATCTCACTAATTAATGATTCTTTTGAGAAAGGTAAATTTCGAGAGTGCCCAAAGAGAGCCATCATTATTCCTCTTCGTACGGGTGGTGAAAAATCTAATACCTGCAATTATAGACCTATTGCATTACTACCGGTACTCTCCAAAATTATTGAGAGACTCAAAAAAGCCCGCCTTATGACATTTCTCGTGGAAAACAACATTTTATCACAAAATAATTTCGGCTTTTTAAATAATAAATGTACCACTGATGACATGTTTTCTCTACTGCATGAGGTTTATCAAGCACTGAACAATAATCTTCACACTGCCACCGTTTTTGTGACTACGCCAAGGCTTTTGACTGTGTAAATCACGACATTTTGATAAAAAAGATCTAAAGTTCTACGGAATTCAAGGTATTTTTTTTTGAATTGGTTCCTTATCTTACTCGGATAATATAAAACAACTGGCTATAGCAAATGACACAGACTCTAGTCTCAAAAATATTGTATGTGGTGTAACTCAAGGTTCAGTATTGAGTATTGTACTTTTCCTTATCTTATCGTGATATTAATGACACATTAGTTTAAAAATCGATGGAAAAATCTTTCTTTTTGATGATGATACCAGTATCACTTGGAGCAACTCAAATGTTGCAATTCTTTATGCTACTATATCTTCCGACCTACTTACAATAACAACCTGGCTCGA
Source organism: Diabrotica virgifera virgifera (assembly GCF_917563875.1). Taxonomy (NCBI): domain Eukaryota; kingdom Metazoa; phylum Arthropoda; class Insecta; order Coleoptera; family Chrysomelidae; genus Diabrotica; species Diabrotica virgifera. Next base: position 122,133,683 of record NC_065449.1, read on the forward strand.
CTCTAATTTACCCTCGTTTAACGTAGATAAAACAGTAGCATTATCTTATAAAGGAGCTCTCCAACCATTACCTCTTAATAACAGCCAGATCAGTACCGTTGATTCTGTATAATTTCTTGGTATTTTTTTAGACAGCAACCTTAAATGGTCCCTTCATATCGATTTGTTAAGGAACAAACTATTTTCAGCTTGCTACGGTATCAGATCTGTTTCGAAAGAACTCAATTTAGCATCTTCCAAAATAACATATTTTTCTTTGTTTGAGTCGCATCTTCGATATGGTCTTGATTTTTGGGGTTCTGGTATAGCTGCCCAATCCGATGTTATTTTCAAATTACAAAAAATAGCAATACTAGATCCGTTTGGCCTCAGAAGGACAACACATTGCAGAAGCTACTTCAAAGATCACGGGATTTTAACACTTCCTTCTTTATATATTTTAGAAACTGCTTAATTCGTAAACATCTACATGTCATTCTAGCAAGATTTAATCATGACTATTCCACCAGAAATTCTACCTTTGACGTCTATTTACCGATCCCGTCCTGTGAGTTAGTAAAGAAATATATATCATATTCCGCAAAAAAACTGTACAATGATCTCCCTCTACTAAAAAATTTCTTTATCAATAACTAAGAAATTACAGTAGGTTCCCCTTTAATTTGTATAAGTATAAACCATTCTCATCAGCGGTAAAAAACTGTAAAACCTTGGAATTTTGAGAATAAACACCGATTTTAATGAAAATTTAGATTTAAGCTCGCTTAACTCTGTTCTACAAAATCTATCCTATGCCGAACCGGGCTTTTGCCCTGGGGGTGAAAACAACCCCATCTAGGAGATGAAAATTTTTTAATCAAAATAACTATGGAAATCGATAGAGTGACCAATTCTGAGTAAATTTTGCTCTATAAATTTTTTCCGCAAAATTGATACTTTCCAAGTTATTAGCGATTGAAACTACATAATTATTTTATGTATTTTTCATTGAAAAACTCGTTTTATAAAGGTTTTTCGTGAATAACTTAAAAAAATTTAATTTTATAGAAAAAATCGTTAAAACCAAAATTGTGGATAATAAAAAAATAAAGAAACTTGCGTCGAAATGACCTACGTAAACCCAATAACGACTGAGTACTTCGAAATTGAGGACTTTAAATCTCAAATAACTCGAATTTGGCGCAATTTTTTGGGAAAACTTAAGAGACATATTTTAAATCTCATTAAACAGCCTTTTAAACGAGGTTTACAATTTTTTTTTTTCATAAGAAGTGACTAACTTATGACGAAAATAAAGTCGCTCTCTGCTTTTTTATTTTTGAAATATAACAATTAAACCTTGTCAATACAATCCTAATAGAAATAAATACCTTATCACTTAAAACTAACTTTATTTAGATATACATAACTGATACGATCCATGTGATTTGGCCGGTTTGGAATGTTTAGTTTAGAAAAAATAATTGATTAAATCGAAAATGACATTTTTATAATTAAAAAACAAGTGCATTTATCTTAAATAAACCTTAAAGTATTCATGATAAAAAATCAAACAAGTCAAAATTTTCAGTAAACGAAATCCTATAATTACTATTTGAAACATTTTTTCATATTATGAATACTTTTAGATTTATTTAAGGAAAATGCACTTTTTTTTTTAATTATAAAAATGTAATGTTATATTTAATCAACTATTTTTTCTAAACTAAGCATTCCAAATCGGTCAAATTGCATGAATCGTACCAATTATACCTAGATAAAGTTAAAACAACATAAAATCCTTTATAAAAGGTATATTTATTAAAATCCCTATACAGGGCTACATCAAAGACCAGAACTAGTTTTCAATCGGTTGACAGATCATCATCAGTGTTTGCTTGAATCTAATATGCTAACCACCAAAGTAAAAAATATTTGGGTAAAAACCCTTTACAATTAATCTATCATAGGAACATAGAAACAAGATGTGAATTTAAACATGGATGTTTGAAATATCTAATGTTTCATGCTCTAGGTACCATTGAGCTCGAATTTGACTTGTTCACATCATGACTGTATGGCAGCAAGTGTCGCATGTTAGATTCAAGCAAACACTGATGATGATCGGTCAACCGATTGAAAACTAGTTCTGTTCTGTGATGTAGCCCTGTATAGGAATTTTAATAAATATACTTCTTATAAAGGATTTTATGGTTTTTTGTAATAAATGGTATACAGCCAACTACAGGAAAAAATTTTTTTTTCTTGTGGATTTTTAAATAAAGTTAATTTCAAGTGGGAAGCTATTAATTTCTATTATCATTGTAATGACGAGCATTTAATTTTTACATTAAAAAAAGCAGAGAGCGACTGTATTTTCGTCATAAGTCAGTCATTTATTATTAAAAAGCTTTAATTAAAGACTATTTGAAAGGTTTTTAATGAACTGTAAAATATGTCTTTTAAGTTTTCCAAAAAAATTGCACCACATTCGAGTTATTTGAGATTAAAAGTTCTCCATTTCGAGGTTCTTCGAAAATATCCATGTTTCAAGACCAATAACTCAGTTGTTGCTGGGAGTATATAGGTCTCAATGACTAAATATATTTATTCTTTTATTAGCTACAATTTTGTTCTCAGTGATTTTTTCTATAAATTTAAAAATTTTCAGTTTATTCAAACGGTTATAAAACGTGAGTTTTTTCAATCGCTAATAACTTTGGAAGTATCAACTTTGCAAAAAAACTTACACAATAAAATTTACTCAGAATTGGTCAATCTATCGACTTCCATTGTTATTTTGATTGAAAGAATTTTCATCCCTAGTTGGGGTTGTTTTCACCGCCAGGGCAAAAGCGCGGGGGCGCGCCAGGTTTTCTCAACACGACTCTACCTTATCGTCAGAGTCTACGAGAAGTGTACGGTAAATTGAAGCCCTAATTACAAAAAAAGAAATATGTATGTCTTTGTACTCACTTTATAACGCTCAAAAAATTACGGGATCTGGATTTCAATGCATATTTTTTTTTATAATTCTCGTAACAAATTTACGCGTGAAGTTATTCGTATTTTTGACAGTTGAGAAAACGTGGGCGACCCAAAAGCGCGGTTCGGCGTTTGGTAGATTTTAACAAAGGTTATAATTACTACCTAAATCCAAATTAGTCCATATGGTGAGACCGCTCCCGTCTGAAAAACATTTCTAATTCGGTTTCTCTGCGGATTCATATTCAAAAATGTCTTTAAACAAATCTGAAGGGTGCCGGACGGAATTTTTGGGCAGAAATTGTTTTAACATTTTTTTTAAACAAATACATAAGATCACCTTTTATTGCTCCAAAAAATATATTTTTAGGTTTTTGGGTCATTCTAAACAAGAAAGGTATCTTGTGATTTTTCTCAAAAATTGACAGTTTTCGAGTTATAGACGAGTTAAAATCAAAAAAATGCGAAAATGCGCATTTTTGAGGCTTAAAAACTCATATTTAAATTTGTATTTTTAAGGGTGGCAATAACCTGGATTAAAGCCTAAACATTCCTTTTCAAAATTCCGAAGAGTGATCGGGTCTACCTTCAATTTAGACCCTAGTTTTTTAATTGTTAATTATGCGTGTCCATCCGGTTTTTTTGCCGGTGCGGCGCGCACTATTTTCAAAAATCTCCTATTTTCCCCCGAAAAATATTTTTCTAGATTCTTTGGAACATTATAAATAAAATAAATTTCTTGCCATTTTTCTAAAAACATAGTTTTAAAGTTATAAGCGATTTAAAATCCGAAAAATGATAAAAAAACACATTTTCGCATTTTAAATCGCTTATACCTTTAAAACTAGTAACTCTTGAGAAAAATGTCAAGAAACTTATTTTATTTATAATGTCCCAAATAATCTAGAAAAAATATTTTTCGGGGAAAAATAGGAGATTTTTGAAATAGAGCGCGCCGCGCCGGCCAAAAAATCGGATGGACGTGCATAATTAACAATTAAAAAACTACGGTCTAAATTGAAGTAAGACCTGATCACTCTTCGGAATCTCGAAAAGGAATGTTTAGACTTTAATTCAAGTTTTTGGTACCCTTAAAAATACTAACATAAATATGAGTTTTTAAGCCTCGAAAATGCGTATTTTCGCATTTTTTAGATTTTAAATCGCCTATAACTCGAAAACTGTCAATTTTTGAGAAAAATCACAAGATACACTTCTTGTTTATAATGAACCAAAAAACCTAAAAATATATTTTTTGGAGCAATAAAAGGTGATCTTATGTATTTGTTTAAAAAAATTGTTTAAACAGGGACATTTTTGAATATAAATCCGCATAGAAACCGAATTAGAAATGTTTTTCAGACGGGAGCGGTTATACCACATGGACTAAATGTTCAAGGAAATCGACCTTGGTTCTCAAAATTCCACGAGAAAATGGGTGTTGATTGGACCAATAGTATATTTTATCCATACATATTTGGGTGTCATATTGAGCAGCTAACTTTTAAACTTATTAGTTACTATAGTAGACTATGCAATTTGCAATTTATTTAAATTTTGCAATTGATTTTTTTTGTTTTAGTTTATTGTTTGTTCATTAAATTGTGTTTTTTTGGCGAAAAACAAGGAGAAATTTTGTGTTTTTTGTAATGTCAGTCTTCTTCCATATTTTGTGAGTTTGGCTGTTGCCAATTTGGCCATTGTGATGCGTCGGATATCGCCTTCACATCTTTATCTTCCTCTGTTATTAACCCGGCATTGGTCGCTAGGTTGATTTGTACGCGAGTGGTCGCAAATGAGATTTTCTCTCACATATCCAAGTTTTGCCTTCTTTACAAAATAGAGGTTTTAAAACAGATTTTAAATTTTTTTTAATTAAATAATAATAAGAGCATAATAATATAACATAAAATACATAATAATATAATAAGGTATAAAAAAATCATCGGAATTGGCTAATAATATTAATCAACCTACCGATCCTCATAATTTACGGCAACGCACTTTACACAAGTATAACAAGAATGTTGTGGACCAATTGGTTGATGACAAGGATTACACTTTTTTTACTTTTCTATTTTTGCGGCGAGGGCAAAATAAAAAACTGAATATTCGATGGTTCAGGTTGCGATGAGTTCGGTAATGTTATTTTGGCAATTCTTGCAATATAATTCCGAAGGCTTAAAGTTAAGTTTGAAATTGTCGAACAATTTATAAGATGAGTCAAGGCAGGATACGAAGCAATAAATGGGAGATTAGGCTTTGGAACTACAAATGAAGCTGGAAATGATATTCTTGAATTAGCAACAGCACTAGATATGGCGATTGTTAACACATTCTTTAAAAAGAGAGAAACTCGTCTTATTACGTACAAAAGTGGACAACATCAATCCCAAATAGACTATTTCATAATAAGGAAAGAAGACATACGTGAATGCAAGGACTGCAAGGTAATAGCTAGTGAGACAGTGAGCCAACAACATAAGCTGCTTCTTCTGGACATTGAAGTAAAAACGGAAGCTAAACCAAAATTTCGGAGAGGACCACAAAAAATCAAGTGGTGGTTGCTAAAAGATGAGAAGGAAGGTCTATTCACGGAAAGGATAGTAGGCAAAATATGTTGGAACATGAAAGGAAGCCCTAACACAATTTGGAGAAAAATGGCCAGTAGTATTAGAGAGACTGCTATTGAAATACTTAGGAAAACGTCAGGAAAAAAGTTTGAGGACAAAGAGACTTGTTGGTGGTCAAACGAGGTACAAGGGAAATAAAAGAAAAAGAAAAAATTATACAAAATTGGCAAGAAACCAGATCCGACACAGATCTTCACAACTATATGGTGGTGAAAAAGGAAGCGAAAGTAGCAGTAGCAAAAGCCAAAGCAGAAACGTATTCAAACCTATACGATCAACTTGATACTAGGGAAGGCGAAACGAAGATATAAAATAGCCAAACAGAGAGCAAAGAAAGCAAAAGATTTTAATTAGATTAGATGTATCCGAGATTAAAATAATAAAATACTATTTAACGAAAAGGATGTCAAAAAGAGATGGAAAAAGTACTTTGACAGCTTATTAAATGAAGAATTTGACAGACAGCCTGTAGAGTCAACGGAGACAGTAGCAGGAATGGTCACCAAAATAACAACGAGAAAGTGGCTCAAGTGCTTCAAAAAATAAAGAAAGGAAAAGCGGTAGGACCAGAAGATATTCCTGGGGAAGTATGGAAAGCATTGGGAGAGACAGGAACAAGGTAGCTAGCAGGTATATTTGATAGAATAATTATGGAAGTTGGACAAATGCCAGACGAATGGAGAAGCAGTATACTAGTACCTGTCTACAAAAACAAGGGAGATATACAACAATGTACAAACTACAGGGCTATAAAACTGCTTAGCCACACCATGACAATATGGGAAAGAGTAATTGATAGACGGAAAGGTGAAGATACCGAAATATCCGAAAATCAATTTGGTTTTGTACAGGGCAGATCAACAACAGATGCAATTTTCATTATTAGGCAGTTGATGGAAAAATACAGGAGTAAAGAAACAAACACTCATTATGGTATTCATTGGTCTTGAGAAAGCATATGATAGAGTTCCTCGAGAGATTCTGTGGTGGGCACTCAATAAGAAAGGAGTCCCTGGTGAATATGTAACGATTGTGAGGGATATGTATGAGGGAGTAACGACTAGTGTTAGAACAGGTGTGGGAGAGACTGATAAATTTCAAGTGAAAGTAAGATTGCACCAAGGCTCGGTGCATAGTCCGTATTTATTCTCATTAATTTTGGACCAGATAACAGCGAAACTACAGGGTAACATTCCATGGTGCTTAATGTATGCTGATGATGTCGTGTTAGTAGGAAATAGTGAAAGAGACTTAGAACAAAACTGGAACAGTGGAGACAAGCTCTGGAGGAAAAAGGTTTAAAACTTAGTAGGACAAAGACAAAGTATTTGCAACGTTCATTTAAAGATGGTGTTACTACAAATAAAATGGTAACTTTGGATGGTGAACTGATTGTAAAAAGCAATAGTATTACATCTTGTAATACTATATACTATGTAAAATACTGTATACAGTGAAAAAAAAGAGGAACAACGAATGCATGTGGCGGAAATGAGAATGCTTAGATGGATGAGTGGAGTGACAAAAAAGGATAAAATTAAAGATGAGTATATTAGGGGAAGTCTAGGTGTGGCACCAATTGATGTTAAAATGAGAGAGCATAGGTTGAGATGGTTTGGTCATGTTCAACGTCGAGACGCTAATCACCCAATACGACAAGTTGCTGAAGTGCAGATTCCTGGAAGGAGTAGGAGAAGAAGACCAAAGAAGACGTGGGGGGAGACGATTAGTTAGGACATGTTGTTAAAGGGGATTAATATTGATATGACCCAATATAGAATTGTATGGATAAATGCAATTAGGGAAGCCGAACCCGCATAGGGATAAGGCAAAGAGAATGATGGTGAACAATTTATAAGATGAGATTTCATCAACGATAAAGCCAATTCTTTTGAAAATACACGACACTCTTCTGTTTTACTATTATTATCTTTATATAAAATATGACTGTTGATGGCGCTAATATTTAACATTTAAAAATATTTTCAATACAAATTTCATACTTGTACTAGTTCCTTTACTCTTCTCTTGTGCTTCCTGACATAGGGCAAGTTTTAAAATCCTCTTTTCACGATTAATACTTCAAATACAAAATAAAATTAATTTTTATACACAGTTGGTGACGCCGGTGTGGTCGCGTGATGATAGATTATCTCACTTGAAGCGTACTGACTCAACAATCGGCTGATACTAAGTAAACTGAGTCACTGTTACTATCTGAGTGGACGATAGATTATCGAGGGAGGATAGTTAGGAGATAGAAGGAACTACAGCGCGTATAATTTCCCAGAAAAAAGGTTGTCTGCAGTTTTCTGAAACCGTGACAGAAAATCTGCCGAGACACTGCCGAGTTAATAAGGGGCCTAAGTAATTAAATTATGTGTCCGCTTAGTAACCTACCATGTTTCTTTTATCCCTCATTGGTTGTTTCTGATTCTACCGATGATAATTACTTTGGATTTCTGTATATTTATTTTCAAACCATATTTCGTACTCACAGTGCCTAGATTATGCATAATTGGTTCCAGTTCTTCTGGTGAAGAAGACAATATTACAGTATTATCAGCATAACGTAGATTCTTCATTTTTCTTTTCCTGTAGTTGATCCACCTTGCCATTCCTCAAAAACTTGACACACAATGTGTTCACTGTGATACGGAATACAGGATATCGGTATTAAAAAGAATGGGGGATATTATATATCCTTGTGGGACTCCAGATTTTAATTTGAAATTTTTTGAAACCACATTATGAATTCTTACATTAGCGATATTATTTGTATGCAGTTCTTATAATAAATGGGTTAGATGTTCTTGCGAACCCACATCTCCAAGCATGTGCCACATTTTATCCCATTTTTAGGTTGTGGAAGACCTTCGAGTAGTCAACAAAGCACAAATAGCTCATCCGGAAGAAAAGTGACATAACTCAAAAAATGCATAACTCGAGTTATTTTGTTAAATTGACATCAAAAATCCTAAACTTTCATCAGGAAAAATGTCACATATATGTCATTATTCCTTTGGTGTTAAAATGAATACTTTTATTTCGGAACAATGACACTTTTCAGTTATGCTCTGATATTCGACGTGAACTTATCACAATATTTTATTTATCACAAAAACTGTTGTATTTCGAGAAGTGTCCTACGTATTGTGCGTTAATTTTAAAAAAAGTGACCAATATTTTAAAAGAAAAGTGACATAAGTAAAATTTTTTCCCTTTTTTCTTTGTCAAATCAGACATCATAATTTTTTAGTTTTGCCTCTTAATATTCTGGGCTAATTAGCAAAATACAAGGAAAAGTTATTTACCAGCAATTTTATTGCTGGAATCGAATCTTATGATTGTATATAGTAATAATATAAGTATGCAAAGTCCGCAGATAGCGTGCTACTTTTTTATAAACAAAATGGCTCCCGAAAATCGTGTTTTTTGAATTTTTGTTCTATAACTCCAAATATTTTAACTTTACACCAAGAACACCCAAATAAAAATTCAAATTAATTAAATTCTGCATCGAGTCGTGTTTTTCCCGATTTATTTCCGAAAACTTTCTCTGGAAAATGCGGGTTTTTCCAACAAAATCTTTAATTTTCAACTAAAATTTTAGATAAGTAATTGTTTATCAGTAATTAAATAATTTGGTAATATAAAAGATCTTTTCGTATAGAATTCCAGAAGCCGATAGAAATTGATTAAACAGTTTAGCGACAATTGAATTGTTAATTAAAAATTTACGGTCACTATAGTAACCATAATAATTATGATACATAAAAATAATTATGATTTTTGTATAAATAGATACTCTACCTATCTAGTGTACTTTAAAGAATTGAAATTGGACTAGTTAGGTGGCCTCAGGAATATTTTAAAAATATATACAATTGTTTGGCTTATAAATAAATAGAATATCTCGGGAAACATTAAATTAAATTAAATCATGAAAACGGTGTTGGAAAAAAAGCGGCAGGATGCTTCTTTTAAAAGAAGAAACGTTTAATTCTGATTAGTGCCTCCTGAGATACAACTGGTCAAATTTGACCGGTATTTACGGCAAAGATATAAACAATAGGATCATAATGTTCTAACCATCAACCTTTTATTTTTATCCTCTTTCTCCACACCTTCCACATCCTCTTCTCTGAAAATCAATAAAGTTAAGACAAAAATAATGGTGGTCGACAGATTCGACACTATTCAACTGACTAACATGTTCTAGGACTACCAGATAGTAAACACCTTTGTGTATCTCGGGTTTAGTATAACTAATGATGGTAACTGTGAAGCAGAAGTTCGAAGACGTATTGGTATGGCAAAAAATGCGATAAGTCGCCTAACTAAAGTTTGGAAAGACAGATTTATCTCTAGAAATATCCAGATGAGACTGGTGAATGCCCTTGTATTCTTAATATTTCTATACGGAGCAGAGACTTGGACTCTTCGCGCATGCGAGCGCCAAAAAATTGATGCTTTTGAGATGTAGTGCTGGAGAAGAATGCTGCGCATACCTATGACTGCTCATAGGACAAACCTTTCCATTCTAAACCAACTCAATATTAAAAAAAGACTGTCCCACAATATGTCTGCAATTCTTTGGTCACGTGGACAGTTTGGAGAGATTAATTGTTTCTGGAAACGTTCCGGGGAGAAGATCAAGAGGACGATCACCAACTAGATGGTCTGACCAAATAAAGCATTCAGCTGGAAACTCATTCTGCGAAGCTCTTAGAGCAGCTGAAGATAGAGACTAATGGAGAAACATTGTTAGGAATATTGGAAGAAATCACGATCCTCAGTAATGGGAAAACGACAAGAGAGAGAGAGAGAGAGAGAGAGAGAGAGAGAGAGAGAGAGAGAGAGAGAGAGAGAGAGAGAGAGAGAGAGAGAGAGTTCTCCACACCAATTTTGATATCTTTAAAATACTCATAATATAATATAATATTATAATAGAAACTATCGATATTACGAGTGAAAATTGCCAAAAATAGCAAAATTCCAATCAAAAATTAGGTTGGAGAAAATGTTATCAAAAGTTCAAAATTGGTAGGTATACGTTAAAAAAATGCATTTTCTCGGCTTTCCATGGAGCAATTTTCTTCATTCTTTTTTTGTTCAAAAGTAACTCGAGTACAGCCATCTAACTAACGTATTATCAAATGTCAAACTAGCTTTTATTTTGTTGTAATAGATTAATTTATTTATAAGGAAAGAAAACTACATATTTTTTCCAGTGGTAGACTTTTTTTAGATAAACTTACTACAAGTGTACCTTTAAACGTTAAAAACACAAATATTCTCATTTGAAAGTTGTATAATTATTTTAACAATCTTTATTTAAGCAAATTAAAAAAAATTTGTTAAAATAAATAAATTAATTTATTATAACAAAACAAAAGCAACTTTGACATTTAGTAATGCGTTAGTTAGATGGCTCTACTCGAGTTACTTGAAAACAAAAAAGAACGAAGAAAATTGCTCTTGAAAATTGAAGAAAATTTTGAACTTTGAGATTACATTTTCTCCAATCTAATTTTTGATTGGAATTTTGCTATTTTTGGTAATTTTCACTCGTAATATCGATAGTTTTTATTATAATAATATATGTTATGGGTATTTTAAAGATATGAAAATTGAAGTGGAGAAAGAGAACCGAAATAAAAAGGTGATGGTTTCGAAAATTACGATCCAATTGTTTATATCTTTGCGGTAAATGCTTATCAATTTTAACCGGTAGTATCTCAGGAACCACTTATCAAAACTAAACGTTTTTTCTTTTAAAGGAAGCGCTCTGCCGCTTTTTTTTCCAAAGCAGTTTTTATAATTTAATTTAATTTATTATTTCCCGAGATATTTTATTTGTTTATAAGCCAAAAAATTGTTTGTAATTTTAAAATATTCCTGAGGCTGCTTTAATAGTCCAATTTCAATTCTGTAAAGTACATTAGATAGGTAAAATGTCTTTTTATAGGAAAATCATAGTTATTCTTATGTATCATAATTATTGTGGTTATTATAGCGACTGTAAATTTTTAATTAACAATTCAATTGCTGCTAAACTGTTCATTCAGTTTTCATCGGCTTCTGGAATTATAATCTATACGAAAAGAGCTTTTATGTTACCAAGTTATCTAATTATTGATAAACAATTATTTATCTAAAATTTTAGTTGAACATTAAAGATTTTGTTGGAAATCCCGCATTTTCCGGGGAAAATTTTCGTCGAATTAAATCGGGAAAAACACGTCTTCATGCAGAATTTAATTACGGTGAATTTTTACTAGGGTGTTTTTGGTGTAAAGTTAAAACATTTGGAGTTATAGAGCAAAAATTGAAAAAAACACGATTTTCGGGCGCCATTTTGTTTATAAAAAAAAGTAGCACACTATCTGCGGAATTTGCATACCTATATTATTAATAGATTATACAGTCATAATATTCGATTCCAGCGATAAAATTGCTGGTAAATAACTTTTCCCAAAAATGGCCTATTCTCCAATAATCTGCCCAGACTGTAAACCATTAGACACATTCACTTATCAATATTCTTCGTTTTTAATTTATAAATTTAACAGTTACCATTTAAAACTTACAATAATTAATTTAAGATATAAAAAAGTTGCTTATTTTTACGTAAAGAATCAAAATTCTCCCCATTTCCAAACCAAACCACCCCCATCAAAAGGTAAAACCCCACCTCCGTGTGTGGTCGTGCTTGGTGTCATTCGATAGATTTTTAAAAAATATTGAACATGTATTTTTCAGTATTTCGTTGTGATGTTCATTTTGCGAAATAGCGCGGGGTTCCTAGTTAAAATTTTAAATTTACCCACACACCATTCCGTTGGGGGTCGTGTTTGGTACCATTCGATAGATTTCTGAAAAATATTGAACACGAACTAATGCTCATTTCGAGAAATATTCGCTTTTTGTAAAGCTTTGTAATTCGCCCGTTTCCTTACGCCCGCCCCGCAGAAATGGTCAGGTTTTTTAAATATAGGTAGGGTAAACTGGTCCATAGTGGGACCCGGTCCATAGTGGGAATTTCACTGACCTGACTATTTTATCGACGCGGTAGATCTATATTTAAGTGTGTATGCTATCATAACAAAACCGCCTCCGAATCTCCTGTTAGTTTTTCAATTGGTACTGTGCGTTTCGATATTTTGGAAATTCAGGTGAGTGATCAGCTAAACTTTTTTATTTCCATGTTCAGATTTTTTCGAATAATTTGTCGAAATGTATCCATTTTAACTTGATTTTGCTATAGATATCTAAAACATACATAACCTCAATATCGTATAATTCTGTGTAATCCTATGTAGCTCTACCTCTTCGATGCAATTTTTGGCCATTTGTATTTTGATGCGCCATGGTCCATAGTGGAAAAAAAACGGTCCATACTGGGATATGGTATCATAATGCGGTATATGCTGAAATATACTAAAAAATGCTAAACATTTTGATTATTTTCAGTATTGAATATACCGAGATATCCAAGATCCCAACTGTCAGCAATTTTCGAAAAAAGCCGAGAGCATCATGAAGTATATGCAAGGTCTATGCATCCTGCAGTAGAAGATGTTGTAGAAAATCAAATGACATTGATGAGTGCATCCAAAAGCATGCTGTAAGCAAGTCAGCTCTATAGCGGAAAGTGAAGAAGTTCAAATGAGCTAATGAAGGTAATGAAGAAAACAAAATTGATTTTGGATACGGACGAACCCATGGTTTCAAACTAATATTTACAAGTAGAGAGGAACAGCTATTGTGCGACTATATAATTCAGACTTGTGAAATGTGCTACGGCTTAACATTAATACATACTCGTGAATTGGCTTATAAGTATGCCATTACTAATAATAAAACGGTGCCTCGGGCTTGGCATGAGAAGAAACGAGCTGGAGTCGAATGGATGAATAATTATAGGAAACGACACCCTATGTTATCGCTTCGAAAACCAGAAGCAACTAGACTTGGAAGGACCACCAGCTTCAACAAGCATAGTGTGGCTACATTTTTCACAAACTTGAGAAGTGTGATAACGAAATATAATATCCAGTCGAACCAAATATACAATTGTGATGAGACTGGTGTCACCAATGTGCATAAAGCCGGGAAGGTACTTGCTAACATTAAACAAAAACAAGTTTTAAAAACTCCGCCTGGAGTGGTGATGCTGGGTGAATCGAGTAGCTCAGAAGTCACCATCACTGCCGGTCCCAAGCCCGGGTAAAGGAGGAGGGTTGAAGAGCAAGGCTAGCGACCTACCCTTCGTAAATAAAAGCAATGCTCAAAGAACTGGAACAGTAGTCTCGGATACTGGATGGAATAACGATGACGACCTAGCGAGAAAACGGAAAAAACGAATGTGGAAAAAAACCTGAAGAGAAATATTCTACGATTCGCATGCTGGAACACTACATCGTGGAACGCTAAAGACCAAGAAATTATATTAGAAGTAGAAAAGCACAAAATAGACATATGTACAGTCTCAGAGACAAAGAAAAAGGGTAAAGGTAACACAGTATATAGAAATCATATATTCTTCTACTGCGGAGTAGACAAGGACATCAGAGCACAAGCAGGTGTTGGCATATTAGTAAACAGAAAATTTGAAAATAACATCGAAGAGGTTAATTACACCAACCAGCATATAATGGATATTTCAATGAAGTTAGCTAATGAAAAAATCCATATTTTTAGCATTTATGCACCAGATGCAAACAAACCAAAGAACGAGAGAGACGAATTTTTCGAAAAACTTTAAGAGACCCTAGATAGATTGCTACAAACAGAAAAAATATTAAGACTAAGTTTTCACTCTAATGGCATATAAAACAACATAATGCTATTCTACATCCCACCAGAATGAAAACAATGGGAACCTTCTCTGGTTACACCTCCGAGGCTTCTACAATTTGCAAGCCATACGGATGCTGAGACTAAGGAAGATGAGGGAATTCTACAATTTGCAATTCACGTCCCATCTGCTCAGCGCGGTAAAGTTCCAACGAGAATGGTTCCCTTCATATTCCACACAGAGTAAATGTAAATCAAAAATGAATAACCCTTTTCAATTTCGTTGCAAAACGAAAATACAGGCGAACCATATTCTAGTCCAATCAGAGAGTGCTGCAAGCACCTCTACCGGTTTCGAAACTTATTAGTCTCTCATCAGGAGGCACATATGCTGCTCTCCCTGATCCAACCAAAACAAACCCCAGCGTGCAGTCGCGGATTGCAACGAACGAAATGGCATAGATGCCATGGCGGCAACTGCTACAAAAAGACTAAGTTTTCACTCTAATGGCATATAAAACAACATAATGCTATTCTACATCCCACCAGAATGAAAACAATGGGAACCTTCTCTGGTTACACCTCCGAGGCTTCTACAATTTGCAAGCCATACGGATGCTGAGACTAAGGAAGATGAGGGAATTCTACAATTTGCAATTCACGTCCCATCTGCTCAGCGCGGTAAAGTTCCAACGAGAATGGTTCCCTTCATATGTAGAATTCCCTCATCTTCCTTAGTCTCAGCATCCGTATGGCTTGCAAATTGTAGAAGCCTCGGAGGTGTAACCAGAGAAGGTTCCCATTGTTTTCATTCTGGTGGGATGTAGAATAGCATTATGTTGTTTTATATGCCATTAGAGTGAAAACTTAGTCTTTTTGTAGCAGTTGCCGCTAGGGCATCTATGCCATTTCGTTCGTTGCAATCCGGGACTGCACGCTGGGGTTTGTTTTGGTTGGATCAGGGAGAGCAGCATATGTGCCTCCTGATGAGAGACTAATAAGTTTCGAAACCGGTAGAGGTGCTTGCAGCACTCTCTGATTGGACTAGAATATGGTTCGCCTGTATTTTCGTTTTGCAACGAAATTGAAAATGGTTATTCATTTTTTTTCATTTTAGAAAAAATATTCTTGTTAGGAGATTTCAACTCAAGAATAGGAAATACACCTATCCAAGGAATAATGCACAAGTTCAACGAAGCACCAACAAATGATAACGGAGATTCACTAATAGAGATATGTGCACACAACGAGTTGCGTATCAACAATACATACTTTGACCACAAAGAACAACATAAATATACATTCACTAACACAAGGGGCCACAGATCGATGATTGACTATGTGATAACCAAGAGAAAAGTTCACCCACGGGAAGTACTTGACGTACGCACAATGACGTCTGCGAATGTGGGAACGCAACACGTAATGGTTATATGTAAGTACCGTCACGCGTACATAATAGAGAGAAAGAAACCACCTAACTACATCACCAAGTTCAACATAGAATCCCTACAAGACAAAAGTACTAAGGATCTCTACCAAAAAAGACTTGAGGAAAAGATCAATCTTAGCCCTATTGAAGTCACAGACAATATAAACGAAGCATGGGAAAAATAAAAAATCATATAACTAGTAGTGCAAAAGAAGCCATTGAAGAAAGAACAATTGACTTAAACGGCGGCAGAAACCAAAAACCATGGTTCACACAGGAAGTCAAAGATTTAGCAAAAGAGAAGAAAGATGCATACGTAAGATATATTAACAATAGGACCTCAGAAGAGTATCAAAGGTATAAATCAGAAAGAAGTAGAACAACTAACAGAATCAAAGATCTAAAACAAATATATTGGGAAAAATTCTCAAATGACATGGAACATGATTTACGAGGAGGTCAAAGAAAGGTATGGAACATGTTGAGGAACAGGAAGAAACCGGTTACCGAAGAATTACAAATTAACGCAATAAAACCAGAAGAATGGGTAACTCATTTCGAGAATCTATACAAAGACGATAACGACGATAATAATGAAGTACAAAGAAATGACCTACAAAACATTCACCAAGAAGAAACAGAGAATGACAACATCACCCAAGAAGAAGTAAACGAAGCAATCAAAAGATCAAAAAATTGAAAATCACCATGTCCGGATAATATACCAAATGAATTAATTAAATACGGAGGTACAAAAATAATTGAAGAGATAACAACATTATTCCAAAAAATTGTAAACAACATGACAGTACCAGAGGAATGGAGAGAGAGTATAACAATACCCATCTACAAGAAAGGCGTAAAGACAGATCCTACGAACTACCGAGGAATTACACTACTCAATTCTACATCAAAACTATTGACAAAAATTCTATCTTAAAAAATATATAAGAAAGCCGGTGTATCGGAAGAACAACAGGGTTTTCGCCCAAACAGATCTACAATAGACGCTATTTTCATAATGCGACAATTAGTTGAGAAATCAATAAAATTTGACAAGCCCATGTTCACATGCTTTGTAGATCTGAAACAAGCATTCAATAGAGTACGATTAAAGGATGTGCTCAGTATCCTTGAAAAGAAAAACATAGGTCAGAGGTATAGAAACATAATCAAAGAGCTCAATAGATTCAACAAAACACGAATTAAAACCACACACGGGCTCACGGAAGAAATCAAAATCAATGCAGGCATTAGACAAGGGGACAGCCTCAGTCCATGCCTATTTAATTTAATAATGGATGAAGTTATACGTAGTGTTAACATAATGAATCAGGGATACAGAATGGGTAACCGAACCATGAGAATACTTTGCTACGCAGATGATGCAATCTTAATAGCCGAAAACGAAGATGACTTACAACGCCCACTACAAAAATTCAAAATAACCGCCGAAAAGTATAACCTGACACTATCCAAAGAGAAAACCCAATCGATGGTAATATCCAGGAACCCAATTAGATGTAAGTTAGTAGTGGACGACCATATAATCGAACAGGCAATGGATTGCAGATACTTAGGTGTGGAAATATCTAGTGACAGGCATCTGTGGCAAGAATCAAAACAGCAGGCAATGAAAGCAGCAAGAATATCTGGTTTCCTGAGGGATATAATCTGGCGGAATAAATATATGAGCACCGAAAGCAAAGTCCGCACTTATAAGACATATGTTAGACCGGTACTGACATACGCAGCTGAGACAAGGGCCTAGACAACAAAGACCAAACAGATAATGAGAACAACAGAGATGAAAACCCTAAGATCCATTAGAGGTATCACACTCAGAGATAGAGTACGAAACGAAGACACATTGAGAGAGCTAGGCGTTCAGGACGTAGTGAGATGGACAAGAGCGCGACGACGCATGTGGAGGGACCACGTAGATCGGATGGACCCTGAACGTATGGCGCATTGGGCGAAAACACAGAAGCCCAACATCAAGCGACCTATAGGAAGACCCAAAAAACGATGGTACGAGAGTTGGAGCTCCGGATCGCAGCAAAGACTGTAACAGAAGAAACAGGACATAGTCCTATTACAAGAAGAAGAAGAAGAAGAGAAATTTTAAAAGTGACAAGTGCTGAACACGTTAATAACAATGTGCTCTGTAACATGCGCTAATGGGACTTTTGTGCCACCATTTTTTGTATTCCCGAGGAAAATATTTAAGCCTTTTATGCTGACTGGGGCTCCTCTAGGATCAGCCGGTGCAGCGTCTCCCTCTGGTTGGATGACAGGAGACAATTTTTTGAAGTATATAGAGCACTTTATCAAACACCTGCGATGCAGTAAAGAATTTTAAGTTCTATTAATTCTTGACAATCACGAGAGCCGTTACGATGTTCGTGTGCTGAATCTGTATAAAGGTAATGGTATTATTTTATTGACAATGCCGCCCCATTGCAGTCATAAATTACAACCGCTCGACGTGAGCTGCTTCTTTCCATTTAAAAGCTATTATAATCGGGGAAGTGATGACTGGATGCTAAATCATCCTGCAATACCTATGTCCATTTATGATGTTTGTAGTGTTGTTGGTACCGCCTACCCCAAAAGCATTCACTCATGTTAACATTCTCAATGGATTTAAGAAAACCGGCATAGCACCCCTGAATTCCCAAATTTTTTCAGAGAGTGATTTTATGTCATCTTATATCACTGGTAGGCCCGAAGAAAATGAAAATGGTAACGAAAATAAGGCTAACGAACATGTTCAGAATTTGAAAGATGTTGAGATTGTAGAAGATGTCCAGGATGTAATAAATATTCAGGATGTAGGAGAACCACGACATGCCAGCCCAATTAGTGGCCCATCCAATATAATAACCCCTCAGCAAATTAGGCCGCATCCCAAAGCTGCTCCTAGGAAAAACCTTAGGAAAAGCAGAAAGAAGCTACAGTCAGCAATAATAACAGATACTCCTATAAAATATGTCATAGAGGAATAGCATAAAAACAGATTGGAGAAAAAAATTACTTTCAGAAGAAAAAAGCAGAGAGCTAAAAAAGTTAAACGCCAAGTTTTTAATGACGACATTAGTTCAAACAGTGATATTAGTGAAGAGATTTGCAACGATTCTAGCGATTTATAAAGCTTCACATCAGAAAATCAAGATTTATCTATTCAAACGCAGGACTATGTTATAGTAAGATACATTACAAACAAAAACTGTTAAACATTATGTTGGTCAGGTTATTAAGATAAGTGTAGATGAATATAATATCTCTTTTATGAAAATAATTGTGGCCATCAAATTTGTTTTCCCCGACAAACCCGATGAAGATACCGTAGGAGCAGAAGACATTTTACTAAAACTGCCCCCTCCTGCCATTAGTGGAAGTACAGCTAGGGCTGCTCGCCAATTTATGTTCACTGTGAGTTTTTTCAAATTTAAAATAGACTCAAAATTGTTTTTTATTAAAAATCCCACTATGATTCCCACAATGGACCATATAGTGGTTCATAGTGATACGAGTGGTCCATAGTGGGACTTCTTGAATAACAGTTATTGGATTACCTGAAATTATTATTAGTTTACTTCCTTACATCCATAGCCATGCATAGGTCTCTTTATTGTAATTTACAAACAATTAATTAAGGTGCTATACACTAAAAAAAAACGTCCCACTATGGACCAGTTTACCCTACCCGGTACTCCATGTACTTAACTTGTCTTAATCTGACGTTTTTGAGTTTTTCTAAGAATATATTTTTTACGGACTGCCTCTAACGTACGTCCTTGTATTCAGAGTCCATATATGGTAATGGTACATTTACGGGGCACAGATTTCTCCCCATACGATTTTCTGATGCGCCAGAGTAACGCCCAAAATCCACTCTTGGGCTTCCCTACCATAATTAATTTCTTAGTAAATAAAAACAAATTGTGGTTTGTTTGGATTCCAATAAACAAATTCTCTTTTTATATTTTGGAACCGTGCTTTATGGTAGGGGAGCCCAAGCGGGGATTTTTGCAGTTACTCGAGCGCATCAGAAAATCACATGGAGAGAAAACTTGTACCCTGTAAATGTATCCCTACCATATATTGGATCTTAATAAAGGGGAGTCCGCAAAAAAAATATATCCTTAAAAAACTCGAAATCGTCATATTTAGATAAGATACGTTAAGTACATGCAGAACAATGTACATTTAAAAAACCATACGGTTTCAGCGGGGCGTAAGGAAATGGGTGAGTTGACAAGAAAAAAGCGAATATTTCGAGAAATAAACGTCAGATTGAAAAACTAAAATATACGTGTTTAATATTTTTCAAAAATCTATCGAATGATACTAAACACGAACCCACACGGAGAGGAATGGGGTGTAAATTTTTTTAAATTTTAAATAGGAACCCCGCAATATTTTGCAAAATAAACATCAGATCCAGAAATTGCAAAATACACCTATTCAACATTTTTAAAAAATCTATCAAATGACACCAAACACGACCCGCACGGAAGTGGGGTGGGGGTTAGTTTAAAATCTTAATAGAAGTCCCCATTTTTTATTGCAGATTTGGATTTGTTATGTAAAAATAAGTAACTTTTATTCGAGATATTTTTTCGAATTATGAAGCGGAAAA
Source organism: Diabrotica virgifera virgifera (assembly GCF_917563875.1). Classification (NCBI taxonomy): domain Eukaryota; kingdom Metazoa; phylum Arthropoda; class Insecta; order Coleoptera; family Chrysomelidae; genus Diabrotica; species Diabrotica virgifera. The sequence goes on from NC_065449.1 coordinate 122,154,159, forward strand.
AATGATTATTGGAAATGGAAAATTAAATTTAAAGATGGAAAATTAAAATTAAATTTAAAGATGGAAAGTCCCTACTTAAGTAGAAAACTGTACTTAACTTTTTTTGCTTTTAGGACCTAATCTTCATAATCCAATAGGTCACCATAACGCTCGAGTAACTGCAAATTTAGCATATTGTCCTTCCCTACCATTAAGTTAAAATTAACATATAAAATGTAACCCAATATTTTTTAAAATCTGAAATAAATTTTATATTTTATGATTTTTAAATGGATTTTTATCAGGTTAAAATCTATTCGTAAAAATGATGTCATAAACCGCTTTAAGTCTACTTTTATAATATAAAATTTTGTTCACTGAGAGTATATAGGTCATATTCCAACGTGCCTTCGGCAGTTTTCATGCATGATTGGGGTTATTAGTTATTTGACGCCAATATTGGCAATTAATATCCTTTTCTATAATATTAATCAATACCTGCGAAGCCCTGTTTCTGATTTTATTTTAACATTAATGATTCTTTTTAATTATTTTGGTTTAAACTCATTTTATAGAAAATATATATGTAGATAGGCACATGTAAACAACGCTTTCCAGAATATTTTATATTTTTAATTTCCAAAGTTTTAAATTCTTTTACCAGACGACTAGCCTTTTTAATGCCTTGAAAGTACATAATGTTCATATTTTTTTTCTTCTAGGTGCACATGCAGATACAAAATCTATTGCAACTCTCAGTAAAGAATATACTCGGATGCTGATAAAGAGTATTATGAATAGGATGCTAATAAAGATTATTTTCCAAATGAAAGCGAATATTCTGACCCTGATGTTGAGAATGAGGCCAACAAGGGTAGGATTAAGCATAAGTTAACAAAAGCCAATGTAAGTGAAAAACCAATTATTGGCTTACTAGACAACAAACAACAAAATAGAACTATACTCGACATAGACCTACTTCAGTGTGACTTATACTTAACTAGCGACAGCAGCGATAATGATATGACAAATGACCCAATATTGACATTAAATGAAGAAAGAAATCTTTTACTTTCTACTGTAAACACAAGATCAGAAAATAATAATATGAGAAACGGCGGGTGTAATTTCCTCACCAAAATAATCTTATACCTGAGTTTGGAAGGGTTTGTCATAATCCCACAGGTATTTTCCTCACCAAAAATGAAATGGTTGTTTCAGGTAAACTTTACTAAAAGGCATTCAAGGGAATTATTTATCTACTATAAAATTACTACTTATAATAATTAATTAATTAATTTTATAGTATTTTATTTTTAGTCATAATTGAAATTTTGACAAAAATGGCATGTTTAATAGAAAGTAATCGCGGTATTTGAAAATTTTATTTTTTATAAGGTGAAAGTTTTAGAAAGTGAAGAAGTGTTCTGGAGGCAATAAAATAACTTTTAGTGCGAAATTGAATACTATTGGGGCAAATTTTACAATAACTAGAAGTAGCCTACAACATAATCATGAACCAGATATGCAGAAGATAGATCGAAAAATTGTTTCTAACTCTTGTAAACGTAAAGCCTAAGAGAATATACTGAAAAACCGCCAAAAATCATTCGCCAGGAGCTTGCAGCTAATTTGCCTCAAACAATTACTACGATTGATGTCTGTTACATAAGAAAAATATATATATATATATATATATATATATATATATATATATATATATATATATATATATATATATATATATATTTATCGACGAAAATGATGCCTGGTCGACTTCCTTATAATATTGATGAGGTTCAAGAATTTGTGAAGAGCTGTGCTCAAATAAAACCAAGGAGGAAAATTGTCTCTTTATAAACTGTGTCAAAAGTAAGGTAAAACTGTATTTAGTTGTGAATGTGAAACAAATATAAGATTTTTAGCAACATTGAATTTTATACAGAGAGGGGCAAAATTATGGAATATATTCATTTTCTCTAAAATGGACGATTTTGGACAAAAATCCCCGAACCACGTCGATTTTTATTTTTAAATTACAAGTTTTTGGCATATCTATATTTCATATTAGTGACGTCATCAATCAATCAATCAATAATTACGTTAATGTTTATATTACTGAATAGAGAATATAACACCCTTTCAAATAAGCTACCACACGACCCCTATTCCCATTTAAAAAAATCATTTATTACGTGATCACGCACAGTTAGATGACGTTACTACTATGAAAATATAGGCCAAAAAATTGTAATTTAAAAATAAAAATCGACCTGTTTCGGGGTTTTTCTCCAAAATCGTCCGTTTTAGAGAAAATTAATTTATTTCATAATTTTGCCCCTCTCGTATATTATATGTATGGCACAATTACCGTACCATATATTATTTGCAATAATTCACTATTCATGGGCCAATTAATGGGCATTATATTTCTTTATTATACTGTTTGCTGTCAAACAAAAAAAAAAAACAGAAACTTAAAATAATCTTTTCTATTTGTTAAAATCAGAAATTTTTAAAGCTCTCGAAACTGAGTTTAATCCTAGTCAAGTTTTTGTAGATTTTGAAAAGGCTATATTTATACATAATGCAATCATTCAAATGTGTCCAAACACTGAAATACATGATTAAAGATTTCACCTAAGTACACCAAACTTGGTATAGAAAATTCAGTCTCTTGATTTAACATTAGAATATACAAATGATTCTGAAGTAGGCTCAAACATACTTTTGGCCTTACATTATAAAAAACCGGAAGACGTATCAGATTGTTTTGTGTTTGATAATTTAATGTTATGCAAACTAGAAAATGAATTTTTTTTTATTACTGCAGTCTGCAAGTAAGCTGAGAAAAATGTAGAAAATTTACGTACGACTGGTCTATTATTTGACAAATAAGGACATTATTTCGAAGTCTATTAAGTACGATATAACGCCCAAGGGGCTGTTATAGAAAAATAACGCCCTAGGGCCTATTAAATTTAAATAATGAGTTAAATACTGTCAAGTTGACAAATAAAACTCTAAGTAAAACTATGGTTACCACAAGTACGTTACGACTATTTCTGGTAAATATACTTATTCAAAAACTAATTATTTCAAAATTTATTCAAATTTTTTGTATATAAAGAATAATTTAGTCGGACATTAAACGTTGAAGGCACCACGGGTATTATAATAATAAAATAATAACGCTTTCGGTCAACGTATATACCTCGAGCCGAAGGCCCTCGGTATATACACTATTGACCTCAAGCTTTAGTATCCTTATAATACCCTTGGTACCTTAATAACTATAATAAGTTATCAGTCTAATCAAATGACTATAATGGATTTTGTAAAGTGTGTTTTTTATTATAGTAAATAATAAATAATAAGTTATACGTTTTGCACATTATTTATATTATAAACTATTATTAAAACGTAAGGAAATGAATGTCTTTTATTCGGATTTCGGATGCTTTCATAATAATCATTCTTAAATTACATCTATATTTTTTATTTTATTACCTGAGTGAGTTGGTGAGGAAAATACCTACTAGATTAATACTAACCCTTAAACTTGGTGAGGAAAATACCTGTCGGAGTATATGGTTCTACTGGTTGGTGAGGAATTTACCTCCGCCCATGAGAAAGGTAAAAAATAAATCATTACTAAAACAATCAGGAAGAATAAAGCTAAATCATGTACAGTGTATTCGATTAACTTACAACGGTTTCGGATTAATAAAGAAACAAACGAATCGACAGGTCAATTGTAATATTTTAGGTACAACTGTAACAGAAGCGTAGACCTCGGGTACGTAGGGGGCCAATATCTATTTAATTATTAAATTTTTAGTAATTTTTTAATTAAAATTTAATAAACAGGATAACTTGAGGAAAAATAATAAGATGAATAATAAAATACAATACACTCTTGTTAGAAATACCTTTCTTAGCAAAAACTTAATACTAACTTAGGAGTAAGATTATGCAAAACACCTGACTAGAACATTTTCCCGAGTGGATGCGAAGAGACTTCCTTGACTAAAAGAACAATTAGGATTTACCCGCAAGTAATATTTTAAATAGGAAAAAATATTTAGATTAGTGCCGATTCGATATGCGGTCTACCATCTAATATTCGGTCTACGGCAGAGTAGCTAATTCGTTATGTGTTCTATCACAGGGTAGTTATTTCGATATGCGGCCACCACTAAATAATGTTAATGCATTCAGTAAATTTTGCGTCTACTCGTATATATAGCATCAAAATAAAGCTCATTTTTTGACCTATTTTAATTACATTAACTGTATTGGCATTGTACTTATTCAAGTGAAAGTATTTAAATACCCAAATAGGTGCAAAACCAAATTAGGGAAAGTGTGACAAACGAACTCAATTTTAATAGGTAATTTATCTAAATGGGTCGACAAACACATCAGGAATACTATTAGAAAGTAAGGTTGTAATTAGCAGACCGCATATCGAACCGGCACCAATACATTACAGTTAGTGAAATAGTGAAACGACATTTGTTATCTTCCAGCTGAATTTATTCTTTCGAATTGGTAACATCTTATATTGTTAATTTTGTGACAATCTGTTCGTGCTGTTTAACCGAAAATGCCAAGACGTGATTTAGATGTAGATACTCTAATTTATAAATTTCATAAGTACTTTATTGCGGAAAAAACAATGGTGGTCCTTTAATATCGGTAACGTCTGTACAACAACGCGTGTGCGATGCTTAAGGGAAGATCGAATCAAAATTAAGATCTAAAATTAAAAACGAGAATAGTGAAGTGCCGGAAAACGATCACCACCATACCCGCCTGTCTTATAAACGAACGATATTTCGAAGGACGAAAATTTCAAATTCGTAATGTCATAAATATATCAAATGCGTGCAAATAATCAAATTGTAGATGACTGGCAATGCAACATTAGAAAAAGTGAGTGTGCTACCGTGATCGAGTACACAAACAAAAAATGCAAGGTTGTTTCAGCCAAAACGATGAAGTCGGCATGTCATTCTAGGCTAAAATGCTATGAAAAAATTACAGAGAATGACAGAATGCAGATTTTTAATTCCTTTTGTACTAAGAAGAGCGGTCCTCATGTCAGGAGGCAGTTTGTGAGTTCTTGTATAATTTATCAGCCTATTGCACGTCATAGGAAAAATGATAATGATCCTAAACGTAAACAAAATACTCGGTTGTACCACTTTACTGTGTAAACTCAAGGCAAGTTAGAATATGTAAAATAATGTTTGAAAAAACATTATGTATTTCAAACAAAATAGATCAGTGCTTTAAAAAAACTGAGAGAGGTGAAATAGAAAGACAAGTGAGGCAGAAACACTCCCACAAATAAGATACCTTCCGAGACTCTGGAAAATGTAAAAAAGCACATATATATCTTTATTCCCTCATTATCAAAACCACTACAGCAAAAGAAAGTGGTGCTAAGAAATACCTAGGGACAGAGCTTTCCATTGAGAAATATACGAACTGTATTCGGATAACTGCAAAGAAAACAATGCTGATGAAATGTGTGTTGCTAAAAAGTGATATTATCTGGACGTCTTCAATAAATGTTTCAATTTGTCATTTAAGACTCCTGCAGTTGACACATGTGGTACTTGAGACGCGCTTTCTGCACAACTACAACTGGACTTAAATCTAACATATAAAGATATCATTCAGTCCGAATATAACAACCATCTTGCCGAATCAAAAAACAGGTATGACCTGAAAAAAGCAGATACTAAGGCTTCAAAAGATAAGACTAATCGTCACAAGGTTTTGACAGGCGACCTACAAAAATGTTTGCCAACACCTCAGCTTTCGACTGACCTGAGTTTTTACGAAAGAAAGTTGTGGACTCTTAATTTTACCATTCACGACTCTTCTAATTTGTCAGCCCACTGCATGATCTGGGATGAAACAAAAAGGAGATAGGGGAGGACGTGAGGTCGCTTCTGCTATGTTAAAATGGGCTGATAAAAATATCCCTCAATCAGATATCGAGAAAATAACACTATGGGCCGATAATTGTTATGGACAAAACAAAAATAAATCTGCCATACTGTGCTTTTTTTGGATTATCCATAAATATAGCCTTAGATCAAGGAAATTAATCAAAATTTTTTATTAAAAGGCCATACACAGCTTTTATTAAAAGCCATGGAAGCGGACAGTATTCATGCTCTGATCGAGAAAAAAACAAGGTAGCAAACATGAGCATACTTACTCCATGGGATTGGCAAATGCTGGTTCGCAGCATAATCAGACAAGTATTCTGTGTACATCATGGAATCTGAGGATTTTTTGAAATTTGATGATCTGCTGATTGGAAAGGATGCCCCTTTTGCTTCCAGAAAAGTAGACTGTGAAAAACCTGTTTTCATCTCACAATATGTTCATTTACAAGTAGGAAGAGAAAATCAAGGACAGCTCTTTGTCAAAATATTTTTTTATCAAGATTTTAAATGCACTGACTTGGTACGATCCCGAAGAAGCAACATATTACCCTGGCCTGAGGATTTTAACGTTTTAACAAATCAATTGCATCCCATTAACAAACAAAATTATGACGATATTATGTCCTTATTGCCATTTGTACCAACCGTATGTCATAGATTTTACAAAACTTTGAGGTGTTCAAACTCGGCAGATGAGTACTCAAGTGCTGAAGACGATGAAAATCCTGATGTCTAATGGACAATAGGCCTACCTTTTTGTTATTAATAATCCATAATCATCATTGTTCTAGTTCTATGTTAGGCTAATGGATACAGTATTTTATACATAAATTGTCACAAATGATAGTGCCTTATTATTAATATCTACTATCCCTACAATTAAATGACATGCTCAGTGGTAAAAAAATATATATTTTAATAAAAATAGATTTGAAAAAAAAAATATAATTATATTATTTTGAAAGTAAACAGTCCTAAGCTTATATGTATGTACCGGGTGTCTCAATAAGAACGGCTCTCGGCCATATCTCAGGAACCGAATATAGTACATGTTTTGAGAAAAAAAATATAACAAAAGGTGCCTCGGGAAAACCTGGAAACTATTTTCATAATTGTGAGTCTACCTCTAGAGGGCGTAATTGAATATCAAAAATTTAAAAATCTAAATTTTACAAAATATTACTAATGAAGGGGAGTGGAAAGTCGATCATCGTATTCTTCATAAAATTCTGCGCATATTTGATTTTACAAGTTTAAGTCTACCTTTGCAAATAAGAGGTAGGGGTGAGTGTTAACCTCGTTATGAAAAAATAGCTGTTAGTCCGGTTCTGCTAAATAGAATTTTACAAACTTGGTCTTGTTGAAAACAGATCTTCATAGTCAATGTAAGAGTTATAATTTCGAACCAACCTAATAAGTAATATACCAGCTAGGATGCGTTATTTATTGTTTTTCAGAAATCTTGCTTTGGAAAATATTAAGTACAAGTGTGCATTTTTAATCCTGTATTATAAGATTAGATTAAAATAGCAATAGAATAGCGAAAACCGTATGTCGATACGTTTTTTCTATCTCGAGATATCTTAAGAAACGTGTAAATTTTAAACATAACTGTTACTGTCACTTGTAAAATAAGTTAAGGAAAAGTAGTGTGGTATGGAAAAATAAAGAAACATTTTCCAGGTGTCAACGTATATAATAGGGCTTTTCAACGCTTCTCATTTGTTTCGAGCCGGTGTCATATGTCGTATATTAATATTATACACGAATTGTACGACATTATGACAGAGGCTCCAAACAAATGAGAAGCGTTGAAAAGCCCTATTAATTAAAGCAACAATAAGACAAGCAACACTATAAAATATAACAAAGAAATAAAAACAACTATTTAGTGACGACCTAATTGTTCAAATTGTTGCCCATCATTTTCTATGCAAGCATTTGCTCTTTCAAGAGTAGATTGAACAGCAGTCTCAATTTCTGCTCTTAAAATGCTTTGAATGGCGTTTCGTATTCTATGGATCATGTTTTCTCAAGTAGCTTAGTAAATACTTGCTAAATACTAAATGATAGGTAACAATTTGAACATTTAGGTCGTCACTAAGTAGTTGTGTTTATTTTCTTGTTAAATTTTATAGTGTTGTTTGTCTTATTGTTGTTTTAGTTAATTATATTATTTATATACGTTAAAATTTGAAAAATGTTTCTTTATTTTTTCATAGCACACTACTTTTCCTTAACTTATTTTACAGGTGAGAGTAAAAGTTATTAACTATTTTCTATGGGAAATAAGCCACACTTTTACTAAAAAAATAAATTCATTTTTTTAGTAAAATTGTGGCTTATTTCCCATAGAAAATAGTTAATTATAAAAAATGCCACAAGGAAATAGCTTCAGAACAACATTAGTAAAAGTTATGTTTAAAATTTACACGTTTCTTAAGATATCTCGAGATAGAAAAAACGTATCGACATAATACAGGATTAAAAATGCATACTTGCGTTTAATATTTTCCAAAGAAAACTAGATTTCTGAAAAAAATAAAATAACGCCTCCTAGCTGGCATATTACTTATTAGGCTGGTTCGAAATTATAACTCTTACATTGAAGAAAAAGATCTGTTTTCAACAAGACCAAGTTTGCAAAATTAGATTTAGCAGAACCGGATTTACAGCCATTTTTTCATAACAAGGTTCCCACTCACCCCTACCTCTTATTTGCAAAGGTAGACTTAAACTGGTGAAATCAAATATGCGCAGAATTTTATGAAGAATACGATGATCGGATTTCCAGTGCTCCTTCATTAGGAAAATTTTGTAACACTTTGATTTTTTCATTTTCGATATTTAATTACACCCTCTAGCGGTAGACCCACAATTATGAAAATAATTTCCAGGCTTTACCCGAGGCACATTTTGTTATAAATATTTTTTTCTAAAAGCTGTATTCTAAACGCTTCTTGAGATATGGCCGAGGGCCATTCTTATTGGGACACCCGGTACACAGTTTTGTTCAGATATTTCTAAAAACCTACTCTCTATAGGGAAATAAATTTAAAAAAAAAACTTTAAACAGGCATACTGAAAAGTTCTAGTTTTGTGACAAAGTGCCTTTTTCCTCCCAGGTACAGATATAATTTAAATATGTAATAAAGTATTATTACAGTTTTCTGTAATGTTCTCTTAACTAGAGCGCAAATATCCTCAATTATTTGCTATATATTTGTCTTTTAATGACCTACTTATCAATATTTTTGCACTTTTGCCACTTGCTACCTTGCTTTTATTATAAAAATCTTGAATTGTAGGCCGGGGCATTTAGAACTAAAAAATCGATTTTTATCAATTTTTTTAATCGATTTTTAAATGCAGCACCTAGCGACTTGCAGTCTTTTGCATTACGTTCAGGATGACGTCAAGAAAAAGTCTAGTATTCAAGAATGAGTGGAAATTCATAATTGCACTTTAAAGTGCATAAAATGCATCCAAAATGCATAAACATGCCAAAATCAGTATACTTAGGACAAAATTTTGTTATTCGGGGGGTTTTTAGGGTCACTGAACACGGATAAGCCATCGGCACTGATCCGCGGATCACTTGGTGCCCAAGATCACTGCAAGGGACGTCATCTTTTAGAATTTCGAGGGTTTTTGGTTTTGTCAATTCTGATGGTATATTCGTGTTTAACGACCCCAAAAATCCATGAATAATCCGTTTGCGTCAATTTAATGCCGAAAACTCTCGACACTAAAGAATATTGCGTGCCTTAGGCACTAGTTGCCCCGGTTTCTGTTCTGATGACGTATTTGTATTCAGCAACCTCAAAAATGCATGAGTAATTCGTCTGAATTAATTTAATGCCTAAAACTTTCGAAACTCCAGAAGGTGACCTGCCTTAGGCACCACGTACTCATTTTGTCGGACGCGATGGCGTATGTATGTTCAGCAACCAAAACAACCTATAAATAATCCATTTGCATTAATGTTTGACCGAAAACTCCCGAAACTCTAGAAGATGACGTGCCCTGGACCCCGTTATTCCGGTTTCTGTTCTGATGGGTATTCGTGTTCAGCAACTCCAGAAACCTATGAGTAATCCGTTTGAATCAATGTAATACCGAAGACCCTCGAAACTTCAGAAGATGACGCCCCTTGCAGTGACCCTTGGCACCAGGTGCACCGGGGGTCGGTTCTGGCACATGTGTGTTTAACGACCTCAAAAACTTCCCAGTAATTAATTTGCATCAATTAAATGCCAAAAACCTTCGAAACTCCAGAAGATGACGTCCCTTGTATTGATCTTGTGTACCAGTTGATCTGGGGATCAATTCTGATGGCGTATTCGTGTCCAGTGACCCCAAAACCCCCTGAGTAACAAAATTTGGTCCTTTGTATACTGGTTTTGATATGTGCATGCACTTTTGGATGCATTTTATGCACTTTAAACTGCAATTATGCATTTCCACCCATTTTTGAATAGTAGACTTCTTTTCTGGAGTTATCCTAAACATAATGCAAGGAACTGCAAGTCTCTAGGTGCTGTATTGCGATTTAAAAATCGATTTATTTTGTGCTAAATTCCCTCGTCTATTATGTGCAACATTTCTTATTCGGTGAACGTATCATGGGTACTTAGACATTCTAATAAAGTTTGTTGACAAATTACGTCATTAGCCTCCCAAAATATGTATTCACTTATTTGCTTTTAACCTCATTGCTTGTCTTATACCTTCAAATATTTCTGGTTTATTTCTTATTTACGTATGTTAAAGTAGTTTCATTTAAATTTACTGCAACTTTGCAGCGAGGTAGCTAAAAAGGTGATAAAATTATCGGTTTTTAGTTCATTTTCAAAATCATGAATTTGGGATATCCCAATTCTATCCAATCCTACCATGGATTTCCCATTTATGTTTTGATAGGTAAATATTAATAAATGTCATGAATCTTTACATCTGCGTCATCACTTAAAGCATACGAAATAAGTCAAAAGTCTATTTCACGCAACAGCAAGTCACAGAAAATGGACACTGCTTCGATCACGGATTAGATTAAAAAATTTGACGTTATCAAATAAGTAGAATGTAAAATGTTAGTTTTGCTTTAAAATTTTGGTGCATAAGTACAGCTACATTTAAAGTATGTATAAAATACCTGCTTTTTATCTATTTTAATTTTACGGAAACTTTTACGGAAACCAAACCATTCCATAACTGTGAGTGAGGTTAACTTTGTATGTAAATTAATAGAAAAATATAATACATTTACCATAAAATTTCAAACTCCAATATAAAATTAGTTACGAAAACAACAGTTTGTATAATATAAATAACATGTAAATGCATAAACAGGACAAAAAACACCAAAAAATCCAATAAATTGACAGTGACAAGTAAAAAAACCAGAACCGTCAAACAAATTGTACTTAAAATCTGAAAACGTCCCATGAGTCTTTTTTGTACCTATCTCTTTTCGATCTACTGAGTATAGAGCGTTTATAAAAATAACATGTAATAACAGGCGGTAGCTGGTTTCTCTTTAGTTTCATGCGTGGAAGACAATGATGCTAGATAAAAAGTATGTGTTTTATCTCGCCAGGTGTTAATGACGCACGGGTAAAGAACCCTGGACTCAAGTGTATATTGAGATTCAGATACTGCATGCCGTAAAATTGCTTTGACCGATTTTGTAGTTTAATCCTATAAAAATCATATTTTAAATTTTGCTAGATTTTTTTATATGCAAATATGTTATGGGTTTAGGCGTCTACTTTCAGTAGCTTAGATTATAATTACAAGAAAATAATCATGACTTAGAAAAAAAAATAAAAAATGCCTTCGGTCAAGTTCGCCCCATCTGGGAGGAAGTTGACCGCATACATGCTTTTTGCCTGTTAAACTTATTTTTCTTTTATGTGGGGTTAATTTGACCGTTTTTTATACCATTTCTTAATTCGTTATATCGGTGGATTTAACAACCATTGGAACATTAATCCTTTTTTTTAATTTAAAAATGAATTCTTAGATATTTATAAATTTGAATCGTTACAAATAATTTTAAAAGTTATACAGGGTGGCTGAACTATATCACAATAGATATTTTTCTATGTTTTCGGTCAAATTCACCCCAGCGGTCAAAGTAACCCCATTTTACGGTATTGAATATATTTTTAATACGTTTCCAAATTAATGATTTTGAAAATAGGACTAAAAGCGCTTGAACCTCTATTATATAACTCAGGAACAATGATTCATTTCCAAGTCTTGGGACACTAAAAACTTTTAATCAGCATGACTAAAACTAAAACTGTTAGAGATTAACAATCCTATGCTAAATTTACATTCAAGATGGAGTAAAAATAAACAAACCAAGACACGTTAAATGCTACTAGGAGCACTCCTGAATCATAATTTACAATATATAAATTTTGGAAATCAGGATTTGGGATTTACAATGTATATACATTGTAAATTATGATTCGGGAGTGCTCCTAGTAGCATCTAACGTGTCTTGGTTTGTTTATTTCTACTGCATCTTGATTGTAAATTTAGTCTAGTTAGTTTTAAATAGGATATAGTTCTTGACACAGTATTAAACAAATGAAAAAAACACCTTAAGGTGATACAGTAGCGATCAACAGGTAGCCAAAACGCGTTCCAAGATTGCGGCTATAATTTTGAATATTTTTTCGAGATATTTGCGACACGTATTCGTAATATAATAAAGAATGGCGGTACAGAGCCCAATTTGAAAAATATATTAATATGTGGAAATGACTCTGTAATTAAATACAATATTAAAAAAACGAGCCTGTACCGCCATTAAGAAGAACAAAAAAATACACTTTCTTCAAATAAACTTTTTTATCCGATGCCTAGATTTTGTGTCATTTTGGAACTACTAATGAAATAAAAAATTTTAGTAGTTCCAAAATGACAATCGGATAAAAAAGTTCATTTGAAGAAAGTGTATTTTTTTGTTCTTCTTAATGGCGGTACAGGCTCGTTTTTTTAATATTGTATTTAATTACAGAGTAATTTCCACATATTAATATATTTTTCAAATTGGGCTCTGTACCGCCATTCTTTATTATATTACGAATACGTGTGCCAAATATCTCGAAAAAATATTCAAAATTATAGCCGAAACCTTGGAACGCGTTTTCGCTACCTGTTGATCGCTACTGTTTCCTCTTAATAGTTATTTATGATATAAGCATATATATAAGTGCTAAAAGTACACGTTTAAGGCACGCATATGAAAGTTTGCAGAATGAGCGATAGCGAGTTCTGCAATTCACATGAGCGCCTTAAAAACGTACTCTTTAACACACATATCATACAGTATTTTTTCTACAAACGTAATTACAGGACAATATCTACAAAAACTTTTACTTGAACTTGACTGACATTTCATTTTTATATTTTTTTGACATTACATCAAAATTGTCTATACGGTCAATACGAATTGCAGTGCCATAAATTTTTTTTAAAGCACTAGTGCCTTAAAGTAGCCTTTTTAACGCTCGTATGGAGTGCTAAAAATTGCATTTTTAACACGGTTGTAAAAAAAATATTTTATTTTTTATTTCTGAAAAACTGCGCCTCATAGATATAAAAAAGGTGAGACCGATTTCTAATTACAAATTAAACCAACAATTCAGAAATGATTTTTAATTTAAAGTATCTCAGTGGCGTACCCGTTTTTTTTCTTAAATTTTTTTTTATACCCTTACCCCTATGCGTGCCAATGATGAATATAAATTTTGAAGTGTTTGTCAAAAAATTTTCAACCACTAGCTCTTAAAACCCACTAAATTTTATTTATATTATCTCAACCGCTTTCACAGCAATAAATAAATCATGTGGCAATAAAATTTGCAATAGTCGGTATCTCGGAAAACGAAGCATTTCCGGACGTAGGCGTAAGTATGCAATATACGGAATATTGGTATTTGTATAGAAAAACTCTCATTAATTTTCCAGCCATACTCACTCTCTGAAGTTGGTTGAACTTATTCACTAACACCCTGTATAGTGTACATTATACCAATATGTATTATTCAAATGAACTAAAAACAATATGAGCCTCTATAGTTCAGAAACAATAATTGATATCTTAGTCTTGGAGCACTAAAAACTTTTAATCAGAAGGACCAAACCTACCTCTTTGCTAAGTTTCGTCCAATTTAACTGAAACCACTTTTAGATAAGAAAAGTTGTCCTGGAATTTTATTATTTTTTAGCTCTTTTAAAGTATTTCGAATCACTTCATATTTGGTAGTACCTCTGATCCCACGTTTTCTATGTTAATTTTGACTTTCACTTTTGTTGATTCATTAGACTGGCTTTGCGAGCTGTACAAGGTTTTGTAGAAGTCTTCGACTATCTTTGTTATTTTATATTTGTCCCCATACTTATTACTGTTTATATTTTGCCTCTTCCTTATTACTGTTGTCTGTAATTTTAATAATTTTTTGAACATCACGTGTTGATCTTAGACATTTTAAGCCACTGATGTTTTCAATGACTTGCTCTATTAAGTTCTCATTCTATTTTTGTATGTCGCGTTTTATTTCTTTTCTAATTGTACATATGATTAAGTAATTGAGGCGTGTCTACTGAAGGGTTAATTACTGTTTTCAACCAATGTTGAAGGTGATCTTAAAGATTGACGTAAAGGTGCGTTTTCACGCTCATGCAACTTGCGCAAATTGACTTGTGCATCCAAATTGGTGCAAGCAAATTGGTGTGTGAAAACGAAAATTGTTGACTTGCGCAAGCGACAAAGTTTGACTTGAGTAAATCTGGATAGTTAGATAATTTGCATGAGGTTGGCACACATGGATGAACGTGTAAACGACACACCAATTTCACGCATTCGTAGTGGATGGAATTGTTGTGGTAGGAATGTTATAATATTTAAATTGATTTTAAAAGATTTTTGATTACAAAATACGTGTTATTCTGTGGACGACTATTTCAGTAACTGATATATTTTAAGTATATGCTTATAATTTAAAATTTTGCATTTGTATTTGTCTTCTACTTCTGTAATCTGATTTAGCGTAATTTTATATTTATCTTTATTAATTTTCTTTTCTGTTTTCACTAATCCTATACAAATTCTGTTTTATGCCAAAAAGGAAATAAAGTATTATTATTATCCAGATTTAGCCATATGACTCACACTCCCTCTAAGGGAAAAATTGACTCATCAAAGATACCTACGGTATCAAAAGGATTGAGCTCTGGTGGGATTCTTTCCGTATTATCGAGCCCTAGGTGACTTGATATGCAAGAGTATCTTCCAAAAAATTTTCGTACGCATCTGGCTGTCGAGAGTAGTACAGCTTTTTGCATGGTCTTATAAAGATGTTCATTTAGACTCAACTTTATTATGTTTTCGAGGAGGTTTTTCGGAATGACTCCAGTAGTAGACATAATAATAGGTATCGTCTAGGTATTCCAGATTTAGCCATACGGCTCACACTCCCTCTAAGGGGAAAATTGACTCATCCCAGATACCTACGGTATCAAAAGGATTGAGCTCTGGTGGGACTCTTTCCGTGTTATCGAGCCCTAGGTGACTTGGAATGCAGGTGTATTTCCCAAAAATTTTCGTACACTTCTGGCCGTCGCGAGTAGTACAGCTTTCTGCATGGTCTTATAAACATGTTCATTCAGACCCAGCTTTTTAATGCTTTCGAGAAGGGTCTTCGGAATGACTCCAGTATTAGACATAATAATCGGTATCGTCTGGGTACTTTGCATTCTCCATTGCCTTCGTATTTGAATTTCCAGATCTCTGTACTTGGCGATCTTTTCAGTAAATATACTACGTAGATTATTGTTGTTTGTCTTGTTAATTTATTAACTAGTACGAGATCTGATCTATTAGGAGCCACTGTTTGGTCTGTGAGCACAGTGCGGTCCCAGTATAGCTTGTAGTTGCCATCCTCAAGCATACTCTCAGGGACGTATTGATAATACGGGAGATGGTCCGTTTGGAGGAGTCCCAGCTTGATAGGTATGAAGGATTTTTCCCACTGCGTCATGCCGTTCCTTGTATTCAGTTGCAGCAAATGCCTGGCAGCCCCCTGTAATATGTTAGATGGTTTCTTGGGCTTGACACCCATATCGGCATCTGTCGTTTTGAACCTGAGGGTCTTTGATGATATATTTCAGGTAATTTCTGGTTGGTATAACCCCGGGGTGGGCCAACTTTTTTTAGTAAGGGCCACAAAATATTTTTGGTCTATTACCGATGGCCGCAATATTTGTTACCTTAACATGTTCGAATTTTTAACTTTTTACTAATTCTTTTTACTGGTGGGTGGGGGGTCATGGTTAAATTAAATAAACATATTCAGTACAATTCAAAGATTATCCAAAAAATCAAGACCAACTATTGAAAAATAAGCCAACGATGGCAAATTTTTACAGGCAGCTCCAAGAAAAAATGGATTTTGCAGTAGAACTCATCAATGGATCATATGAAACAAAAAATTCAAAAATATTTTATTAACTTATGAGTTTCTCGAGGTAACGCTGTTGAGTTTTTTAGTTTTAACGATTTTTGAGTTTTTGATATCACTCAAAATGCCAGTCAAAATAAGGAAATTTTTCTAAAACGGGTGAAAATCAACATATTTATTATTGTTAACCAAAACATATCTCGAAAGAGTTATCTCACGAAATGTTCAAAGAAAATCTATGAAAAATTTCAGGTGGATCTGTGAAGTAGGTAGTTTTTGAGTTACAATTTATTTTTTGTCTGTCAAATCGTAAAGTGGTGCACGCCGGAATGTTTTTCAATCGTAGAGTAATTTACAAAAGAGACAGGAACAGCTGTTGAACGTTTCTCACTACGCTCAAGCTACTGCAAAGCGAGTCGAAGGTAGGGATATTAAACATGCTTTATTTCCGGTAATTTTATTCCGGTCAAGCTGAAAATTTTGAGAGAGTATGCTTGAAGTTTATTTATTTATTTATGTACTTTCATTTAACTAATAAAAAAAAATCAAAAATGTCAAACAAAAAAATTTTTCAAACCGTACCCCTCCCCTCTAAACAGCATTCGCACTTAATTAAGCATGGCATTTTCCTCAAATATATGTGTATCTATATATTTATTTATTTTTAGTTTAGTTTTGAACCTATTTCTCTTTTCCCTAATATTGTTTTGAAGCTATTTCCTTGTAGTCCAAGTAATGAAGCTTAAAATAGGAAAAAACCTCGCAATTTTTACAGAATGGATCGATTTGCTTGAAAATTTGAGAATAAGTAGTGGATAGTCCAAGGATCAAAATCTATATAAGGCCGAAAGGCGCTTTAACCGTGGGGGTGGTTGCCACCCCATGTCGGAGGTGGAAAGTTTTTATTTTATTTTGTCCGCCAAAGTTGTTATAAACATTAATTCTAAGCCAAAAACGTTCTATACATTTTTTTGATAAAATTAATAGTTTTCGATTTATTCGCTATCGAAAGTCTTAGTTTTATAGCGAAAAAATCAATGTTTTTAGTCAGTTTTCTGCTAATAACTCATAAAGTTTTCGTTTTATCAAAAGAACTTTACTTAACAAAAATGTACCTTTAAAAAAATAAACAAAACGGTTTTTTTAATTTTCTTTAAGACCAATAGTAATCGAGCTATACTTTATTATATATTAGCTCTTCCTCGTCAAATGCTAAATATTGTATTTTCAAAGTCAAAAAACGAGAAAACTATGCATTTTTCGAGGATAACTTGTTTAAACTAATTTGAAGTATTTAGAAATATCTATCTCCTGAAATAAAAAAGTGGTCTCTAGCTCAAAAATTAAGTGACTTATAATAAAAAGAATGTCAGTCCCTATTTTTTTCAGCGAAAAAGTGATCGGAAACTTCACCCTACTCACCACCCAAATTAAAATTAGTCATTGACCTTATTTGGTCTTCTTTATTTATGTATTATTAATAGGTTCAAGAGGTTTGACCGGCTTATAATAATTAGTTTGGCAAAAAATGCCCTTTTCTTCATAATAGAAAGATTATCATCAGAGATACAAAAAAATATTTAAATAAAAAATTGTAGATTATTTAACTTTCAAGAAGACGGTGTAAAAAAATTTTTTTCATGGTAAAAATTGAGTGAGCTATTGACAGTTAAAGCTTATAATAACATGCAAAAACCACCTTTACCAACCCATTCAAAGTCACCTCTTTTTGCGACTGAGTATTTTAAAAGGATTTATTATTAATATTCTTATAGAGCTTATAAAAACCTACAAAATTCTTTTTTAATAAACTTTCTAGAGTAAAAAATAAAAAAGCTACGGTTGAAAAATCAATATATTTTTTTGAAAAAAAAAAGGAGAATTCCAATTGGAAGCATAATAATGTAAGTTAGCGATGTTTTTAGTCCTTGGCGTTATCTATTCTTCTTTATTTATGCATTTTTAATAGATTTCAGAAGTTTGTCTGGCTTATAATGATTAGTTTTTAAAAAACTGGAGTTAACAACGAATAACGAATTTTTGTAGTTTTGTAAAAAACGCCATTTTCTTCAGAATAGAAAGATTAGCATCAGAGATACGAAAAAATGTTTAAATATGAAATTGTAGGTTATTTAATTCTTGAGAATTTGGTTTAAAAAACTTTTTTCTACGACAAAAATTGAGTGAATCGTAAATGAGTATAATATCGAAAAACATTGATTTTTTCGATATAAAACTAACACTTTCGATAGCGAATAAATCGAAAACTATTAATTCTATCAAAAAAATGTATGGAACATTCTTTGCTTAAAATGAACGTCTTTATCAACTTTTGCGGTCAAAATGTAATAAACATTTTTCACCCTCTAGATGGGGTGGCAACCACCCCCATGGTAAAAGCGCCTTTTGCCATCATATAGATTTTGATCCTTGGACCATCCACTACTTATCATTAAATTTTCAAGCAAATCGACCCATTCTGTAAAAATTGCGAGGTGAAAAGCTTCAGTTCCTGGACTATTGTGACATTTTATACAATTTACTCTTTTATTTGGGAATAAGCCACAATTTCCGAAGTGTAAATGGAAACATCAAATAAATTTAATTTCAAACTTAAATTGTGGCCTATTCCCAAATAAAATAGTGAATTCTATTTTCACATTGCTATTAGTTACTACTTAAATATTTGAAGGGAAATTCTGTGCTTAAATAGATGCAACCACGCATCATACGTAGTATACAACACGCGTCATTTAAATAAAAATAAACAAAGTTATAAATTTAAAAAAATCTTAAATTTCCTTCATTGTCTTTGTTTTCTTTGAAAGAATTAAATAGTATCAAAATATGCACGATGATTTAATCCTATTGAACGAATAACTAATAATATTAATTATAATTGAAATGACGTTGGCGTTGACTACTTGCAAAACAGTTTTGCACAATATCTGCTCATAGATTAAGCAGTGAAAAATAATAACTAATGTTCTGAAAATTGTCCATGGACGTAATCTTTATTCACAAGTTTTCTCAACATTACAATATTTGTTCCTCTTAAATTTGGTGCTCCGTCAGTGGTTACACTTACTAGGTTACAGCGTTAATTTAAAATTTTCCAAACAGTTTCAGACTACTACAAAAATATCGTTTCCATTTGTTGAAATTTCGTGGATTTCATTCAGGGAGCCGACAAAACTCTGCGGAAACCCAAATAATTGCCCGCGTTATGTTGAAAATTTGCGGAAAAATCACCCGCTGCGAAGTTGTTAATTAATAGTTGCATTATCTATATTTATTTATTAATATTAGCACTAATTTAAAAAAATCTTGAAATGAAAATAATTCACTTTTTTTCCGCGGGCCGCAAAAAAATGTATAAAGGGCCGCACTTTGCCCACCCCTCTTTCCTGATGTCAACCAATATAGTTCGACGCTGTATTGTCGACATAATCTTGGATGACCTCATTGAGATGTCGCCCGTGAATAGGTTTACCCATCCAGGTGCGCATTTTTTCGTCTTTAGTGAGGTGGTTTATGCGCATTTCTTGTTCCCTCAGTTTGATCGGTGTTGTGTCATCTACTGCGCCAATAGCGCGATGTAGAGTAGATGTCTCAGCTTGCAACTGAGTATAATTTCTTAAATTAGCAATTTGTTTATCTAATTGCTCACATATATCAATAAGTCCTCTTCCTCCTAGATTCCGTGGTAATGTTGTTCTTTCTACTGCACTTTTAGGATGGTGTTTTTGTGCCTTTGTGAGGTGTGTTCTTACTTTTCGTTAAAGATTCTCTATGTCCGTTTTTGTCCACTTAACAATGCCAAACGAATAGCTAAGCGCGGAACATGCGTAGGTGTTTAGTGCCTTAAACAAATTTCTACTGTTAAGTTGTGAACGAAGCAGCTGTTTTACTCTTCGTATAAACTCCGCAGTTATCTCAGTTTTCATTTGCCTATGGTCAATTCTCCGCGCTTGCTTTACTCGAAGATATTTATACATATCGTTTTCACCCATGGCCTCGATATTCTGGCCATTTTGCATATCGAATCCACCGGGCTGTACTCTTCCTCTGACTATATTTAAAACACGGCACTTGTCTAGTCCGAAGTGCATACTAATGTCATCTGAAAAGGATTCTACAGTTCTTAGCATCTCATCTAGTTGGTTTCGAGTGGAAGCCATTAATTTCAAATCATCCATATACAACAGATCATTAAGATTTGCCACCTTCTTCTTCTTTAAGTACCGTGCCCAAATTTTTAGGCGTGGGTAGCTTCTATAACAATTTGCCGATATCGTTCTCGATCTTGTGCGGCATGTAACAATTGATCTGCTGATAAGCCAGTCCATTGACGAAGGTTTCGGAGCCATGAATATTTCTTTCGACCAATTCCTCTTTTTCCGTCGATCTTTCCATTGAGTATTAACTGCAGCATCCTGTATCTGCTACCTCTCATTATATGCCCCAGATATTCAAGTTTTCTCTTTTTTATCATCTTCATTAAGTCACCTTCGCCTTGACCTACTCTGTTTAAGACTTCTCTGTTTGAAATGCGTTGAACCCAAGATATTCTGAGCATTCTACGATACGACCACATCTCAAAGGCTTCTAATTTGTTCATCATGTTAACCTTCATGATCCAGGTTTCACATCCATATAGTAATACAGGATACACATAACATTTTAGGAACTTGATTCTTAGTTGTAAGTTCAGCTGAGAGTTTCTCAGAATAGATCTAAGTTTCATAAATGCTCCTCTTGCAATTTCTATACGAGTTTTAATTTCTTCATCCGGATTTAGTGTCTCGTTTATCCAACATCCTAGGTATTTAAAATGGTTAACTTTTGTTATTGATTCATCATTGACAATTAGTTGCATAGCCACCACATTGTTGTTATTTTTTATGCTAAAACCTGCGTCAGTGGAGTTCAATAGCTGAGATAGTGGGTTCATAGCTAGACAGAACCACAGTGGACTTAACGAATCTCCTTGGTAAAAGCCCCGGCTGATTGCGATATTTTCAGTTTTGATGTTATTTTCACCAGGTATTTGAAGGTGAATTCTAGTCTTCCACTCTGTCATTATATGCTGTAAAAAAAAGGTCACTATATTATCATCGACTTTATATGTTCTCAATATATCGATAAGCCATTCATGCGGTACTCAATCAAAGGCCTTCTTGTAATCAATGAAGGCAGTAAATAGGTTCCTCTTTTTGGAATATGCTTGATTAGAAATGACTGAGTCGATGATAAGTTGTTCTTTGCAACCCATGGAATCCTTAGCGCATCCTTTCTGTTGAGGCTCTATGATATTGTTCAGTGCACAGTGTTGGTAGATACGCCGGGCTACAGAGGATGTGACCAATTTATACAAAGTTGGAAGGCATGTAATTGGGCGGTATTTGACTGGATCGTGGGTGTTATTTTGATCCTTCGGTATTAAATAAGTGGTTCCCTGAGTTAGAAATAATGGTGTTTCCTGCGGATTAGAAATAACATTATTAATTATTGTTGATAGGCAATCATGAACACTCCAAAACTTCTTAAGCCAGAAGTTTTGAACTCCGTCTGGTCCAGGAGATTTCCAGTTGTTAGGTCTAGGTATTTATTTATATTATTATCATTGATGAACTTTGTTTTTACGATATTTTGTGTTTTTTGTTTGTGATGTAATGAAACGATCCTATTAATATATGCCTAAATTTTTACTAATAATTGAGCAAATTTCATATAAATAACTCAATTTCAATATAAATTTAGGGAATAAACAATAATAATTTTTATATTTAATGTAAATTTTGGTTTTGTACTGAACTGCTTGTAGTGTAGACAAGTTTTTGCACGAGACTTGAACGTGAAAACGGATCCAAGTCATTCAATTCAATTTGCACAAGTTTGTATGCACAAGTCAACTTGCGCATGTTGCATGAGCGTGAAAACATACCTTAACATAATTTCATGAAATGTAAATTTCAATGACAGTGGTTGTTAACGTTAAACAGTGGTCTAATAACTAAAATAATTGCTGCTAAATAAAATAAAAGAAAATTTTAAACTATGATTGGCAGAATAGGACATTATCACTCTTTCTGATATGTTCTTCAATATACCTTATTAGTTTTGACGTTACTTCAAATTATAATTTAAGAACATATTAAATTTAAATATTTCTAATTGATGTTAAAATACCTAACGAATTTAAAAGTGAACTGAACATGAATAGAAACATTGTATTTGCAAAATTTCAATAATACATTTATAGTATCCGGGACAAAGAATGAGTAGAAGATATCGAATAGAAGAAGAAAAAGCTAAACAACTTCAAGAAGAAATTCTAGAAGATGAAGATAAGCTTAAGCAACAAAAAGAGAAACTATTCGGTCCCTTAGTGTGGTGCAATTTATCTTCAGGAATTAAAATTATAGATCTACAGTCTATTAACTACGATCAAGCAGCAAATATTATTCTGGAATATTTTGTGAAAGAAGATGTTATTTTCCGAAATGCAACTCGTTTCTCCGATGACTTAGATTCGGTTGCTTCGTTTAGGGATAAGTTAATTGTGTCAATGATGGATAGAAGCTCGATTATAGCTGTTACGGTATAACCAATAATTGTTTTATAAAAAAAATAGTTTAAACAATAATTAAAATTTGCTATATTTTTAAAGGTAATAAATAGGTATACCTGTCGCTTTATACTGCAAAATTTGGGACTGTGTTGCTTAGGGAAACTATTCGGCAGATCCCAAATATAATTTTTCTAATACATTTACAGGTCCTTTTGTCAGTTTCAGGATCATCCGGCTCTTCTAATCTAATCCTTTTCTTTTGTACTTGATCATTTTCATCTTATAAATTTCTTTTTCTGATATCTGTACCACAAGTGTTTGAGTTTTATTTTGGTATTTGTCCATTATTCCTTTACCTTAAAACTTATCTTATTACCCTGTTCCTTCTAGGATACATAATATATTTTATAAGTCTACTATTTGGTTAAGGTTACTCTCACTATATCTCTGCTTTTTTCTATTTTTTTTACTCTCGCTCCTCCCTTTCTGTTATGTTTTGTATCGTTTTCTGGGACAGCCAGTGGGGAAGGACCTTTTATATCCGACCTAAACAGACTGTCCCATTTTAATTTTCGAATTAAATGGGTGGATGAGTAACCATGCATAAATGAAAGTATGAATGCTTGAAGTTGAATGAGAGAAAGTATGAAGGGGCCGATGAGAAAGAGTACATAGATGAAAGTATGAACGACTGGAGTTACTCTTAACTACCAACTGACATCTTCTGGTTAGTTCCATCCGGGATTGGGAGGCATCCCGGTCGTCCTGCCTGCGCACGAAATGCGCCGGGACGGTCACTTCGCCGACTGGCCTGATGCTTGGCGTGAGCGGGGAGGGATGCGGCCGGGGGGCCAGCTAATCCATGGAATGTACGCTAAGAGTGCCAGAGGGGAGCTACTAGTAAAGTCGACGGGTCATATATGCTCCCTAAGAGCGGCCCCAGTCCCATCGGCTGGAGAAAGAGGGAGTAGGTTTAGTCCGTAGGCGGCCCGTCAAGATAGAGATAGGACGGACCGAATTCGACACCTGAAACACCTTCCCAGACGGTCTTGCGAAGATTCCCACCTCAAAAAAAAAGTATTTTGTTAAGGTCGTATGATCAATAGGACATCGCCCACATAACTTCCGAAAACCTCCATGTCAACTAAGTATAACATTTATTTAGGGTACACCTAAATTTCATTTTTATTTTGATAACCAAATGTCTCTAAAAGCCCTTTCACAACCTTTTCCACTTTGGCTATCTTAAGAAATAAAATCCATTCAGCTTTCTGTCTAGCATATCTTTTGTCTACTTTTTGTGTTTCAATGTAAATTCTAAAGCCTCCAAGTTTTTCGTGATTAGTTCCTTTACCTGAAGCTAACTTGGGACCAAGCAAATATACTTTCGTTAAAGGATATTTGTGGTCATTTACTATAACTTTAGCCTTTTCTTCGATAGTATGGTCACACAATGAAATATCACTTTAATATAAACTTATTTTTTACTTTAATATTTAATGCATTCGTGACAGTAATATGTGTTGGCTAAATAAACTTGAAAAAAAAATGACAATGCTAAACTAAAGAGCACTTTTAAGTGAGATAAAAATTATTTACTAATTCTGACAATACTATAATAGTCCAGAGAAATAAGGTTTTTGTCGGGCCCCTTGAGCAGCCCGGTTGCAAATCGGTTTTTCGGGTACGATATACCTTCTTCTTCTTCTTCTTCTTCCTAATTTATAAATAGGCTCAATACCTGTTTTACTTCGGTTTTTAGCCTCAATTGACATTGTCTGACTATCGCTTCCTCGGTCGTCCCAATGATCTTCTTCCATTTGGCAATTTGTCTCTTGCTATCCGTACTATTCTATTTTATGTCATTCTTTCTATGTGTTGATTCCATTCTACCTTTCTTCTTTTGGTCCACATGTTTATTTCATCTATTCCACATCTCGTTCGTATTTCCTCACTTCTTACTCTGTCTCTTAGAGTTTGGTTTGATATTTTTCGTAAGAACTTCATTTCTGCTGTTTTCAGCAGCCTTTGTGTTTTCACCGTATCTGATCTTGTTTCCGCTGTGTGCTTGTCATTATCGGTCTTATTGTTGACTTATATATCCTGGTTTTCGTTTCCATTGTGAGGTATTTGTTTCTCCAGATTGTGTTGTTGAAACATCCTGCTGCTCTGTGCGCCATGTTCATTTGTTTTTGTACTTCTTCTTCCACTTTTCCTTAGCTTGACAGTTTCACTCCCAAGTATTCCGTTTCCATTACTTGTTCTATTATTTTGTTGTTTTCGACCAACTTACATCTTCTAGGTTCCGCTGATATTACTATCGATTTAGTTTTCTCTGTTGAGATCACCATGTTGTATATGAGAGACGTATCTTCGAATTCTTTAATTAATCTTTGTAGGTCATCTTATGGTGACGTCGGCGTAGCAGATTATCTTTATTTCCTTTTCTCCCATTCTATATCCTCTTCTTTTTTAACTTTATTGATGATTTCTTCCATTATCAGATTAAATATTAATGGGCTCATTAATATTCCCTATATACCTAATACATTATAAATACAATGCCCTTCACAGATCGGACGAGAATTTTAGTTATTAACAAATAAGGGTCAAAAATGGCAGTTTTTTCGTTTAAATCGCTACAGGTAAAAATAGGGTAATTAAATATCTTATTTAGAGTATTCATCTTTTAGCAGATGAGCAAAGGTTTAAAATCGCAGTTTTAAGAATTTTGGTCCAATCATTTGTTGCTTCGCTAATTGCAAAATAAGACTAAAATTTCGAAGAAAAAATATTTGCTATAACTTTTGAGAAAATGAACTTTGAAATTACATAAAAAGTTGGGTCTACCAGTACAATGTATAATGCTCAAAAAATTTCAAGACGATTCCTCAATTAGTTTAAATTTTATTCAACTTGTTTATCTCAAATAGATTTTTTTGCAATGTTATTGTTCAGAAAATAATAAGGATACAGCAATTCTGTGGAAATCACATGAAAGAAGAATACTTATACTTATTTTTTCGAAATGTTTAAAAAATCAGCAAAAAGTAATTCTTATCATTCCGAAAAGATTTTAATAAAGTAGAGTTATTTTTGGCTTATAAACAATTTAAATACCTTTGTTAATATTGACTGTAGAGTAAATCTACTTTGGGATTTTAACAGCTGGTATTTTTACACGAATTTTCAAACAAAAAACTTTTCGCCTAGGTTAATTACGGTAAAAGTTAGCCACTTTTATTTTTTAGTTTAGAGTTACTTCTATACACATAAAATTCTCCGGTATCAGTGTTAGTTACCAAACTTCCCCGAAACGGTTTGACCGAATTTTATGAAATTTTACTCGTATATCCTGTAGGACTGAGAACAGAAGTCCTGTAGGGCTGAGAATAAAATACCATGACATTTTTTTAATTTTTTTTGATAAAATTGTCTACCTTAATTTTATATTATGATCTAGCAACAAAAATACATACAACCCTTAATTTTCAAACTTCTGTCACCAACCCCTATTTTTTAATAGCCCATCTATACAGTGCTAGTCAAAAGTCCGTACCCCCCCTCTTATCTTTTGAACGGTTTTACCTATAATAGTGAAATTTGGATGGAGGAAATTAACTGACGTAAGCTTCTTAACTAGTTATGACAGGTGACGTAATAGTGACAGATGACGTTACAGAGCCACTGTGACCGTTAATTTTAAATGGGACCTTATGGCAAGTGATACCTCGTTTAAAAGGTATTCAAAATACCTACTCAGCCATACTAATTTTTTTGTGTTTTAGTTGATTTTGATTTTGGTGAATAAATTAAATAAATATAATATTGTAGCTTCGCATTTAATTAATAAAAATTCAAATGTACGCCTATGGTTTTTTTGTCAAAAAAGTTGACGTTTTTCGATTCTCTAGTAGTTTTTACGTCAACGTCAACCTTTTTGACAAGTAATCATAGGCGGAATTTTGAATTTTGAATTAATTAAATGAAACTACAATTTTATATTTATTTCATTAATTCGTCAAAATTAGCTTAAACTTAAACAATATTAGTATGACTGAATAGGTATTTTCAATACCTTTCAAACGAGGTGTCACTTGCCATAAGGTCCCATTTAAAATTATCTGTCACAGTGGCGCTGTAAAGTCATCTGTCACTATTACGTCACCTGTCATGACTAGTTAAGAAGCTTACGTCCGTTTATTTCCTATCTCCAAATTTCACTATTATAGGTATAACCGTTCAAAAGATACGAGGGGGGGTACGGACTTTTGACTAGCACTGTATATTTACATCTATTAAATTCTCCTGTCACAGTTTTAATTGCCATACACCTCCAAGACCACTTGGCCGATTTTTATAAAATTATATATGTATATTAGGTAGGTCTTATTTGGTCTTAATCTATTTTTCATATCCCTGAGTGATAAGGCGGAACCTGCGGAACATTTTGTAATGTTAGGTGGGGATATGTGTACATACCGTACTCTACAAGACTACGAGTATATACAAATTAAAAAAAATATGATTAAAATCCATCACCAAGCTCCGGAGGTATTAATCGCAGCATATGTTTGAAGAATCAATTTTATTTTTTGAGTGTACGAAGTTTAATATTTCCCGTCCACCGACCACGAATCGATTTCTTAGGACGTCAGTTTTAAAGCTTTATTAACCACTCTGTTGAAGTTTAAAGTCTACTCAAACTTTGCACATAAAATATATACCTTGATCTTCAAAATGGCGCTGGTTGGGTTGCTTAATTATTATAAACAAAGTAGCAGTGAATTAAATAAAATAAAGTGGCTAACTTTGACCGTAATTAACCTAGGCGAAAAGTTTTTTTTTGAAAATTCGTGTAAAAATACCAGCTATTCAAATCCCAAAGTAGTTTTAATCTAAAGTCAATATTAACAAAGCTATTCAAATTGTGTATAAACTAAAAATGACTCTACTTTAGTAAAATGTTTTTGGAATGATCAAAATGACTTTTTAATGATTTTTTAAATACTTTGAAAACATAACTATTCTTCTCTCATGTGGTTTGCATGGAACTGCTATATTGTTATAATTTTCTGAACAATAGCATTGCACACAAAAATCTCTTTAGGATAAACAAATTGAATAAAATTTAAACCTTAAAATGTTTTGTAAATTATATGGACTGTTTGACTCAACATTTCGTGCAATTAAATATGAAACGCTTAAAGTTATTTTCTCAAAAGTTATGTCAAATTTTTTATTTTCGAAATTTTAGTCTTATTTTAAAATTTCCGAAGCAATAAATGATCGTACCAAAATTAAAAACCCGTTTTAAATTTTTGCTCATCTACTAATATAATAGAAAAATAATATAATTAAGATATTTAATTACCCTATTTTTATCTGTAGAGATTTAAACAAAATAACTGCGATTTCTGACCCTTATTTGTTAATAACTAAAATTCTCGTCTGAACTGTGACGGACATTTTTGTATAATTTATAATGTATATTAGGTATATAGTACCCAAAAAACCCATTTGCAACCTGGCTGCTCAAGTGTCCCGAACATGGTATATTTTTGCCTTATTTCCCTGGCGTATAAGTTTAGTTTAATCTAAATTGTAATTAGACTGATATTTGAATTTTAGGAGGATGAAGAAATTGTTGGTATTTTAATACTTAAAGCTGTGAAAAAGTCAGATTTTGGTAGAGTTTTCAGCAGAGTGACAATTAGTCAAGGAAAACCATACACAAGTATCACGAAATTTATGAATAAAATCAACAGGAAAGTGGATGTTTATAAAAAGTTTAATTGTGATATTTATCTAAGGTACCTACACACACCCAAACTTATATGGAATCACTATGTATTTCAAAGTAATATTTATTTCTTTTGAAAAAAATTGATATTGTTGCAAAGAATAAAGGTTTTTATTGAAAATAAACAAATCTATAAGACAATCAGGTAGTACAGCTTGGTACGGTATAGGTTATTTGCTTGAGTTGCAAATTGAACGAAAATAAATAAACTAACTTTTGCTTCCAAAAACGAAAATATGCCTCATGTGTGGTTATATAACTTACAACGGAGAAACATTATTGGTCTTGTGGAGGAAGTAATGTTCTCAGGTAGACATAGCTGTAGAGCTGGCGTAACACAGGGCGTTTTGTCCAAAATCTATGCTAGGTAACAGGAACTAGGAAAGCCCAAAAATAAAGCAAGGAAAAGTCGCCAGAAAGTAATAATGGCTCTCAACGATCGTTTAATTGTCCAATCAGCTGGAAGATACAAAACCATTTCTCACCTGCAGCTCCAAAGGCAGCTTTTGGAAGATACAGGTGTTTCAGTTGAAACCATAAGACGAAGAGTTCGTGCCAAGAAGTATACAGTAGGAGACAGATATGGGATTCCGAGGTATCCAGGCAGCACAAGATTGATCGTCTAAATTGGTGTCTTCACAATCAAAACTGGAACATTGAGAATTGACAAAACGTGCTATTTTCAGAAAAAGTCAGGATTTGTGTAAAATCAGATGACCCACGAAATCGTATACTTAGAGGTCGAGGAAGACAAGCAAGAACGGAAACTGTCAGATCTGTTCACAAATATACAAGGGGAAGTGTAATGTGCTGGAGACGAATTGTGATCCGTAAAAAAACTCCTTTAATTTTCATCCAATGAATTTTAAGTGCTCACAGGTATGTTGATAACCTGTAGTTAGGCTCTGGAGTGCTCTAGGTGCAACAGGAGAAAATTTAATTTTCTCGCATGATGATGGACCTCCAAATACCATTAGAGTGACTAAAGACATCATTGAAGCAGAGGATGTCCCTTGTTTGGAGTTGCCTGCTTGCTCACCCGAGCTTAACTCGGGTGAGATAAAGTAAAAATAAGGGTGAGTAAAAAATAAGAGCTCGCCGGGATAATCCACAAAACACCGGACGGCTAGTACAAGCTGCTCTTCAAGGATGGAGCAACCTACTACAACAAAATGTTGATAATTTGATACGGAGCGTGCCCACGCAAACTGAAATTTGCATAAGGACTAGAAGTGATAAGACTGAGTACAAATTAAAACAAAAAAAAAATAACAATAATTTAAACATGATTCGTTTTACATTGAAATTTTGTATGCTATTCACTTTAAAACAACTAGTTTCAATTTGTTTGTTAAACACCTTATTGTTTTATTTGATTGTTATGTATTTGTTATTAAATTGCTTTAAAATAAATATTGTTTGACTTCGTGTATTCGTTTTTTTAAATTCGCACGAAATAATAGGAAATATCAGATGATTCTATATAAGTTTGGGTGTGTGTATATTATGTACCTAGTTCTTTATTTTCATATTATTTGGTAAATTTAAAATGTTAAACGAAACTTGGTCTGAAGTAATTTCTTTTTACACAGTATGAACCTTTATGTTGGGTATCTCAAAATGTCTCCGCTAAGTGCCATTTAAGCAAAAAACGCCTCGGTGTTTTTTGCTTGAATGTACAAGTCAATTTATAAATATGTAGTTTTGGTTTTTGATATTGTTTAAACGTAACTACCATGACGTTATAGTAACGTCGTTTTGACCTGGCCTATTTATTTTATAAATATAAATTCATATTTTATCTATCAAAATTGAATAAAAATTGTATTCTATTAACGGCAATTTTGCCCTTAAATTGGTAAAGTTTGAGATCCTTCTCCTTCATTGAGCTCTTGTCAGGTCATGATTGCATTTTAAGTATTGATACTTTGCTCTCTTTATTGGCTGTAATCATATTCCAGATAGCCGAATTCATTGAGGGAATTCCCACCAGGGTCTTAATTTTGTGTGAATATCTTTTTGTAGACTTTTCTATTGATCTTTGGCCTTCTATATTTCTTTTTACTAAGAATAGTTCTAACGTTCTCGTCCTTTTGGCTAGTATGCCGCACTAGTTTAGCTATGCTAGTTCACTTTTTTAAATAGTCTTTCTTTTAATATTAAGCTTTTCTTAAATTGAGAGGTTGGTTCTGTGTTCTGTTCAGGACGCGTAAAGTTATTTTATAGAGGCATCTATCAAAGGCTCTTACTCCTATCGATTCTTTTGAGAGTCCATGTTTCAGTTGAATATGTAGCAATGGAAAAATAAGACCATTGAACAACCTGAGCTTGGTCTTCCTTGTTATTGTTCGATCTGTTTATATTGTGTTTCACATGACTGTTGGTCTTCCAGCGGTTGCTAGTCTGCGCTTAATAATTTCTGAGAAGCTATCAGCATTATTGGTTTTTATGGGCCCCAAGTAAACAAATGAATCTAGAGTACCTGGCCAAATTATTAGGCGAAGCAAGGAAAAATTCACTATATGACGTTATTTCTCTCATGGTTATGAATATATTTAAAAAAATATTGTTTTGTTCCTTTTTGGTGGATATTAACCCTTTAAGGTGCGTATCCATTGGGTTCACTGGTCCGCGCTCCTGCAACTGCTCCACATAGTGGATACGTTGGCGCTCCCCCTCGGTGCAACAGTGCGCGCTCCGCCTCGCGCTTCAATCGGTGGCGGTTTATATGTAGAGGAGTGCATGCCGTATCGATTGGAGCAGTTACAGGGCGGAGCAGCCAACCTAATAGATACCCACCTTAAAGTTAATATCCACAAAAGAGGAACAAATCAGTATTTTTTTAAAATTTATTCATAATCATGAGAGAAATAACTTCATATAGTAAATTTTTCGTTGCTTGGCCTAATAATTTGGCCTGGTACTGTATATGGGTGGTCCGATAAGTACTTAGCCTCTTCACCCGAAGGCGCCACCATCACAAAAGAAATCTACTATCATGCAGTACATTTTTGTAGACACGGCAAAATTACGAAAAAATTAAAGACGGAAAGACGGAAAAATTAAAACAAAGTAAATATTTTTAGTGATTCAATTCTGGTTTTTCAAAGGTAGATCGTGCAGTAAAATTAAAGAGCGCTTGGGGACTGTATACGGTGACTCTTATCCTTCTATGAAAACAATCAAAAATTGATTTAAGCCATCTTAAAGTGGTCGTAGGTCCACGGCCGTGACAACTTAAAAAAATCCACGATCTGGTATTGACAGACCTCCGACTGAAGGTTCGCGAGCTAGCTGAGATAGTAAGTATCTCAAAAGATCGCGTAGGCTATATTCTGGGTTGACGAAACATGGATCCACTGGTACACACCAGAGACCAAGGAACATGAAAGAGTAGACATTACCCGCGAACGTGTTCGATCACGTGATTCGACGCCGAATTGCAGAAAAAAACAGCCCCAATTTGCGAAGAAAAAATGCTCTTTAATCATGACAACGCTCACACTGGCTCACACCTCCGCCATCGGCGTGATAAAATTGGCCGAATTGGGCTACGAAATGCAGTCCTATCCACCGTATTCTCCAGACTTGGATCTGTATGACTTTTTTGTTTCCAAACTTAAATAAGCCATTTTCTGATTTGCTGAGCAGAAATTTAATTCGAATGAGGAGTTTATCACCGCCACGTGATGCTACTTTGCAGACCTCGAGGAAACGTATTTTTCAGATGGGTCAAAGAAGTTGGACCATCGCTGGGTCAAGTGTGTTGAGCTAAAAGGAGACTACGTTCAGAAATAAATCACTGCTTTTCCCAAAATGTTCGTTTTTCTATTTTAGGCTAAGAAGTTATCGGATCGCCCTATTAGTATTTCGAAATTAAATAGTAAAACAACTGCCAAACTTAAAGTTATAATTAAAAGTTATTCTATAAGTATTAAGTAATTCTACAAATATAAAATAATAACAAAACATGGTGTTTATATGGGATTAGCCATGGTTGATTGTAATGACAATTACTTTTTCACCTAAATATTTAATTTTAATTATGTCGTATTCACAAATTTGGATGGCAATATACCTCAGACATACAAACACCAATGAAAAAATTGTTTCTTAGGGACTTTGTAAAAGTCGTGGATCTTCATCACAAAAAAGAGGTGGCGGTGTCAGAACTGCTCGCACATCACAGAATATTGAAGCAGTGCGAAATTCATTACACGCGAGTCCTTGAAGGTCCCTGAGACGACTCGCTTGTTATAAATTTCGCACCGCTTTAATATTCTGTCGTGTGCGGGCAGTTCTGATACTGCCACCTCTTTTTTGTGATGTAAAATCACTACTTTCAAAGTTCCTAACCCAAGTCTTAATAGCCATGTTAGAGGGAACTGCAGCGCGGGGCGGCAAATGGTGGTAAAAACGAAACGCTCGTGATACAAGCACAAAACTTTCACCATTTTTGTAATAAGCTTTCACAGCAAATACGCGTTGTTCATCCGACCACGTCTCCATGCTAACTAAACTTCCCAGTCTCTAGATTCACAACGTTTATGTCGCAAGCCCGCGCCTCCTCTATTTTATCGTCAGCAGCGTTGTCAAATCGTACCGTTTCACTGAATCACCTTGTAGTTAAAAATAGGTTGCCAGATCTACATAGACCTAAAGTGGATAGAAGGCTAAAACTTTTTTGGTACTGGGAATACAATATAGATCTCGGTAGAACTTTAATCAAGGTTTGTAGAAATCCTTTTGTTCATTATTATACAATAACAAATAGAGTAGAACTTATTATCCGTCACTTGAAAGACTTATTATCAGTCACTTATAACACCAAAAGATTGCATGAAAAACACACCAATCGTCCCAATACGATACGTGAGGATGTAATACCTCTAATTGATTCGCCCATACAGCCATTTCCCAGAAGATCGTCGCACTATAGCCGCATTAAAAACGAAAATAAGTATTATTTGTCACCTGGGATGAATATTCAAAAAAGGCATAGGGTATGAGCCTGATATACACAGGGTGTCTGCGTAACTTGGAACCATATGGGAACTTTTTTAATATCAATTTTACGAAAAAAAGTCATTCTTTATAAAGTGCTCTGCATAGTCTAAAACCTAACATGCAATCATCAGATATCAAATTTTGTCAACAGTCTACGAGGTATATCAAAAAATATGAATTTTGCTCAAGAGCAAACTACCTTTATATTTTCAAAATATCAAAAAATTTTATTATGAAAATTATTTGTAATTAAAAACCATATTCAAATATGCAATAACAGCCTTCTACTTGAAAAAAAAATTTCTGAAATTTTCCTAAATTACCGATTCCGAAGATCATTTTTATTTATTAGACATGCAATAACTGTTTTATTTTAGAAAAAAAAAAGTTATTCTCAGTTATCCAAGTTTGTTAATTTTATACGAGGTGTGTCAAATAATACGAATTTAGAAAGAATTCCGGCACATAGTATGTCGGCCAGTTCTTCCCCTAAGGAATTGTTTATTCTTCAGAAATATGGCGTTACGTTGACTTTACCTCCTTCGTCATTATTACACCAGGGAAATAAGGCAAAAATATACCATGTTCGGGACACTTGAGCAGCCAGGTTGCAAATGGGTTTTTGGGTACTATATACCCAATACATTATAAATACAAAAATGCCCGTCACAGTTTGGACGAGAAATTTAGTTATTAACAAATAAGGATCAAAAATGGAAGTTTTTTCGTTTAAATCGCTACAGGTAAAAATAGAGTAATTAAATATCTTATTTATAATATTTCTGTGTGTTTATAAATTTCTATTTGAATTTTGGTCCGATCATTTGTTGCTTTGGATATTGCAAAATAAAACTAAACTTTCGAAAATAAAAAATTTGCTGTAGCTTTTGCGAAAATGAATTTAATACTTTCATATTGCATGAAAAGTCGAGTCAAACAGTCCACACGATGCACAAAAAAATTTCAAGACGATTAGTCAATTAGTTTAAATTTGATTCAATTTGTTTATCGCAAAAAACTTTTTTTTTGCAATATTATTGTTCAGAAATTAATAATGATATATCAATTCTGTGAAAACAACGTGAAAGTAGAATATTCATATTTTCAAAGTATTTAAAAAAAATCATTAAAAAGTCATTTTTATCACTCAGAAACATTTTACTAAAATAGAGTCATTTTTGGCTTATAAACAATTTGAGTAACTTTGTTAATATTGACTGTAGGCTAAATTACAATGAGATTTAAAAAACTGTTATTTTATACGAATTTTCAAAGAAAAAGTTTTCGCCTAGGTTAATTACGGTCAGAGTTAGCCACTTTTTTTATTTAATTGACGGCTTCTTTGTTTATAACAATTAAGCAAATTAACTAGAGCTATTTTAAAGTTGAAGATATATAGTTTATGTGTAAAAGTTTGAGTAAACTTTGAACCTTAACAGAGTGGTTAATAAAGTTTTAAAAATGGCGTTTGAACGGAATTAATTCGTGGTCGGTGGAGGGGAATTATAAAAATCCGTGCACTGAAAAAATGATTCTGCAAACATATGCTGCGATTAATATCGCCGGAGCTTGTTGATGGATTTTGATCATAATTTTTTTAATTTATGTGTACTCGTAGTCTTATAGAGTACGTTATGTACACACATCCCCACCTAACATTACAAAATGTTAGGGGGAACTCCCTGTTTGTATGTACGAAGATGAAAAAGTAAGGGATCACTTCGCACTTAAGCAAATACTTTTGAATTTAAACGTATATTGAGTAAACTAGATATATAAGAGTATTAAAAAATAAAAGGGCTATATTATTATGTGTGTTGCTTCTCTGAATGTTTTGATTCGAATCGGAATCTGGATTCTGCCTTTGGTGAACTTCGACCCTGAGTCCCGTCTTGGTTGAGACGGGGGCGGAGGTAGTAAAAAATGGACCATATATAATGTATTAATATTAGCCGCATTGGCGTACTGGTTCGTATTGTCAGATATCATTATAAATGTACCTACATAATTATTAGAGAGCGGAATATATGCAAAGTGCATATAGATGCATATATTGCATATTTTCAGACAACAAACACAACATTGCATATTTAAGCTAAACACGATTTATTTTGCATATTTTAAAAATAAATTATATAAAAGTTTAAAATTTTTCTCTTAGTTGAAATTTTATAATTTCGATATGAAAGAGCTCCTTATTTATCTATCTATCGCTCATCTGGACTTTCCCATTACTACCTGAATTTAACAATTATGGGTGTTCCCAGAAAAATATTATTTTATTAGCGTAGCAAGTCGTAGGTACCTACCTGCTTTTAAGGGTCTAATAATTATTTTGTCAGTTTTCGGCCAACATTTGTTTAAAGTAAACGTTGTATCGTATTTAGTGTTTTTGAAGTGATTGGTATATATTAAATTTAAATATGTCTACCATTCAAAAACGTGCTTGTATAAAGTGTTTTCTCGAGTTAAAGCTAAGTGGAGACAAAGTATTTTGCAAGGCCTATTCCAAAATCGTAAGTTACATTCATTTTCACATTTCATTTTTTAAATGAGGAACTGACAAACAAAAGCATCACGTCCCACAAAAGAAATTTTTCTGGAAAGAGTGTTTTTATTCGACAAATTCGCTTTTACTTCTATAAAAGACGGACATAGAGAGAAGCATCAAAATACAAAAATCCATCAAATTGTAGACAATTCCGCTTTTGTTCTTCAGCTTAAGTAACGTACTTTGTTCTTTAAGTAACGTACAAATTGATAAAGAACGTATGTTCATAAAAGTTAATTTTAGTTTTTTACCAGATCTAATAAAGTCATTAGAACAAAGGAATTTACAATTAAATGATTCGGTTAATCTTGTTAACACTTTTTCTGCTCATTGTCAAAAAATTCCTGGAAATACAGGGATTACAATTAGAAATAAATTAAAAAATGTTTTAGAAAAAAATGAGGGCTTCGATTGTTTGATGAAAGTTGTACGTATTTTTGAAGGCAACTTTTCTGAAGATCTTACGACTTAATATATTGTTTTATGTTTGAGTATTTTTAATATGCATTTGCATCTTTAGACAAATTTAGAAAAAATACCTGCATATTTGTAGTAAAAGTAATGCATAAATATGCGCATATTTTGGTAATGTTGTGTTGCATATATTCCGCTCTCTAATAATTATAATAAATGTGCGTAAACATAAGTCCCCCCTTGAAACCATCGGGTTTCAATTGGTTACTTACAATGAACATGAATGTGAATGGCCACAAAAAACAGTCAGATCCTGTACATTCTTTATACAAGTAGTAATAAAGAATGTAAATGCAAGGAAAATAGTAATAAAGTAGGATATATACAAAAACGAAAGTAAAATAGCAAATTAGAGGTATTTAAAATAAAGTAAATTTAAATTGTTCAAAGTAAAGTAAAATCAAAATTGTTCGACGAAAAGTAAAATTAAAATTTTTCAAATAATTGCTCACTACGCTTCACTATCCGAGTTAAATAGTAACAAAACGTAGAGTCAGTAAAGTTAAAATTGTGCAAAATAAAATAAAAATTAAGATTGTTTAAAATAAATGTATCACTGCGATTCACCTTGAGACGGTAACACGCACAGCTTCACCACAGGTCTCTTGAAGATGCTGCATGCGGTCGCGGTCTTCACCGTCACGGAGCGGATAACGCCGTCCTTACCGGGATGAGTTTCGAGGATGCGTCCGAGCTTCCATCTCAAAGGTGGTAGACCATATTCTTTGATCAGAACCAATGTTCCGATATGTAAGTATTGTTGACAGTTCTGCTTCCACTTTACTCGTTGTTGCAAAGTGGAAATGTACTCCTTGGACCACCTGGTCCAAAAATGTAGGTGTAGTAGATTGTATGTGTGCATAACGAGAAAGTCTATTTTCCTTGATATTGTAGCTAATTGGATTAGGGATTAACATAAGGGTGTCTCCAATAAGGAAATGTGTAGGTAGGATCACTATGATCAAAGGAAAGAGGACAAATGGACCTTGAATTTAAACGTGTTTTCACCTGAGACAGAAAAGCGGTAAAATATTTGTGATTTTAGACATCAAGGGGGTTAGAAGTTAAGAAGTTTTTTATCTCGTTATTTGCTCCAACAAATGTGCTTCCATTGTCTGAATATATTGTTGTGCATTTACCTCGTCTAGACATAAACCGACGTAAGGCTGTTAAGAAACAATCAGTGGGTTGTTAAGTCGCTTACAGCTTTTAAATGGATGGCCTTAAATG
Source organism: Diabrotica virgifera virgifera (assembly GCF_917563875.1). Taxonomy (NCBI): domain Eukaryota; kingdom Metazoa; phylum Arthropoda; class Insecta; order Coleoptera; family Chrysomelidae; genus Diabrotica; species Diabrotica virgifera. The sequence goes on from NC_065449.1 coordinate 122,192,224, forward strand.
CAAAACAAACGAATAATAAAATAGGTATATGCTTTGGTAGTTTCTTCCCGTCCTGTCACGATAAAGAAATGTTCCAGCATAGTCAATGCCGGATGTAGAAAAGGCCCAGAAGAAGTTAAGCGTGAAAAGTGATTTCTATGGGAGGAGATTTGTTTTTTAGAATAAACTGATAAGTGAGGATAAGTAGTATATCCAACCAAGTACAATTATTGTAGAGTCGTACCCATTGTACGTGTTCTCTACATTGTGTCTAATTGTAAATTGTAAAGTTTAAATTGTAAATTTTAAAGCGTAAATTGAAAGGCAGTAAAGGAAGAAATACAATTGTAAAAGTAGCAAAGAAAAAAAGTAATACAGAGTACTGTATACACTCGAAGTAATAGTAGTATAAAAAAGGGCACCGGATATTGGAAGTCCGTATACGGCGACGTTTTTAATTGGAGCTACCTTTATTTAGAAGCAAAATAAGTTTGAGATTAATTTTCCCAAGTTGTGTCAGTACATCGTAGGCTAAACGTCTACTCCAATGCATCACAAAATCTATGCAGTTGAATGGAGATATGATTTTGGTAAAGAAAGGTGTGTGTATTTTAAGATTGTTAAGTATGGACAACAACTGTGAACTGTAGTTTGACCACAAACTGTGTTAGTCATGGGGCAAAGACTCAACCCATGAAATCTTGAATCTCCAAAGTTTTTGAAGTATAATTTTAGAAGTAGTGGTAAAAATAGTAAATAATAATAGTAATATTAATAGTAATAAGTTGAGAAATTGTTTTGTGGAGTTCCCCCAAGAGGAAAAGGGGTATAAGTTAAGAAGTTGTTTGGTAGAGTCCCCCAAGGAGGAAGGGGATGTTTGAAAGAAATTGATAAAGCAAATCTACCGTCATTGTTTTGTGAAGTCGTCTCCTTGAAATAAGTTTCCCAGAATTTGTCGTCGTGTGTATGTGTTTCGTTGAAGTTAGTTTCAGTCGAAACGTAGCAATTCTGTGTCGCTAGAAGACTTTGTAGCAGAAATAGGGCCTGAACAGATCCAACCTAGTTTGGTTTTGTGTAACATGGGACCATAGTTGGTTCCCAATTTAATTTGACCAATGCACAATAAGTCCCAAAACGTGTCCGCACCAATAAGTAGGTCAATATTGGCGGGTTTGTAAAAATGTTTGTCTGCAAGAGTAATAGGATTTGGGATATTCAGAGTGGCAGGGTCAAATGAAAATTGTGGCGTGCATCCTGTGATGTTAGGCAGTATTAAGCAAGTCAGTTTCTTGTTAAAATCATTTATTGTCGATTACATTTCAACGAACACACAATAGTTAATGTTTTTGTGCATTTGGGCAATACCCAATATAGAAGTGTTAGTCTTTGTCTTAGGCAATTGTAAAATGTTGTGTAAACGTTGACTAATAAAGTTAGATTGGCTAGCGCTGTCAAGTAAAACTCTACAATCGTGTAGATTGCCAATTTTATCAGCTACTTTAACCATGGCAGTGGAGAGTAAAATTTGTGATTTGGCAGGTGAATGACGTGTTAAAGAAGAATAGCTAGAAGAAGTCTCGTTGGCCTGTGGCATGTCAATAGGAATTTCAGCATCTACAGAAGTTTGTTGAACTGGCTGGTTTGGAAAATGCAACAGAGTGTTGTGGACCTTACCACATTTCTTGCAACCGGAAGAGCGACATTGTTTTGTCGAATGATTGTTGTTTAAACAATTAACGCACAATCGTAAACCTTTAGCTTTATTTAAACGTTCAGAAGGTGTTAAGTTTAGAAATGATTCACAATGATAAATGTAATGTTCATTGTTACAGAAAACGCATTTTTTTGATGTGTTGGTGACAAATGTTTTTGTTTTTTCCCTTTTTTTAAAGTTACCATTAGATTTATTACTTGACTGTTTGGTTTCGGTTTCCAACGTTTGTAGCATTCGACATTTATCTTTTAGGAAGTCAGTCAACTGAGAGGGTGTGCGAATTTCGCTAGAATTAATTTTGTTTCCCAAGAGCGTCTGGTAGCGTTATTGAATTTGCTGGTCAATAAGTATATTAAAATATCTTCCCAGTGTTTGGTGGGACGTTCCAAAACTTCCAAAGCATTTAAATGTTTTTGTAACCCGTTTAAAAGTTGCCTAAGTCCAGTTTGTGACTCTTGTTGTAATGCTTGTTTTCCAACCGTTCTTTAATAAGCGACCAAGCTACTTCATAATTTGCATCACATATTTGCAACGAGCTGATTGTTTCTGCAGCCTCCCATTTCAAGGAGAGCTGTAGATAATGGAATTTTTGGACATTTGCTAGAGCATCGTTTTTATGTATTACGGATGAAAAACTGTCACGTAAAAACATCCAGCTTTCCAGGCTCCCGTTATACGAAGGCAAATTTAAAATAGGCAATTTTACTGAATTTAGAAGGTTGCCCGCCCGAGAACCTGTTGTGCTAGCACTGTCTTGATCAACGACAGGGTTATCAGGAGCTTTAGCGTTTATAAAGTGTGTTACCTCGGCCATTAGCGCATGAAACATGTTTTCAAAACTGCATCGTTCTGGCTCATGAATAGTTCTATAATTTTCATCACACTTACTGTCCAAATTTTCGATGATTTGTTGAGCTTCTTCAAATTGGTCAATCAATTTTTCAGCACTTACAAGCCTACCATTTAACTCCGTTAAATCAGGCTGATCTTGTGTTTTAATGGTGTTAAAGTATGCGCTAAATCTCTTAAGGTGATTTTTGATAGTTGTTCGTTTGTTCTGTTCTGTTTGTAAACGCTCTGTTTCCTTGTTGTTTTGTTTTGACATTGTGATAAATATTCAAATTTTTACTAAGCAACAACATTTTTGTTTATGTTAGTAGTATTTTGTATTTTGACAACGGTACCCGATTTGGGCGTCGAAACGTTAATAAAAATCATTTTTTAATAATATTGTGGCTTATTTCCCATTATAAATAGTTAAAATTCAAATAAGAAGATAAATGTAAAAGGAAATGTAAAATGCAAAAATACCTACTATAATATTTGTTAAAGAAGAAGAAAAGTGTAAAATAAAATGTGAAATAAATTATAGTATGTACCTAATGTAGATAATGTCAAAAAATGTAAAAATTGTAAAATGTAACAATTATAAAATGTAAAAATACCTACTACCTATAATAATTGATAAAAGAAGAAAAAGCGTATAAAGAAAAATATAAATGTAATTAAATGTATTATTGTGTAATGATTCGAGCCCAACGTATTTGTAAAATAAATGTTTAAATAACCCTTAAAAAATGTTCAAAATTCGAAACTATAAATATTTACAATGTCAAAGATAAAAATGACACCCCTTCTATGACATAAAACTAACAAGGTAAAAATGCAGTTTGCACGTGTAGTCCAGGGTAATAAGGTTTTTTCCATGACACTCGAGCAGCCAGGGTACTGAAGCGTTTTTTCGACAGGGAATACCTATAAGAGCAAATTGTAACTATTTACTGCGTAGGTTCTGGCGGCCATTTTTATTTATAAACAATTAAGTGTCAAAAAATGGCATTTTCCTTTTTTTTTTCAAATCAATGGAAAACAGTGAAACTTATGGTTTTTTTAGTACAAATATCTTTAAGATTATGAAAAAAGCTTTAAAATGAAGTATTACAAAGTTTTATGTACTTATTTATTGTTAATATAATTGCAAAAAAGTTCGGAATTGCAAAAAATTAATTTCGCAATATATTTTGTAAAAATTAGTGTACAGATTTGAAATTGTTGTCATATAAGGGTTCTTTGGTGTTTAATATGTGATAAAAATTTCAAAGCGATTCATTCAATTGTTTAAATTTTATTCTAATTGTTTATCCCAAAGAGCATTTTTTTTGCAATAACATAAGTCAGAAAAAAATGACGTTAGAACCATTTCAGAGGTGTCAAATAAAAGTTGTTTTTCAAGAGTTGTGTTTTTTTTAATTTGGTTTAAAAAAGCGAATAAGAAATGCATTTCTTAGTAATAAATAATTATGCAAAAGTATCGTAAATCTTTTCTTATAAACTTTTTAGTTTGTAATATAAGAAATTATATATATTTATTACAATTTTTTATCAATTATGATATAAATAACATTACTTAGTAGTTGTGCACTTAAAACAGGGTAAAAAAGTTATTCAGAAAGTTTATAAGGAAAGATTTACGATACTTTTGCATAATTATTTATTACTAATAAATGCATTTTTTATTCGCTTTTTTTAAACCAAGTTGAAAATATAGCTCATGCTCTTCCATTTGACACCTGTGGAATGGTTCTAGCGTCATTTTTTTCTGACTTATGTTATTGCAAAAAAAAATGCTCTCTGAGATAACAATTCGAATAAAATTTAAACAATTGAATTAACCGCTTTGAAATTTCTATCACATATTAAGCACCAAAGAACTCTTATTTGACAAAAATTTCAAACCTGTACACTAATTTTTACAACAGTTATTGCGAAAATAATTTTGTTTGCAATTCCGACCTATTTTCGCAATTATATTAACAATAATTGAGTATATCAAACTTTGTAGTACGTCATTTCAAAGCTTTTTCCATAATCTCAAAGATATTTGTACTAAAAAAATCATAAGTTTCACTGTTTTCCATTGATTTGAAAAAAAAGGGAAAAATGCCATTTTTTGACAGTTAATTGTTTATAAATAAAAATGGCCGCCAGATCCTACGCAGGATATAGTTACAATTTATTCCTATAGGTAATACTTATCGAAAAACGCTTCAGAAACCTGGCTGCTGAAGTGTCACGGAGAGGGTAAATTTTTGTCTTATTACCCTGGCCTAGTGAAGCAATTAAATCTTTCAACATAAACCCAAAAATGTCTTATCGTAAATAAAATACAACGTTTCTGTAATCAGATTTCAGCATTTATAAATCAATATATTTTAAGGGTAGGTAAAATGAAAAGTGAGCACACTGACCTTTCAAAACTGGGCTGGGCGTGTCTGCCTTCCACTAGGACACTGGTAATAATTAATTATATTCGATCGAAGAACCAAAATGTTTGTATGTACGAAGTTGAAGAAGTAAGGGATCACTTCGCACTTAAGTAAATACTTTTGAATTTAAACGTATATTGAGTAAACTAGATGTATAACAGTATTAAAAAATAAAAGGGCTATATTATTATGTGTGTTGCTTCTCTGAATGTTTTGATTCGAATGGGAATCTGGATTCTGCCTTTGGTGAACTTCGAGCCTCAGTCCCGTCTTGGTTGAGACGGGGGCGGAGGTAGTAAAAAATGAACCATATATAATGTATTAATATGAGCCGCATTGGCGTACTGGTTCGTATTTTCAGATATCATTATAAATGTACCTACATAATTATAAATGTGCGTAAACATTCCCCTTATCACTCAGGGATATGAAAAATAGATTACGACCGATTCTAAGACCTACCGAATATACATATATAATTTCATAAAAATCGGTCAAGCGGTCTCGGAGGAATATGGAAAGTAACACTATTACAGGAGAATTTTATAGATGTAAATATATAGATGGCTGTTAACAAATAGGGGTTGGTGATAAAAGAGTGAAAATTAAGGGTTGTATGTATTTTTTAATTCTATATCATATAAAATTAAAGTAGATAATTTTGTCTAAAAAAATAAAAAAAAAAATGTCAGGGGAGCACAACCCCCCTTATAATTTATGGGTATAAAAAATAGATTAAAACCTTTTCTCCGTACTATAGGATATACGTGTAAAATTTCATAAAAATCGGCCAAGCCGTTTCGGAGTAGTATAGTAACTAACACTGTTACAGGAGAATTTGATGTATATAGAAGTAAGTACGAATTAAATAATAAAGGTGACTAACTTTAAGCCTAATTAACCTAGGCAAAAAGTTTTTCTCTGAAAATTCGTGTAAAAATACCAGCTTTTTAAATCCTAAAGTAGATTTACTCTATAGTCAATATTAACAAAGCTATTCAAATTGTCTATAAGCGAAAAATGACTCTATTTTACTAAACTTTTTTCGGAGTGATAAAAACGACTTTTTAGTGATTTTTTCAACACTTTGAAAACATAACTATTCTTCTTTTATGTGGTTTCCACAGAATTGCTGTTATTCTTATTTTCTGAACAATAACATTGTGAAAAAAAAGCTCTTTGCGATAAACAAGTTGAATAAAATTTAAACTAATTGACGAATCGTCCTAAAAATTTTTGTGTGGTATATGGAATGTTCGACTCAACTTTTCTTGCAATATGAAAGTCTTAAAGCCATTTTCGCAAAAGTTATAGCACATTTTTTATTTTTGAAATTTTAATCTTATATTGCAATTTCCGAAGCAAAAAATAATCGGACCAAAATTCAAAAAGTGCCATTTTAAACCTTGGCTGATCTACTAAAATACGATTACTCTAAATAATATATATAATTACCCTATTTTTACCTGTAGCTATTTAAACAAAAAAACTGCCATTTTGACCCTTATTTGTTAATAACTAAGTTTCTCGTCCGAACTGTGACAGGCATTTTTGTATTTAGAATGTATTAGGTATATAGTACCCAAAAAATCCATTTGCAACCTGGCTGCTCAAGTGTCACGACAAAAACCTTATTTCCCTGGAGTATATGGCTCTACTCTGCTCTGAGAAGATAGTTTTACAGATGATTGATTCATTTATATTTATTGGTTTTGGTTTTTGACAACAGTTTAATAGTAAATCGCATTTAAATTTGTGTTTGATATTTTTTTATTTCTTCGGTGCCAAAAGGAGACAGCTCCAACTTTTTTTGATGTATTTCTATCCAATGAAATTTCCAAAAAAGCGTATTTTGATATTAGATTTTACAGAGTGAGTAGTAATTTGGAATAAATTCAATAGTTCAAATACTAATTGTTATTTTTTGGAAAATGCTCGGATCTTTCGATTAGTATTTCAAGTCGTTATTTTTTACATATAATAATAATGTATATAGGGTGTCCCAATTTAGAGATATGACGTCATCGTTGATTTTCTTAAATGGCAACACTGTCATTTTAATAACTATTTTGATAGGGTGTGTAAAATGTTACATAGGTAACTGCAAAATATCAAATTTTTATTTCCTACCTTTCACAAGATAATAAAATATAACAAAGTTATGAAAAACAAGAGTCTGTAATTTGGAATAAATTCAATAGTTCAAATACTAATTGTTTTTTTTTGAAAAATTCTCAGACCTGTCGATTAGCATTTCAAATCGAAATTGTTCATCTAAAATAATAATGTATACAGGGTGTCCCAATTTATAGATATGACGTTATAGTTATACATAACTGCAAAATGTCAAATTTTTATTTCCTACCATTTACAAGATAATAGAAAATAACAAATTTATGAAAAACAAATAAAAGAATAATTGAATTTAAATATTTCAATTAAGCAAATGCTCGTATTTTCAAAACGAATTTCGATCTCGATTATCATATTCTCAATAATTTGATTACTTTTTTTCCATAACTTTGTTATTTTTTATTATCTTGTAAATGTGAGAGTGGAGTCACTGAAGGTTTTACCTCCGATTTCGTTGAACCTCCATTGATTTTCATTAAAATTGGTGAGTGGTTAAAGGATACCTCAAGCAACAAAGGTGACATGATGCAAACTTGCGCTTTTACCTTGGGGGTCGAAGCCACCCCTTCTCGTGGTTGAAAATTATCTTATTAAAAATAATACCATAAATCGATATAAGGACAAATTATAAGCAAAATTTGTTATATAAAGTTATTAATATAAATCAATACTTTTTGAGTTATTGAAGATCAAAAATTTTATTTTTTCGTAAAAAAATGCATGCTTTGAAGCTGTTTTTCACGTATAACTCAAAAACTGTAGACTTCTTCAAAAAAGTTACTATTACCAAAATTGACGACAATAAAAAACTGAATACAATCCTCACTTGAAGAACTAAACTAATGTTAACTCAAAGTTAGTTATGGGTAATTGAATGTAACGTTTTTTCAACGAGTAATCAAGTCTAAGTATTCAAGCTTAAATACCTGCAAAACGATGCATATTATAAATATACCTGTTAAGCAGTTGTCAAAGCATTTCGGATTACCTATCAATTGAGCTTCAGAAGAAGTTAATAGCATTGAAATTAAGCAAGTTATTATGAAAATAAAATAATCCTTTCGAAGTTTTTAGGAAGAATAGAAAAATAAAACATACGCCATTTCCACAAAAATCAATATTTATAGTAATCCTTAAAATAATTTCTTTATATTAGTATAAGTAATGATATCAACAATTTTGACCAGTTCAACATAAAACTTTTTGAAAAAAAAGGTATAATTAAAAAAATCAGAATTTTTAAAATGATCGTAATTTTCATTTTCTTTTGATAATAACTCCAAAAATACTCAACATACTTAAAAAGTGATATATAACCAAATCTTAGATTTTTTTGTGTCAAATATTTCACCTTTTTTATTATTTCTGTAGGGTAAAAAATAACCGATATAGAAACGTTTAAAGCTTAAATTTTGCTACGAGAACCATGTAACCGGGGCCATTTAATCTTTTATTTTTAAAAAAGTAAGGGGTTTAAAAGATTAAATTTAACGTCTTTTAATTATCCTTGGAATTAACTTTCATGTGGATTTTAGACGAACTTGACATCCTAAAAATTAACGAAGTTATTAAAAAAAACCCTAACATTTTTTGGAAAAAATTTAAAAAGATAAATTTTGAAAAATTTAGCATAAATTTTAGTGTTATCAACTTGTTAGAGGACTCATTTGATAGATGTTTGTACTTTGACAAATGTTTAATAATTTATGTTATTAAATCCATCATTTTCCCGTTACTAAGCTTGAATACATAGATTTGGGTACTCGCCGAAAAAAATATACATTCAATTACCTATAACTCACTTTCAGTTTACATTAAAGATTTTTTTAGTAAGTGATTTTTTGCGTTTTTTATTAGCTTCAATTTTGGTATTATAATAATTTTTTTGTAAAAACTAAACTGTAAAATTTTGATTTATTTTAATAATTTTATATAACAAATTTTGCTTTGGATTTGCCCCTCTATCGAATTATGGGATTATTTTTAATAAAATAATTTTCACCCCCGAGAAGAGGTAGCACCCACCCCCAGGGTAAAGGCGCAAGTTGGCACCATGTCAACTTTATTACTTGATATATCCTCTAACCATTCACCAATTTTCCAGCAAATCTATGGAGGTTCAACGAAATCGAAGGTAATAGGTCATATCCAACTTCAGTGACTGCACTAGGAATAAAAATTTAATATTTTGAAATTATGTATAACTTTACACATCCTATCAAAATAGATAATAAATAAAAGTGTTGCCATTTAAAAAAATCAACGATGACGTCATATTTCCCAATTGATACATTATTGTATACATTATTGTGATTGTATACATTATTATTGTATGTAAAAATTTTCGAATTGAAATACTAATCGAAGTGTCTGAGCATTTTTCAAAATAACAATTAGTATTTGAACTATTGAATTTATTCCAAATTACAGACTCTTGTTTTTCATAAGTTTGTTAATTTTTATTATCTTGTTCGAGAGGTCTGAGCAATTTCAAAAAAACAATTAATATTTTTTGAACTATTGAATTTATTCCAAATTACAGACTCACTCTGTATAATATATAATGTACTAGATGTTATCCCTCCTTGTCAATTAAACATATAAATTAATAGAATTCTTTTCTTTCTCCTGAAAAAAAAATTATAAAATGGAGCTGCCTACTTTTTGCACCAGTGCCTTCAATAATATAATAGGGAACTTGCATAAATTTTTAAATTCGAAAAAAATGTTATAAATCACAACACAACATAATTTAAAACATGCATCAAAGATAAAAAAGTTTTGTTTGTCTTTCGTTTGGGCCCTAAAGACGATTAAAAATTCAAATTAAAACAGGTGGTCCAAAACGCTTCGTGACGTCACTTGGTTTTACATTTACATTTTTCCAATAAAGTAAACAGAATTTTAAATTAGACGTTATAAACGTCAGTAGAAAATACATTTATGTGACGTTACATGTGTTTTTGATCGTTTGAACTATTCATAGAAAAATTCGTACTTTTACAAAATGGTTTAATTTTCAATAGTAAACCTTCGTTCCTTTTCTTCAAAAATAGTATAAAACTACAATTTTAACAAACTGGTATATATTATCACAATGACATACGATAAATGTCATTAGAATATAAATATTTTTGACTTATTCCACGACGATGAGCTTGCCAAATACCCAAGTAGGTGGAGGCCAATAAACTAAAGAAGGAGAAAAAGAATATACTTAAATATAAGGTTGTGTCTAGGTATACGTTACCGTGTACGCAAATAAAAAAGTTAGAGTGTCAGTGATTTCTTATTTTTTATTTGTTTAGTGTTTATTTTTAAATTAACTACGGAGTGTGGACAATTATTTAGTTCTTTTAATGAGTTTAAGAACATTTTAAAACAGTACGAAAAAGATAAGAGACTATAAATTATTATATATTTTTTTAGTTATAAATGAAATAGTATGTATTACCGTAAAAGATTAAAATAAAAAGAAGACCTAAAGCTTTCACAATAACAATTACCTTGTTCTGAAGCTATTATCTTTGTGGCATTTTTGTAATCAACTATTTTAAATGGGAACTAAGCCACAATTTAACCAAAAAATGATTTTATTAACGTTTCGACGTCTAAATCGGACGTCGTTTTCAAAATACAAAATATTATTAAATTCAACAAAAATAGTGTTGCTTAGTAAAAAATTTTTCTAATAATTTATTTAATCTGACTAATTTTTGTATTTTGACAATGACATCCGATTTGGACGTCGAAACGTTAATAAAATCATTTTTTTAGTTAAATTGTGGCTTATTTCCCATTTAGAATAGTTGATTATAATAATTAACTTACGTATAAAAATTATTTTAACAATATTTTTTACGTGTTATGTCAACTAAATACATATATTTATTTTGCTAACCTAAATATATACTTTAATATATACATTGATTTATTACAATTAAGTTTGAGACAGCTGAATAGTTCTGCTTCCCTTCCTTTAACAAATATTTTTCTATAAAACACACGCTAAACGTATCAAAATAGCATGTACCAAAATATACAGTCACTGCGCACGCTAAATAATAATGTCACTGGCTTGATGAAGTTTAATTCGCGTGTACATACCTAACTTTTTTATTTGCGTACACGTTAGCGTGTACCTAGACACAGCGAAATATAACCATAATAATAACTAATGTAAAACTATGTGACGTCACGGGTCGTTTGAACTATTTTATACCGCTGAAGACTTTAAATACGTATTTCTAAGTTATTACGAGTTTTTGAAGCGTGAAATTTTGGAAATCTCATTTTTAAACAAAACTGAACATTATTATGTAATAAAAAAAAATTGTGCAAGTTCCCTATTGATGCCCCCACTTGTTTAAACTTTATAGCTGTCTATACCCTACGTTAAATATTTTTTTGCACCATGAAATATATGAAATAAAAAATGTATTCTGTTTAAGATATTATCTACTCTGTATTAGACCTGAATACAGAGGAAAAGGACTTGGATTTCGATTAATGTCATCTGGATTAGACGTTGCCCGACACCTTCGGATATCAGTGATGATGGGAATTTTTGATTGCTGGAAACTTCAACAGTACGCAGGAAGGCTTGGAATGCACAGTATTTATGAATATAACTATCGAAAATATCGCGACCAAGAACGAGAACTAATATTTTGCGACTTGGGTGCAGGAAATTTTACTTGCTCTTTTATGGCAGGCAAAATAGCATCTCGAACAACATCAGAAGTTACTAAGAAACTATCAAAATAGCACTAACTACAATTAATATTTATTCGTTAAATCAATTACGAAGTAGTTCATCATCGTACTACATTGTATTTTAAATTTACAGTTGTTAATAAAAAGATTTAAAACAAAGTTCTTTAAAAAATTCCTATCAGAAAAAATGCGCTGCTTTTCTATATTTTACTGATCTCAAGCTTTCAAGATCTTGCCTTTTTTTTAAAGTAATGCAATGCGATTAGTTCCAAACACGCAGGGTCAACAGATAGAATCCAGGCATCACAATCGCATTGTTGGTAAAAGCATCGGCTGACCCAGGGAATGGCAGTCGTTTAGATATAATAAGAATTTTTTTTTAAAGACAATACAAGCTATGAGCCAATTACAAAAAAGCCAATTGGCTGAAGAACAAATGTCTTATACCATATAGTTCTCATGTGATTAAATTCACTTTTTGGATTTATCTATTAGAATCTTGATTTTCTAAGAGTAATTCTATTTGTCGTTGCTTTCATCATCGAGAACCTGTACGCATCCACTGCTGCACATAGATCTCAGTTCTTTCTATCTGTCTCTGCCTTCGTCCATCCTTCGACGTTCCATCGTCGGTCCATCTGGTTGGTGGTCGTTCTCTCTTCCGTAGTACTTCTTGTCGGGGACCCCAGTCGACATTACGTTTTGTCCATCAATTGTTTGATCAGCTGGCGTGACGTGTCCTGCCCAATTTAGCGACGTGATTCGTTCATCGATATCTTTGACGTCGTTGACAAAACAATCTTAATGACTAAACTTTTTCTTTTTGTGAAAAAGTGATTTTCTTACTAAAATTAAAATGGTATGCTTATTGCTTATATTCTTGTTTGTACCTACTTATAGGCCAGTAAATGACCGTTTTGAAGTAGCATTTCCCTCTTCACGACGTGGTAGTATTTGCTTTAAAATTTGGATTTAGGTTCTTCTTATTCTCTACTTAACTTTTGGATTAAGTCCAGGGATGCCTTTATTTGGGGGGTGAAAGTCACCCCTTGAAACAAACTCAAATAAACCATTATCCGCAACAACATGTTCGCTACCAATATCTGATTATTATTCTTCGACCCTTTCCTGCTGGAGCATTTAAATCAGTAGAATATCCTTCTATAAAAGCTTATCGAGAATTTGTAATCTCGTAATTGTAATTTTATCTACCCACACATATTGGATGGGTGGTGGAAATATTGGTAGTATAGGTAGTGTAAACAGTAGTAGTAGTAGTAGTAATAACAATAATGAAAATTCAAATACTAATTTTGTAAATGACGAATCAGAACAAATAGGAATAGCAACATGGAACGTGACCTCTCTAAATGGAAAGGAAATAGAAATAACTGAATAAATGGAAAAAATGGGTATCCAAATAACGGGAAGAGGCGAAACAAAAAAGGTAGGAGTTGGGCACATAAATCTAAATGAAGAATATAGTCTTTATTATTCAGGAGTACCGCAGGGACAAAGAGCAAAGGAAGGAGTTGGTATAATAGTAAATAAGAGGTTAGAACCAAGAATAACACACTATGAAACATCATCATCTAGAATTATAAAAATCCAAATTTACCTAAAAGACAAAATGAGATTCATACAATTATAGGTATGGACCAACTGAAGGCAGAGATGAAGAAACGATGACAGAATTCTACAATGAACTCCAAACAGCACTAGACAAATTAAGAGAATCGAGAGAGAAAATCATAATTTTAGGAGATTGGAATTCAAGGGTGGGCAAGGATGTCAACAAAGGATTAGGATGCATTGGAAAATACGGAGAGGAATGTTTGAACAGGAATGGTGTCAAAATGCTAGACTTCTGCCAAGCAAATGACCCACTAATAGGAAATACATTTACAAACCAAAACATGGAAGAAAAATATGCGTTCGTGGCGGAAGAGAGAAGAGCGAAAAGTTTGATAGATTACATAGTTTATACGAGAAACCTAGAAGAAAAAATACATAACGTCTTAACTGAAAAGGAACCGGAACTAGCTACAGAGCACAGCACGGTTACTGCAAAACTCGAGGATGAAAAAATAAAGGAGGTGGAAAGAAAAGATGACCAAAGAGTAAAAGTAAATAAGCTCAAATTAGAACAGGTGCGAGAACATTACAAGGAAGAAACAAATAGAAGATTTTGCCTCTCCAAAACGAAATTTTTAAACATCACGACGTGTTCTGAGGGACTAGAATCCTCAAATTCTTTTAGTGATACCAACTTTAGCATGGTCCTGATTAATACTCGTTCTATAAGATACAAAACTGATGAATTATTTTTGTTCCTAGAAGAATTAGAATTTCCCCCTGTAGTTGCGGTTACAGAGCACTGGCTTGAAGTCAACGAGCCTTTCTTTGTAGATAAATACACCACAATTGCTAGGTATTATCGTACAAGCTCAGCTTATGGGGGGACACTAATTCTGTCTACGAGTAATGATTTTTCTTTGGTAACAAAATATGACTTTTTGTTAAGTGAAGCCTTCTTTGAGTTTTCCTTAGTTTACAATAAGAATATTAATCTTTATATTATTTGCATTTATAGATCACCTGACTCTTCCGTGGAACTATTTTTTCAGAACCTGCTAAATTTGTTGGATGACCTGCCCCATAAAACTAGAAACATTTTATGCGGGGAATTTAACATTGATTATGCTGCTGCTTGTGCTACACAAATATCCTTGGTCAACATATTTGAATCGTATGGTCTAACAATGCACGTTGATTCTCCTACAAGGATTACAAAAACTTCATCTACCATAATTGATTGTACTGTCTCGGATTTCTCACCCCTTGATGTCCACTCTACAATTATTAATGCTGGACTATCTGATCATGAAGCAGTTTATACGAAGTTTAGTATCTTCAGCAAAACCTCCTCGAAAACCCGACGTTTAGGCAGGATTTTTTACATTCGGAACTTTCGTAAGTTCCAAAATTTATGCTTAACTTCTGAGTGGCGCTTTCCTGCTATGGACGTGGATAATAATTTCAGTGATTTTTTAGATAAGCTTGTCTGTATCTTCAATAATGCATTCCTTTAATTGAAATTAATCCAAAACATCGCAAACCCTAGACCACTAAAGGTATCCGAATATCTTCCAAGAATATGCGTTCTCTTCTCTATATCAAGAAAACTACCAACATCTCTATCACTGAATATATCACCAAGTACAGGGCAACCTATCTTAAATTTATAAAATCAGCTAAAAAAGTCTACTACCAAAACCGTCTGGGAAGCTCTAAAAGTGTTGCAAAAGAAACTTGGTCCATAATAAACGATCTTCAAAATAAAACCCACACTGCTCAAACAGTTTCCCTTCCAGACCCTGAAAATCTAAATGAATACTTTGTTAATGTGAGTAAACATATTACACCAACTATTTTGCCACAACAAGATCCCATTTCCTCTATCCCTAATTCAAGAAAGGTCTCGAATTCATTCTTTATAAAACCAGTCAATAAATCTGAACTGATCATAACAATCAATAGTATCAAAAGCAAATCTTCCTGTAGTACTGATGGTCTATCGATAAAAAATTTTTCTAATCTTCCAGAAAATGTGTTAGAAGTCCTCATCTCACTAATTAATGATTCTTTTGAGAAAGGTAAATTTCCAGAGTGCCTGAAGACAGCCATCATTATTCCTCTTCATAAGGGTGGTGAAATATTTAATACCTGCAATTATAGACTTATTGCACTACTACCGGTACCCTCAAAAATTATTGAGAGACTCATAAAAGCCCGACTTGTGTCCTTTCTAGTTGAAAACAACATTTTATCACAAAATCAGTTCGGCTTTTTAACCTTCGGATGACCAAGCGGGGGAAATTGTGACCCCAGCGTATGTTTTTCTTTAATAAATTCCAAAGTATTTTCAATTTTTAACTCAATATTTTTTTATTTGACTTTAATATCATTCTAGATATCCTCATATTTTGAAATAAAAAAAATTCTGTATATTTTACGAATAAAAAATATATTCTGAAGTTGATGTTTATTAAAATACCGTCTATTATGTGTAATTCCAAGTAGTTTTACGCTAATGACGTCGACTTTGCAAAGTAACATGACACTTACTCAACATACACACTACACATGACACTAATACTGATGTTGTGACTGGCTGAATGACATAAAGTTCATGCCATAAAAAAATTAAAAAAAAAATAAAATAAAAAAAAACTTCATTTTTTGTTAATTGTCATTTTTGACATTTTTGACCTGGGGTCATTTTCCCCCCTTGGTCATCCGTGTAACAAAAAAAGGTTGGTCATCGGAAGGTTAAATAATAAATGCATCACTGATGCCACGTTTTCTGTACTACATGAGGTTTATCAAGCACTGAACAATAATCTTCACACTGCACCGTTTTTTGTGACTACGCAAAGCTTTTGATTGTGTAAATCACAAAATTTTGATAAAAAAACTAAATTTCTACGGAATTCGAGTTATTTCTTTATATTGGTTCCAATCTTACTTGGATGATAGGAAACAACAGGTTAGTACAAATGATACAGACTCTAGTCTCAAAAACATGGTATGTGGGGTACCTTAAGGTTCAGTATTGGGTCCTCTACTTTTCCTTATATTTATTAATGTCATCACTAGTTTAAAAATCGATGGAAAAATGTTTCTTTTTGCTGATGATACCAGTATCATTTGGAGCAACTCAAACATTGCAACTCTTCATGCTACTATAACTTCTGATCTACTTATAATTAAAACCTGGTCTGACTTTAATTTACTCTCATTTAACGTAGAAAAAACAGTAGCATTGTCTTATAAAGGAGCTCTTCAACCCTTACCTCTTAATAACAGCCAGATCAGTACGGTTGATTCTGTAAAATTTCTTGATATTTTTTAGACGGCAACCTTAAATGGTCCCTCCATATCTATTTGTTAAGAAAGAAACTATCTTCAGCTTGCTGTGCTATAAGATCTGTTTCGAATGAACTCAATCTAGCATCTTCCAAAATAACATCTTTTTCTTTGTTCGAGTCACATCTTCGTTATGGTCTTCCTTTTTGGGGTTCTGGTACAGCTGCCCAATTCGATGATATTTTCAAATTACAAAAAAGAGCAATAAGATATCTGTTTGGCCTCAGAAGAACAACACATTGCAGAAGTTATTTCAAAGATCACGGAATTTTAATCCTTCCATCTTTGTATATTTTAGAAACTGTTTGCTTAATTGGTAAACATCTACATGTCTTTCCACCAAGACCTAACCATGACTACTTCACGGGAAATTCTACGTTTAACGTCTAATTGCCAACCCCGTCCTCGGAGTTAGTAAAGAAATCTATAATATACTCCGCAAAAAAACTTTACAACCATCTTCCTCTACAACTTAAATCTGCAGCATCTTTCCCCAAATTCCGTAAACTGACAAAAGCCTACCTATCTGAAAGACCATATTATTCAGTAGAAGATTTTCTTAATCAATAACTAAGAAATTACAGTACCCTTTGCACAAGTAGTATTTTTATTATTTTTTTTATCTATATTTGGGTGTCACATGCAGCAGCTTAAATTTTAAAACTTTTTTTATTAATTACTAAGTAGAGTATGCATTTGCAATTTATTTTAAATTTTGCAATTGATTATTTGTGTTTAACTTCATTATTTAGACCAATCAAATTAGTAAAAAATAAGCCGTTTTTCGACATAATTGAAAAGACGAGGTTTGACAGTTGAAATGTGTAGTATGAGATATTAAAAAAGGGCTACCATCTTGGGATTCATCAATTTTTTAGTGGAACAATTTTTAAATAAACAATCAAAACGTCAAACTTAGTTTTGTGCTCATAACTTAAAAACTTGTTTATTTAGAGATTTGACGTTCACAGGTAACTTTTTTTAGAATAAAAAGATACATCGAATGAGATTATAAAAGAAATGAAAATCGGTTAATAAACAAAAAAGTTATTGCAAAACAGACGACAAAAACATTGTTTTTTAATATTGTTAATAACAATTTTATTGTTTATTAGAATATGTTTAAATATACCTAAACTTCAGGGCATTATGGTGTTTGAATGGTGTGCAAAAAATGGTCCAGATCTGTTTAATAGTTTTCGCAAAATTGAATTTGTTTATAAATTTTTTTGAAAAAGGAGCTAATTTCTGAGGCTGGTCCAGTTAATATAGCTGAATGTATCTCAATAATCCGGAGCTAATTTCCTTCGTTAAGATGTATACTAACAGCCTATGAAAAAAAAAAGTAAAAAAAAATGACATATACGTACACAAAATTATTTGTTAATAAATAGCAGTTTTTAAGCTTATAAACAATTACAATAATTTCGTACATATTAAATCAAATTAAATGGCAATAAAAAATACGAAAAGCTGGTTAAAATACACAACTTCTAAAAAAAAATTTTAGGTCGTACGACCCTTGGGGTCTGAGATAGCCCCTTTTTTTTGAAAAGATCACTGTTACGTTAATTAACAACACTAAGATCTGAAATTAACCAATATTTTATAAGAAAAGTCAAAGTTTTTAACAAAGTTATTAGCCAGAAAAAATGTTAAAAATTGTTTAAACAGTAGTGTTAAAAACAAAAAGTATTTTGCGTTCCAACTAAAGTAAAAAATAGCGGGCGTAGTCGACTGACTGAATAGTGCACGCGGTTGACGACCGGCAGCAACTCCTAAAATTACGTTATACCGACCACAAAAATCAACTTTAAAGTGAATAACATATTTTCGTCATTCCTTATTTTTTCGAGGTCTCCGAATCCGAATATGGAGTTTATTTTTTTCTAGAATTAGTGGAACATGTTCAAAAATCAAATTTTATGCCAAAATGCGATAAATCAATTTTGATGATTTTTCAATTTTAACTCACTGTATTTTTGGTCGCTGTAAATATTTCCTTTTGAAAATTTTACTGTGCTATCTTTGAAGCATTTAGATAACAATGAGATTTGTCCAAAATGATTAAACACATTAAAAGAGAAGTTGTTAATTTTTAAACATTTTGTCGTCAGATTTCGTTAGTTTCATGCTTACTTAAAAAAGTTGAGTGACAAACTTTTAAGTTTATAATTTTAACTAACACAGAAATAAAATATAATTCATGAAGAAGTTTTCCAAAAAAATTTAATTCAAAATATGCAATAGGAAAAATGTTATGTGACTTTATAGACGAGCGGCACACTGGCACACCCCAAAAAAAGCTTATTTCTCGAGATACTGATATTAATTTTGGTAATACTTTATATTTTTGATGGTGCTGAAAACGAAAATTAGGGTTGTTTTGAAAAAATGCCCCTTTTTTTGAAAAAAATCACTGTTACGTTAATTAACAACACTAAGATTTGAAATTAACCAATATTTTATAAGAAAAGTCAAAGTTTTTAACAAAGTTTTTAGCAAGAAAAAATGTTAAAAATTGTTAAACGGTAGTGTTATAAACAAAAAGTATTTTGCGTTGCGACTAAAGTAAAAAAAATAATGGGCGTAGCCGAATGAGAATAAATTCGCGGACTACCATTCGCTAGCGCTAGACCGGTGCAGCCCTTTTTTAACATTGACAGTATACCGGATTTGAAGCTTAATATTATATTTATATATTTTGGTAGAAACTTGCATTTTATGAATATTATTATCTTGCCCATTTATTTAGTAAAATTATATTTTAAATAAATAAATTTAAAAAATGACAATAAAAAGGCCACTTAAAAAAGGTTTATACATCCCATTAGCTGCTTTTTTTGGATAATTTTGCAATGAAAATAACATAAACATTATTATTTTAATGTGGTACCATAGATAAAAAAAAAATAGTAAACTTGGTACAGTAGAATCCGATTGGTAAGTATAGGCCATTTTTTATTCTCTATTTTGAATCCGTGTGTAGTCCAGGCTGTATAGTCGACCCTGTTAGGTAAATTATTCCGATTCTTATTTTTTGCACAAACTTACTCAAAAAAAAGTTCCTTATAACAAATCCAAAGGGTACCAAGAGCTACCGCGGCCGGAAAATTGTTTATACAATTTTTTCATTAGTTTTCTGTTAACTTATAAAAGTTGGGTGACAAACTGTTTAGTTTATAATTTTAATCAACGCAGCATTAAAACATAGGTCCTGAAGAAGTTTTCTGGAAAATTTCAAGTCAAAATATGCAACAGAAAAAAGTTACGCGACCTTATAGACGAGTGGTACTCCCCAAAAAAAACGCTTATTTCTCGAGATATCAACCACACTGTGGTGAATGGCTAATTTTTGTCTTACTTTATGTTTTTGATGGTGCTGAAAACGAAAATGAGTTTTATTTTGAATTTTAGATGGGGAAACATTGTCAAAATCGAAATTTTACCCTAAAAATAAAAAAAATGAAATCACGTTTTTCTTAAAATTAAAAGTTACAACACCTTTTTTCTATAAAACATTTTGTTCTCTGTACTCTAGATTTTAACATAAAATTAATTGAACAGCTAAATTTCAAATTTTGTCACTCAACTTTTGCGATTAAACTTTGCAGTTCAAGAATCTGCACCTTTTACTTCAAACAATTTATAACTTTCTTTATAGCAAGACAGAAATATTGAAGCAGGACCCATTGTCTTCAGAATGGCGAGAAATATATACTATAAAAATTTCAGAAAAAAATATTACAATGGAACTGAGTTGTAGCAAGTTAAACGCAAAAAACGTGATTTTTATTTTTAGGGTAAAGTTGCGATTTTGATAATGTTCCCCCACGTAAAATTCAAAACAACCCTAATTTTCGTTTTCAGCACCATCAAAAATATAAAGTACCTATTACCAAAATTAGTATCAGCATCTTGAGAAATAAGCTTTTTTTGGGGTGTGCCAGTGTGCCGCTCGTCTATAAAGTCACATAACATTTTTCCTATTGCATATTTTAAATTAAATTTTTTTGGAAAACTTCTTCATGAATTATATTTTATTTCTGTGTTAGTTAAAATTATAAACTAAAAAGTTTGTCACTCAACTTTTTTAAGTAAGCATGAAACTAACGAAATCTGACGACTTTAAAAATTAACAACTTCTCTTTTAATGTGTTTAATCATTTTGGACAAATCTCATTGTTATATAAATGCTTCAAAGGTAACACAGTAAAATTTTCAAAAGGAAATATTTACAGCGACCAAAAATACAGTGAGTTAAAACTGAAAAATCATCAAAATTGATTTATCGCATTTTGGCATAAAATTTGATTTTTGAACATGTTCCACTAATTCTAGAAAAAATAAACTCCATATTCGGATTCGGAGACCTCGAAAACATAAGTAATGACGAAAATTTGTTACTCACTTTAAAGTTGATTTTTGTGGTCGGTATAACGTAATTTTAGGAGTTGCTGCCGGTCGCCAACCGCGCCCACTATTCAGTCAGTCGACTACACCCGCTATTTTTTACTTTAGTCGGAACGCAAAATCCTTTTTGTTTATAACACTACTGTTTAAACAATTTTTAACATTTTTTCTTGCTAAAAACTTTGTTAAAAACTTTGACTTTTCTTATAAAATATTGGTTAATTTCAGATCTTAGTGTTGTTAATTAACGTAACAGTGATTTTTTCAAAAAAAAGGGGCTATCTCAGACCCCAAGGGTCGTACGACCTAAATTTTTTTTTACAAGTTGTGTATTTTAACCAGCTTTCCGTATTTTTTATTGCCATTTAATTTGATCTAATTTATACGAAATTATTGTAATTGTTTTACGCTTAAAATCTGCTATTTATTAACAAATAATTTTGTGTACGTATATGTAATTTTTTTTACTTTTATACGCTGTTAGTATACATCTTAACGAAGGAAATGAGCCCCGGATTATTGAGATACATTCAGCCATATTAACTGGACCAGCCTCAGAAATTAGCTTGTTTTTAAAAACATTTTATAACAAATTAAATTTTGCGAAAACTATTTAACAGATCTGAACCATTTTTTGCACACCATTCAAACACCATAATGCCCTCAATTTTGGTTATATTAAAACATATTCTAATAAACAATAAAATTGTTATTAACAATATTCAAAAATAGTGATTTTGTCTTCCGTTTTGCAATAACTTTTTTGTTTATTAACCGATTTTTATTTAGCGTATCTCATTCGATGTATCTTTTTTTTCTAAAAAAGTTATCTGCGGACGTCAAATTTCTAAAGAAACAAGTTTTTAAGTTATGAGCAAAAAACTAAGTTTGACGTTTTGATTGTTTATTTAAAAAATGTTCCACTAAAAAATTGATGAATCCCAAGATGGTAGTCTTTTTGTAATATCTCATACTACACGTTTCAACTGTCAAACCTCGTCTTTTCCGTTATGTTTAGAAAAAACCTAACTTGATTGGCCTAATTGTTATTATGATTTTAAATATGTTGACGATTAATGTAATTTTAGTATATTGGATTGTTATTGTTTTGTTTTCTTGACTTTTGTAAGCTTTGTCGATAAAATTGTACAATTTTTCATGACAATAAAGCATATTTCTATTCTATTCTATTCTAAGATTAAGACAACTAGAAAACCAAAAAGAGGCATGGACACTGGAGGAAAGATGGAACGCCTTCAAAGTAGTCATGAAGTCTGAATCAGAAAACATAACAAACACCATAAAAGAACTAGATGGTGGAACAATGAAGTTAAAACAGCAGTGAGGAAAAAGAAAATAGCATGAAAAAATACATTGAAACCGAGCTGGAAGAAGATAAAGAAGAATACAAAAGGCTGAGACGATCAGCGAAAAACACCATAAGACAAGCAAAAACAAAGACGTGGGAAGAGTTTGGAGAAGAATTACAGGAAAACTATGTAACAAACAATAGAAGCTTCTGGACAACAATCAGACATATGAAGAAAGGAAAACATAAAGAAATAACAGCCGTAAGGGATACAAAAAACCAAATCCAAACAAATCCAGAACAGATAGCTAAAGTATGGAAAGAATACTATGAAAACAAATTTAGAAATGAAACAATAGGTGATAGAAAAGAAACATATCAAGATAACCAGAACAAAGAATGAGAACAAATAAGTAGAGAAGAAGTAATACAGGAACTGTCAAACGTAAAAATAGGTAAAGCTGGAGGGGATGATGACATAGACCCGGGAATGGTCAAGTACAGGGGAGAAGAAGGGATAAACTGGTTGTTGAAATTATACAAAGAGGCATGGGAAAAGCAGCAAATCCCAAAAGACTGGCAAGGTAACCTTATAGTGCCAATATACAAAAAGAGAGAACACGTCAACTGCAAAAATTATAAAACAATAAATATGTTTATCATCGGTATGTTTTAAAATATACACGAAAATAGTAGAGAAGAGGCTAAGACAAGAGGTAGAAAAAGAACTGGGAGAAGAACAAGCAGCGTTTAGACCAGAAAGAGAGAGAAACGATAACATTTACATCATTAGAAATATATTAGAAAGAAGTATTGATTCGGGAGGAAAGCTCATTCTTGCATTCATTTATCTAAGGGCAGCATTCGACTCTATAGAAAGGAAAATTATATGAAAATGCTTGCAGAACATGAAAGTACCAATTACATTGATAAAAATAATTGAAAGTATATACAGAGTAGTAAAATGACGTGTACAGGTAGCAGGAGAAAGATCTGAAGAATTCAATTGGAAAAGAGGTATCAAACAAGGAGACAGTCTTAGTCCGCTAGTATTTATAATAATCGTGAATGAATTGACTAGAAATACTCGAGAAAGAACGAACCAAATACAGACAACAATAGGATACCAAATATTACAGCCAATAAAAATAGAAGCTTTATTGTATGCCTTATAGCAGATTCCGTGATAAAAATGCAAAAACTTATAAACATATGGACAGAAGAAATAGAGAAATTAAAAATGGAAATAAACATCGAGAAAAGTAAAATAATGGTCATCGGCGAAAAGGAAGAAAATGAAGTAAATATAAAATGCAAAAATACTCAACTGAAAATAGTTACCGCATATGATTATCTTGGAAGTATAATTACTAGGGAGCGGATTTTATGCGAAATGCATATTGCATGCATATTTCGCATATTAGAGAACTTTACTAAATTTTGCATATTTTTAAAAAAACATGCATATTCTGTGCCTATTTAAAAACATATAAGTCCAAAAAAATTTTTTAATTTTTTAATTCGACACAAAATATTTCCCGGCTCAGGCCGTTTATTAATTCGAGAACTACCTGAAGAGAGACGGCTCTTTCTCTGCCTTTTCATTTTTTCTTAGAAAATACCCGATCTTTACACAAAGTACTTATAGTGCTTATACTACGCCATTATAAAATGATTGTAGGATGTTAAAATGATGAAGGATGGTTTACCGAGGAATCCAAATTTTATTTACTTTTATTATATTTAGTAGGTACCTATAATTCTGGTGATTCTGTTAAATCCCCTATTGTTAAGAGAATTTACACCTTTAACCATAGTTTTACGATTTTTTAACGAAAATTATTAACGCAACATATTAGGGGTGAGTTCCCTAATGTAAATGTACTAATAAGTAGCGTAAAAAAAGTATTCGTCAAAGGTCCTTTACGGGTCCAGTTGTACAGGAACAAATTACCTAATGTACCTTTACATCCCGAACCAGTACTGACTTGGTGGGGAACTTGGTTGGAAGCTGCAATTTTTTATGCTGAACATTTTGTCGCAATTAAGGAATTGCTTTTAGAATTTAACGCCGAAGACAGTGCAAAATGTTTCCTCGTAAAAAAATTGGAAAAACACATTGTAGTGAATTATAATCGAAGATATATTATATAGTGATATTGTTGTTTTATTTTAAATAGGTAACTATTGGTATCAGTTTTTGTAAAAAATGAGAATAAATTGCATATATAAAAAATAAAGATTTTATTTGAAAGATTGCCGCCCCCCCCCTATAAAAGAACCCACTAGAAAAGAATAGAACAGAAAATTTGTGGTTTCTCGAAATGCGCATTTTTTTGAATTTTTGTGCATATCTTGCGCATATTTCGTAATTTTTTACTCCATATATATGCGCATATTTCCTCAAAATTGATTGCATATAAATCCGCTCCCTAATAATTACCAATGGTGGGAAAATAGACCTCGAAATAACAAACAGAACTAAAAAATCAAACAAACTGTACTACGCACTGGCGCCAGTTCTGAGGAAAACGAATTGTCCCACGAAACAAAAATTAAAATATATAATACGATTGTTATATCGACGATACTGTATACGAGCGAAAATTGGCCTTTACAGAAAAAGCATAATAGTAGGATAACTGCAATTGAGATGAGGCATCTACGAGCTATAGCCGGAAAGACCAAATGGGATAGAATAAGAAATGAGGTAATAAGAGGGATAACTAAACAGGAACCAATAATGAATAAAATAATAAAGAGACAATTAAACTGGTATGGACATCTGATGAGAATGAAACCTAGTAGACTAACAAGGAAAATTCACGAAACAAGGAATATTACAAAAAAGAAAAATGGTAGACCGAGGAAAAAATGGATACAGCAAATAGTAGAAGCAGGAAAAATTAAACAGAAAACGCTAGAAGAAATGAAACTAATAGCAAAAGACAGAAAAGAATGGAAGAGATGGGTGAATATGTAGCTAAACTAAACCCAAATCCGACACCTGAAAGGGTATAAGGGGAGAAATAAAGAAAGATCCACCCACACTTTTGCTTTTGAAACGGTATGAGTTTTGTTTAACCAGGTTTCGCCTAAATAAAAAAACGCGTCTTCCTTTTAATCTAAATCTTAAAAAAAACTTGATTGGTTTCAACTACATCCGTACGACAATGGTTTATGTCCTTGACGGTATCCCTACACCTCTATTTGAAGATTTGCATATGTAATGAACTGACAGTTAAAAACAAATTAAATATACTTTAAATATAGACCGCATCAAATAAAATTTGGAAGATAAAGTCCCAGGTTTGTAACGATTGAGAAACATAAAATCCATATTTAAATTTAGGTCCAAAATATCTTAAAAATATCTACTTTTGGCTGCAATGATTTCTTCATTTCATAAAACAGTATATACATTGTCATATTTGTCACATAAAAAAATTTTCGGATATTCGAACAAATAGGGACAGAATACCTTATTTGTGCAGAGGTGCATAGTAATAAAAGATAAATTTCTAACATTACAAACTAGATATTTTATGAAAACGTCTTTATCAAATTGTCAATATTTTAGAGAGCAAACACATGAAAATAGCAAAGTCTGATATGTTCCTTGTAGACATTTTTTTCTTATAAAAGTAGACTCCCTCTATGACGAGAACTGAAATGGCGGACTAATTGCCTTGTTATAAGCGGATCTCGTTATTTCAGACAACAATAATATTGTGCATACGACTTCAACTGAAATGTTTTGATGCCTCTTACGTAGTTTATTAGGTATCGATGGTCGACCTCCACAATGAAATTTGGCCATCGTAAATTGTAAATTTTCTACAATATTCAAAATCGGTCGATAGATAAACAAGAAGGAAGAATTAAGGAAGAAAGATTACAGCACTAGTCTCAATAAGCACACAGATGTTGGGAATTCCTCTATACAGGCTATATATAGAGTATAGAATCCTCTATACTCTATAAGAAAGGGCTCTGGTAAGTTTTTACTTAATGTTAACCAACCTCATAATTTTACAACCAAAACCACACTGAATGGGAAACATTCCACAAGCTACACATTCGCGTTAGCTGAATGCAAAATATTTTGGCATTCTAATGTATAAATGCTTAATTATTAATTTGTACTGTTAAGTAGTTCATATTTTGACTTGAGTAGGCTAAGTTATAGAGTACAGGGGAAAAACAAGAAATGTCAGATTGTATACATATCGAGATAAACACCAATAAACGTTTCATTCTTATGATGTCTAAAAATCACTTAGGATATTCTTAGCAAAATTCGGGCAACTCTTGTTTTAAAATCTCAATATAATATTAATCTAATATTATTATATACAGCGTGAGTCATGAGGAACTGTACATTAGGGTGGGTCGGTTCTCTAGTTTTTTTGTGCCTGTAGTGAAGAAAGTTGCCAAATGGTCTAGAATGAATCGTGATATTTTTATTTTTTTTTTATTTTAATGTTTAGCCCCCCCGCCCGACCATTAAAAAAATTAAAAATTAAATTCTTACATCAATAAAACCTGATGCTTCAAACGACTAAAAAGAGCTTCAATTGAACTTAAAAAAAATACTTATTTAATTTAAACAACCTTAAACCCCACCACCCGCCCGGTAAATTTGTCCAGGTCCAGAAGGACCCCAAATACCCCTAAGCACTCTACACCTACACCGCCTACCTTTGACTGCAATAGACCGAACTGGATTATCGAGTAGAAAAGGAGCAATGATCGCTAGTGCAGTTCTTGAAGATATTGGATTGATATCCAAAAATGACAAGTATATGTAATAGATAAGTCTAAATTAGATCGACAAGGAAAAAGGCAACGACTTGATTTACGAAAAAAAAAAACGTAAAGGATGACGCTAGTCTGCAAGCTCTCTATTTTGTTGGTCGCAACCAATCAAACCCTTCACATTCAAGAACAGGGAGAATCGAGTTGACTGCTGTTGGCTGCGGTGGTACTGTCGTTAACACTGGGCTTCAAGGAATTGCGAGACGTCATAAACGAACGTTGCAATGGAAAATATGTCAACTACATACAAACGAATTGCCACTTTTGGTTAGCTATCTGGACGGAAATACCACAGGACCTCTATCATTCTCGTGTTCTGTCGGCAAACTTATTGAAACTTATAAGCGATTATCTGTTGTGTGCTACGAAAAATTCAAAGTTGAGTTACCTAAGGTAAATTTAAAAGAACTAAGCAGCAATCAAAAATATTTTTTATACCAGATGTGCACTGCCATATCTTCCGAAAACTGTCCAAATAATTTAGCGAATAACCCTCCTGGCAAATTATCTCATGGAAGATGGCTAACTACGGCGAATCGTATCTTGAGGTCTTACATTGCAGTAAAGAATCCGCCGCGTAGTTTAAAAATTTTAACAGAGTATATTCTGCGAGTATATGCTAAGGTTTGGTTTTTAATAAAAACTGTACCAGTGTGTATATTTGGAACTCTTCACATTTGGAAGCTAATTGAATATTCCAGATATTTAAGTGACGAACTAAAAGCTGTAGTTGACACTGTGATCCAACGAAACGGCTTTTATGGCCATCCTGAAAATATTTTACTAACGATGATCTTTGACTCACGTTGTCATATAAGAAAATTAGGATACAAAAGCATATTAAAGTGCAGATCGAAAGCGAAATAAAATCTTATAAATTTGAATAACACTGCGAGAAAAGACACTGCGAGAAAATTGGAAATTGCTAAGTTCAATAATTTTGAAGCGGAATCCTAGATTGATTGAATAAATTAGCAAGAGTCCAGATAATCGGAGCCGTCAATGACGAAAAATCTGGCTGATGAAGACATTCAAGAATTTATTAAAACTGGTAGCTATCCAGAAGGAGATTTATGGAAGTTATCCTGCCATACACAGGCTAGTCAAAGAGGTGTCAAATTAGTGACGGAGACATCTTTGGCCCTATGCTGGTTTACTAATAGAGATGGTTGGATACGTAAACTATAGCATCTAGAAGCAACATGCCAAAGTTTAATAGCAAATCAGACCATGAAGTAGGAAATTAAAAATTGCTCATATGGTTGGGTGGATGAGTGGGCAGGGATGTAACTCGATGGCAGCTACCTCCCCGTGGTGAGTTCTAGGTTATTTTATATATTTTAAACCACAAAATAAGCGAAACCTGCTCCAAAGTGGAAAAGTACTTTATCGTTTTTAGCCAAAGCTTGTCACATACGGGGAGCTATAGTATAATGTTCATATATTATATTATATCATATCGCTCACTATAGTAATGAGTGAGCTTACATACACGGAAGCATTAGTTCCATGTATGCAGCCTCACTCATTACTATGAGAGCGATATTGTATAATATACTATTATATTATAGTATAGGTCCCCGTGTTTAACAAGCTTAAAGGGCTGGCGGGGGCCTAAATATATCTAAAAATTAAAAATATTTTTTTAGGTAATAAGAGAACCATATTGCATTATTTCATAATACAGGGAAATTAATTTGTTGATTTAATTTTTTTTGTTTTTTGAAGGGGCTGGCGGGGGGCTCAAATAGTGACGAACAATTTTTTAAAAAATTTGTATGGGATAATTTTACTAATAGCAACTTTTTCAACTACAGGCGTCTTGAAATTTAAAAAAAAGTATAAAAACGACCCACCCTACTGTACATACTCCTACCTCGTATAGAGGCCCCTATGGGTAATAACAAATGACCATTAAAAAGTGTCTGCTCTCATTGTTTAATAATATACAGGGCGAGTTTCGCATTTTGACAGAAATTTGTATTCGTCATAATATTTGAACGGTCAGATCGATGTGTCTCTTATTTTGGTCAATCGTTACACTATTACCACCTAATCAACTGATTTATTCAAACTAGAAAAAAATCAGGTCCGGCTTTAAAAAATTAGTTCGTTTGTGTCTTAGAAAAAATTTCACCCTGTATACGCTTTTTGAAAACTCCAATATGAGTTTTACAAATTAGACAAATAGGCAATTAAAATGGCATACTTATTTTTTCCCCACATGATTACTTAAATTTTTGTAAAAAAATCAAATTTGACTATGAATTAAAAGTTTAGTAAAGTGAACCATAGATTTAAAAAAAATTAACTTTTATTACAAAAATTAGTTTTTTTTTTGAACAAATATTTAATTTATGTTACCACCCAATCAACTGATTATTCAAACTAGAAAAAAATCAGGTCCTGCTTTAAAAAATTAGTTCGTTTGAGTCCTAGAAAATATTTCACCCTGTATTCGCTTTTTGAAAACTCTAATATTAATTTTACAGATTAGACAAATAGGCAACTAAAATGGCATATTAGTTTTTTCCCCACACGATTACTTAACTTTTTAAAAGGTAAAGTATATTTTATATTATAACTTAATTTTTTTTTAAAATCAAATTCGTCAAAATCGCAATTTTACCATAAAAATAAAAAAAATTAAACAACGTTTTTCTTAAAATTAAAAGTTTTACCATTTTTTTCTATAACACGTCTAGATCTAAAACTCCCCATAACACTTCTCTTTGGACACTATATTTTAACATAGATGTGAACAAATAGATAAATTTTAAATTTTTTCACTTAATTTTTGCGATTTAACTTTGCAATTCACGAATCTGCACCTTTTATTTTTAAAAATTCATAACTTTTACGAGAAGAAGACTGAAAGTCTACAACAATTTTCATAGTCTTCACAATGGTAAGAGATATGTGCTGTAAAAATTTCAGAAAAAAAAATATTAAAATGGAGCAAAGTTGTAGCTAGTTCAACCGTGATTTTCTTTTTCATTTTTGGGTTAAAATTCCGATTTTGACAAATTTGATTTTTTAATAAAAAATTAAGTAATCGTGTGGGGAAAAAATAAATATGCCATTTTAATTGCCTATTTGTCTAATTTGTAAAATTCATATTAGAGTTTTCATAAAGCGTATGCAGGGTGAAATTTTTTCTAAGACCAAAACGAACTAATTTTTTAAATCCGGGCCTGATTTTTTTCTAGTTTGAATAAATCAGTTGAGTGGGTGGTAACATAAATAAATATTTGTATAAAAAAAATTAATTTTTGTAGTAAAAGTTAATTTTTTTAAATCTAAATTTTATTTACAAAACACAATGCTGTTAAAGAAAATTTCTTTCATCAGTAATAATACTTATTATAAAAAATACATGGCACGAGGTGCCATTTTTTGGAATTCTGCTGGCTTGAATATTAATCTAGTGGAACATCTCCGCTGGAGTGGGGCTAAGAGGTGAAAAATTATTAGGGTGGATATAAATTAGTTTAACATGGTTGAAAAATTATTGCATAGGTTAAATTGGATTCCGCTGATGCGATGCCGTTTTTTGGAGAATTTTGCTAGCTTGAATATTAAGCTATCGTGACATCTCTCCTGAAGTGGCGTTAAGGGGTAAAAAATTATTAGGGTAGTAATAAATTAGTTTAACATGGGTGAAAAATTATTGCATATATTAAATTGGATTCCGCTCATGCAATGCCGTTTTTTCGAGAATTTTGCTAGCTTGAATATTAAGCTAGCGTGACATCTCTCCTGGAGTGTTGTTAAGGGGTGAAAAATTATTAGGGTGGTAATAAATCAGTTTAACATGGGTGAAAAATTATTGCATAGGTTAAATTGGATTCCGCTCAGCGATGCCGTTTTATCGAGAATTTTGCTAACTTGAGTATTAAGCTAGCGTGACATCTCTCCTGAAGTGGGGTTAAGGGGTGAAAAGTTATTAGGATAGTAATAAATTAGTCTAACATCGGTGAAAAGTTATTGCATGGGTTAAATTGGATTCCGCTCATGCAATGCCGTTTTATCGAAAATTTTGCTAGCTTGAATATTAAGCTAGCGTGACATCTCTCCTGAAGTGGGGTTAAGGGGTGAAAAATTATTGGGGTGGTAATAAATTAGTTTAACATGGGTGAAAAATTATTGCATAGGTTAAATTGGATTCCGCTTATGCAATGCCGTTTTTTCGAGAATTTTTCTAGCTTGAATATTAAGCTAGCCTGACATCCCTCCTGAAATGGGGTTAAGGGGTGAAAAATTATTAGGGTGGTAATAAATTAGTGAAAAATTGGTAAAAAATTATAGCATAGGTTAAGTTGGATTTTGCTCATGTGGCCATGCTAGCTTAAGGTACCACCGGATTTAAGGCAGTCCCCTGGGCCGAATTGGTGTGGGATCCTACCTCCTACCATTAAAAAAATTGTTATAACTCTGTGTGTCGGAGGTAAACTACACTATGCCATTTTAGTGTAATATTGAGAGCTTGGCATAGTGTTAAGTAATTTTAAATTCTCTTTCTAAATATATAATCCACTATATCCTAGCTCTAATATAAACGCATTATTCTAGAGGGTATATTACACTATTTATTAACTTCTAAAGAGGAACATATCACCAACAGTACTTGGTGTTGTCTTCCAATTAAGATTGTCAGATTTCCTTTGGTGTACTCTTCCTCTAGCTATAACATGCGATTCATTGTGTTTAGAAATATGATCGGTGTAAGTAGCAATTATGGCAAGTTTGTCATGGTATTGAAATTTACACACAGTGATAGGCTCACTATTTTTAATCACTATTAGAGCGCTACGGCTGATTATAATATCAATTTTATTATGTCGATATGATTATAATATCAATTTATTGTCTCTTGCGTCGAAACTAAACCCACAGCAACAATGAGACGAAACGTCACAAAACCAAAACGAAGTCGCTGATTTGTAAGTTTTTGGTTAATAGTGTAGACATTAAAGTATGTAAAACTATGTTTTTAAATACGCTGGCAATTTCAAATTCAGTTGGTATAACTGCTTTAGAAAAAAGACAACCTGGGGGAATAATTGAATCAGACCGAAGGAGACGACACGCTCCTAGTAACAAAACATCCGAAGTTGTTATCCAGAACGTAACTCAACAATATCCTGTTGTTTCCTTTTTATGAAAGTCATTACTGTAGAGAACAAATAGCCTAATAAAATGAAAAAAAAATCAAAATGTAATTCCGTACAGGTTGGAATAAATTTTATATCAAAGTTTGGGTGAATACAAAAGATATTTTCAAAAAAGTATCCAAATCATACAAGGGGAACATTGTTTCAATAATTAAAAAGGGGTCATTTTTGCACAATATTTACTTTTTTGACTGCTGAGGTAATCTACATTTTAATGAAGGTCTTTAAGATTTTTTTCTACAAAGCTGAAGAATAAATATTTTACCTAAGACTTACTAAATTAAATTTGACCCCCTATTTATTTAAAAAATTATATATAAAATTTAAAAATCAAATTTGCAAAAAAATATTATTTGCGTTTTATATGAGCATTATAAATTATTTTATTTAATAAAAGAAGTTGCGCTATTTTACCAGTATTAGACAAAAAAAAATTGGTTAAGAAATATTTAATAATTTATGAGATATTTAAATTCTTTATTAAATATTACTATATTTTCAATTGCAAAAAACGCGCTTGTTACCAAAAGAATATAAATCTGTTTAAAATCGCATTACTTTTATTTTTATGTATGTTTTCGATAAATGTATTAAAAAATTCACATTTCAATTTAACTCCCCTCTAAAATGAAAATTGTTCGAATTTGTTTATAAATTGTTTTTTAATAACGTCGCGAGGATTAAAGATTTTGAAATGCTGTTGCGATAATCGGATTCCTCGGAACTTTTCACTAATTAACAATTTTTTTTGTCGATTTTTCTTCTTCTTTTTTGTTCGTATAGTAAAAGATATAGTTTTGCTTTTAGAGGGGGTTTCATTAAGAATATCCAATCTTTGAGTTGTATATCCTAAACCTCAAAATATTAAGATTTAACCCAAATAGCTTAAATAAAATGTGGCTCCTTATTGAGTTATAAGATGTTTTATTTAAAAAATTTAATAAAATATTTTTGCTCAGTATTTTAAACTATTCGACGTATCCTTTTCATACTTGGTAGAAAGTGTAAGTACTATACACCCTATGAAATTTTGTTAAATACAAGTTTCCGGCTATTACCAGAGGCGTACGACAAATCCTACGTCACTGAAAAAATTGCCATTTTAGCACAATTTTTAGATTTTCCAATACTCTATGTAAATAACATCCTGTTTACTCGTAACGATAAAGTCTAGTTTTCGAGATATTTGAAGTTAAACATGTAACGACGCAGTTATTTAGTTATTTTGATTAATATATTGTGCCGCTTAATTTTTAGTTTCAAATATCTCGAAAACTAATGATTTTAACGTTAAGAGTGAATAAAATACTCTTCAGTCTTAACGATAAAATCATTAGCTTTCGATATATTTGAAATCAAAAATTAAGCGGCACAAAATATTATACAAAATAATTGTGCCGTTACATGTCTAACTGCAAATATCTCGAAAACTAATGAATTTATCGTTACGAGTGAAGAGTAAGTTATTTACATAAAGAGTATTGGAGAATCTAAAAATTGTGCTAAAATGGCAATTTCGCCAGTGACGTATTATTTGGGAAGGGTCAACCATTTGATTTCCCCTGTCTTTGCGCCTCTGGCATAAGCCGGAAAACTGTATTTAATATATTTTCACTTTCTACCAAGTATGAAAAGGATACGTCGAACAGTTTTAAAATACTGAGCAAAAATAATTTTTAAATTTTTAAATAATACACCCTGTAACTCAATAAGGAGCCATATTTTATTTAAGTGATTTTGGTTGAATCCTTATATTTCCCTCTATAATGAACCCTCTAGAATCAAACCCCCTCTATAATCAAAACAATATCTTTTACTATAAGGAAAAAAAAGAAGAAGAAAAACGACAAAAAAAATTTCTTAATTAGTGAAAAATACCCAGGAACTCAATTATTGAAACAGAATTTCAAAATATTTAATCCCCGCGACGCTATTAAAAAAAAATTTAAACAAATTAGAACAAGTTTCAAATGTCATTTTAGCGGGGAATTAAATTGAAATTTGAATTTATCAGTACTTATCGAAGAAATATATAAAAATAAAAGTAATGAGATTTTAAACAATTTTATATTCTTTTGGTAACAATCGCGTTTTTGCAATTGAGAATATTGTAACATTTGATAAACAAATTAAATATCTCATAAATTATTAAATATGTTTTAACCAATTTTTTCTTTTGCTCAACACCAGTAAAATATAGTAACTTTCCCTATTAAATAGAATAATTGTTTGTTTGAAACGCAAAAAATATTTATTTGCAAATTTGATTTTTACATTTTATATATAATTATTTAAATACATAGAGTGTAAAATTTAATTTAGTAAGCCTTAAGTGAAAGATTTGTCGTTCAGCTTCGAAGAAAAAACCCTAGAGACCGTCATTAAAACGTAATTTATCTCAGCGGTTAAAAAAGTAAATATTGTGCAAAAATGACCACTTTTTAAAAAGACTAAGTTTTCACTCTAATGGCATATAACATATCCCACCAGAATGAAAACAATGGGAACCTTCTCTGGTTACACCTCCGAGGCTTCTACAATTTGCAAGCCATACGGATGCTGAGACTAAGGAAGATGAGGGAATTCTACAATTTACAATTCACGTCACATCTGCTCAGCGCGGTAAAGTTCCAACGAGACTGGTTCCCTTCATACTCCACACAGAGTAAATGTAAATCAAAAATGAATAACCATTTTCAATTTCGTTGCAAAACGAAAATACAGCCGAACCATATTCCAGTCCAATCAGAGAGTGCTGCAAGCACCTCTACCGGTTTCGAAACTTATTAGTCTCTCATCAGGAGGCACATATGCTGCTCTCCCTGATCCAACCAAAACAAACCCCAGCGTGCAGTCCCGAATTGCAACGAACGAAATGGCATAGATGCCCTAGCGGCAACTGCTAGCAAAAGACTAAGTTTTCACTCTAATGGCATATAACATATCCCACCAGAATGAAAACAATGGGAACCTTCTCTGGTTACACCTCCGAGGCTTCTACAATTTGCAAGACATACGGATACTGAGACTAAGGAAGATGAGGGAATTCTACAATTTACAATTCACGTCACATCTGCTCAGCGCGGTAAAGTTCCAACGAGACTGGTTCCCTTCATACTCTACACAGAGTAAACGTAAATCAAAAATGAATAACCATTTTCAATTTCGTTCCAAAACGAAAATACAGCCGAACCATATTCCAGTCCAATCAGAGAGTGCTGCAAGCACCTCTACCGGTTTCGAAACTTATTAGTCTCTCATCAGGAGGCACATATGCTGCTCTCCCTGATCCAACCAAAACAAACCCCAGCGTGCAGTCCCGAATTGCAACGAACGAAATGGCATAGATGCCCTAGCGGAAACTTCTAGCAAAAGACTAAGTTTTCACTCTAATGGCATATAACATATCCCACCAGAATGAAAACAATGGGAAAACAATGGGTAGAAGCCTCGGAGGTGTAACCAGAGAAGGTTCCCATTGTTTTCATTCTGGTGGGATATGTTATATGCCATTAGAGTGAAAACTTAGTCTTTTGCTAGCAGTTGCCGCTAGGGCATCTATGCCATTTCGTTCGTTGCAATTCGGGACTGCACGCTGCGGTTTGTTTTGGTTGGATCAGGGAGAGCAGCATATGTGCCTCCTGGTGAGAGACTAATAAGTTTCGAAACCGGTAGAGGTGCTTGCAGCACTCACTGATTGGACTGGAATATGGTTCGGCTGTATTTTCGTTTTGCAACGAAATTGAAAATGGTTATTCATTTTTGATTTACATTTACTCTGTGTGGAGTATGAAGGGAACCAGTCTCGTTGGAACTTTACCGCGCTGAGCAGATGTGACGTGAATTGTAAATTGTAGAATTCCCTCATCTTCCTTAGTCTCAGCATCCGTATGGCTTGCAAATTGTAGAAGCCTCGGAGGTGTAACCAGAGAAGGTTCCCATTGTTTTAATTCTGGTGGGATATGTTATATGCCATTAGAGTGAAAACTTAGTCTTTTGCTAGCAGTTGCCGCTAGGGCATCTATGCCATTTCGTTCGTTGCAATTCGGGACTGCACGCTGGGGTTTGTTTTGGTTGGATCAGGGAGAGCAGCACATGTGCCTCCTGATGAGAGACTAATAAGTTTCGAAACCGGTAGAGGTGCTTGCAGCACTCTCTGATTGGACTGGAATATGGTTCGGCTGTATTTTCGTTTTGCAACGAAATTGAAAACGGTTATTCATTTTTGACCACTTTTTAATTATTTAAACAATGATCCCCTTATATGATTTGGATACTTTCTTGAAAATATATTTTGTACTCCTTGACAGAAAAAGTTTTAGAAAATGACACATGTGATATTTGTGATATGTACTTCAGCCAATTGAAAGACCCCTTTTAAGTTCAACCGACCAAAAAAACTTACAGAAAAGGTATGATGTTCACCTAGCCGATGCAAAGCAAAGATATTATTTAAAAGATGCTGATAAGGATATTCCCAAACATAATAATAAACATAAAGTATTGACTGCAGGTCTGCAAAAATGTTTGCCTACTCCGATGTTGACATATGGATTAAATTTCTACAAACGGAAATTATGGACATTTGATTTGACAATTCATGAAGCTTCAGACTGAACAGCTTATTTATATGGGACGAATCAAAAGCTGGCCGTGGTGGTGACGAGATAGCATCGGCCCTTCTCAAATGGGCTGAATTGGTAATTCCCAATGCTGATGTCGAAGAAACAACGTTGTAGTCAGACAATTGCTACGGGAAAAATAAGAACATTATGCTAATAGTCTGTTTATTTTGGATTTTGCACAAATGGTCACAAATTAAGATTATTAATCAAAAATTTTTGCTTAAAGGCCATACGCATATGGAGGCTGATACAATACATGCTATGATTGTAAGAAAGCAAAAGAAAACGAATAATATGACTATCCAAACCCCTTGGTATTGACAACAATTTATACGTCGTTGTTCACCAAAAATATCAGTTCATAACATGGAATTTAATGACTAAAAAGTTTACTGATCTTTATAAAGAATCCAGAGGCATTAATGCAAATTTTAAACAGGAACAAATACCGTTGGTGTACAGAAAATTTTTCGATTTCCGAATGTGTCCACTTCCAGGTCCGCCAAGAAAACGTAGGATTGCTCTATTACAAAACAGCGTTTGACGAATAATTTAAACACGTTAGCTTAAAAAGAAAGTCTCTGCCTAAAGCAGGGCATGCTTCCGATTTTGCAGAATTTCCAATGAACGCTTAATAAATGATATGATGACATAAATTTTTTTTATTCCAATAGCGGAAACCCTTCGAAAGGTGTTTAATTACCATAACGTATTACATTAGGAACTATAACATTATGTCATGGACTCATGTAAACGATTAGAGGTAAACAACACTAAGTTTATTAAAACATTTTTTTCATCCCTTTCTAAATTAAGTTTAATTACAATAATACATGCAAAAGTAGGTAATTATACTATTTGTCTTTTAAATTGCAATTTAGTGTTAATAATTAAAAAAGTCTTAATAATAATTATTATTTTCGAGGTACGGCATATATTATTATAAACTGCCTTTTCTCAAAATTATATTTTATGACATAGAGTAGTTTACCTCCGGCACACAGAACTGTGGTAGGTGTACACGTATATAGCCAACTACAGGATTTTCCCGTTTAGAAATTATAAACAAATGTTCTACTTTTATAAATATATTTTTAAATAATAAAAAATACAAGATCTGTATCTTGTTACAGTAAAATATTAAATATAAACAATTTTGGTGTCTGGTTTAAGTCCGGGTACTTTTCGACATTTTTTAATTGAAGAGTCCTTGATTATTTCGGACATGTCCAGTTGCTTTAAGACATCATGTTCGATGCTCATTATAGAGAGATGGCCCAAACGCTCTTGGCACATCATGTAACGAAGTCGATGTTTAATTGACTTAAGTTTTGAGAATGATCTCTACACTGCAGTTAGATGACATCAGAACTAAATATACCTATAGGAAGTGTCACCTCAACGTTTGGAAATGCATAATTCACGTTCTTTTCTTTTAGCAGTCTCGGTACATCTGAAGTTCTTTACTTATATTTGATGAGCCTATTTCCCCTTTAAATAAAGAGAAAAATTCTACAAATTTTACCGGCCCGACACCTAGGTTTTCATCTAAATCACTGATATAAAAAATGTCGCTAAGCTTTCGTGAGCTTCAATTTCGGTGGGAGTTAAATTTTCCAAATGATGTAAAAATCCAAAATTGGAATGAATGGATTCATATGCAGAAAGCCTCTGACTTAAAGAGGAAATGAAGAGATCTATAGTAGCGATAAAATTTTAAGTCATAAATTTCTCTGATGTTGTCATTTCAGTCTCTAGAGATGTTAAACATAATCCAGTGGAGTCAGTCCTTAAAAGAATATAAATTCTTTATGTGGTCTAAGTGCCACCACTCCTCCCTCCCTGGGAGGGAGGATTGTAATTCTACCTCGACGACGGTGGGAGGGCCGAGTAACCGGTCGTGGTCCCTAAAATTGTGAGGGGAGCACGACCGATGAAACCAAGAACAGTCCCAGCGTCCAGCGACTTTGCACCGGGTGGTCGCCGGACACCGCCGCTGGATGCTAAAAGGCGTCGCAACTGAGGCAAGCAGTTGCGACGCCTTCGCCTTTAGCAGTTGTATTTCACCCTCCAACTTCCCTGCGACTACTCTAGTCCCTAAAGTTAATCTCGCCCACTCCAGCGTTGTGGCCGGGGGTTGATGGGGGAGCCCCACACACCATGCGGGGGCTCTGCTGTCGAACTCCGATCACAAATCTCTATTCGAAATCTTCCTCGACATACCCAAAACGAGTAGCCGCCATGTCTTACCCCACCAAAGTACCTTTCCCATCACACATCCACTCCAAATCCCGCATAACAGGGGAGGCAGCAGTTACGCGGAAATTCCAGGTAGCCTGTGAATACAGGCTGCTACTGCGTCCGGAGGCAACCGTGATAAAAATCCTAGAGGAGTAAACCTCAATAAAATAATCCCCACTATCACGGTGGAAGGCATCGTGCCAAAGATATGAGAGATGCGAGGGTTAGAGCATCACAAACGATCTCTTCGGGATACCTGGCGACCTCCCGAAGCAACCTAGCCCTAACGTGGTAAGGGCGCACTGCCACGTCGGACGCGTAGCACGTACTAACTCGTGGGAATTCATATGAATAAAACCAACTCAAAAAAGAAAAAAATAACGACGACCAAAGGCAAAAGGACAATGACGACGCATTAATTAGTAAAATTGAGAATAGGGAAGAACAGTCGCAAGACGACACAATAGATGAAGAGGAGCAGAGAAAGTTTGAAAGGGAAATGCTACAATGGCACGACCAACAGCCTAAACTAAACAGATCGGGTGCCATAAAGCACTCGACACTTGTAGGGAAAGAAATTAATACAAGAAAAGAAGAAGAGGAAGACCCCTCGGTGAAAATCCTGGAAGCGAAAGCTTTCACAGAAAGTCACGAAGAAAAAACGGAGGAAGAAAGGGGAGAAACTTGGGAAGATATAGAGCAGAGTGTCTTAACAGCCTTCTTGTTCGACGAAGAGGACAGAAGGGAAATGCAACAAATGAAAAAAAGAAAAGGGGACAGCCTGGAGATAAATGAAAAATTCAAAAAAGAGAAACTTGAAGAAAGCAAAAAATATCCAGAAGAAGCCGACAGGGAAAAGGTCCAACGGAAAATGAAATAAATACTTTATATACTTAATACAGAAGGCCCAATAGAGGACGAAAGAATAAGAATGAAAAAACTCGTAGGAGAAATCAACTTTATACAAAACAGGAAAATTAGCTCAAATCAGCCAACACAAGGGGACGAGAAAAATATAAGATGCGAACAATGTAAACTTAAGATCGAGCAAGAGAGACAAAGAAAAGAAACAGAAAAAATAATAGGAATTGTAAACAAGGGGGGAGATATAGACACCTTTAGTCAAGTCCACGAGAAGAAATGGGAGGACAAGGTGTTTGAAAAAACGAAGTGGGAACATGGAGGACTGCAAGAGACAATTGAAAAAAAAAAGAATGCATA
Source organism: Diabrotica virgifera virgifera (assembly GCF_917563875.1). NCBI lineage: Eukaryota > Metazoa > Arthropoda > Insecta > Coleoptera > Chrysomelidae > Diabrotica > Diabrotica virgifera. The sequence continues at coordinate 122,232,762 of NC_065449.1, forward strand.
ATAATAACTAAAAACGAAATAAAAGACGGGGGGTAGAGGGCGTCATAAGAACGCTCAGGGAAGAAGTAGCAGCAATCATTGAGGAATGCAAAGTGGGCGACATAGAGTACATAGAAAATGTAAAGAAAAGTTCTATGGCCAACCAAAGGAGAAAGTGGTACACATATGTAACCAAAGTAGGTGAACAGGGAATGTATGAAATGGTCGTAAAGGACATAAATGTAATAAAAAATAAGGAAGAAGCCCCCGGAAACCATCAGAATCATCGTTAACAACGAGATAAATAAGGAATATGTGCGAAAAGCTCTCGAATTTGTGGGAGAAAAGAAAATATAGTATGGGAAATAGTTATTAGAGGGAAGGAGATGGATAAAGGGGAGAGGCATGAGCAGGAAGAAGCCCTCCTAATCAAAACGGGGGGTAAATCATACACTGATGTATTAAAAGAGATGAATCAGAAAATTGATATAGGGATGATTGGCTTAAAAGTTAATAGGCTAAAAAAACAGAAGGGGAGACATCCTCGTAAAACTAAAGGGGAAGGGATCAGCCGAGAAACTGAAGAAGGAGATGGACAGTAAAATAACGGGAATGAGCATGGCTGTTCGGAAGGAAGAAAATTATTTTTCCATCACGGCAATAGACCCAGGGTTTACAGAAGAACCAGTAATAAGTGCGATAACAACATATACCGGTATCCCCGAGGACGAAATAGATGTCAAAACGTTACGCATAAATAGGCATGGGGAACAGGTGGCGACCATAACCGTACGCCCCTCAAAAGCAGAAGAGCTACGGAGGTATAGAACAATAGTAATAGGTTGGTTTGTATGCCCCATAATGGAACGCCATACGCCGATAAGGTGTTATAAGTGAATCCATTATGGTCACAAACCCTATGAGTGTAAAGGGGAGAGCAGGGTAGCATGCTGCTACAACTGCTTTAAAAACGGGCATACAGCGGTGCAGTGTAGCAGCACTGCGTACTGCTTAACTTGTAAGGAAGGTCATAGAATGGACCTCATGATATGCCCAGCCTATAGGGCGTGGGTGTACGGCAGAGGAGGGGAAAGGGAACCCATAAAGAATTAAAAGAAACAAAAGCGAAATGGTGAGAGGTGGTTTCTTGAAGAACGGAGGTGGGCCCCTATACAGCCCACTAGTGAAACAGGAAACCACCTTTCATATGGTAAATTTATCGATTTTAATTTTACATATTTATATTTATTTATTTTATTTATTTGAAAATTTTATCTATACATATTTTATTTATATAAATTTTATTTATATAAAATTTAATTTCACATATAATTTTAAAAATCTTAGTGTGTTGTCTATTGTCCAGTATACCATTTTAATCTTTTATTTGTTTATTTACCTATTTATTCATTTTATATTTACACCTTTATTTTATTTATATTTATTGTGTTCAATATATACAAACGGATATGGGTTAACTCTCTAGGGAACTGAACCAAAAATGAACCTCAAGGATCAACCTGGTATAAGGATAATGCAAGTGACCGTGGGTCGAGCAAAACGCGCACACGATCTGGTCCACGCGAAAGCCTGCACGCTAAAAATATACTTACTCATCGTCCCGGAACCTAACAAAAAAATAACGTCGGACGGTGGCTGGGTGCAGGATACAAACAAAAACTTGTCGGTGTTCTTCAGAGATAAAGATCTTGGCGTGCGTGGCATAGTCAGGGGCGGAAATTATATCGTCATTAAGATGAAGGATTTTTGTCTCCTGGCATGCTACATATCTCCAAACATACTCATCAGAGACTACAACCAAAAAGTAGATTGAATAATGAGCATCGCTACAAGAGAGAAGCAAATAATGATTGTCGGGGACATCAACGCAAAATCTAGGTCATGGGGCTCTCCCATGAATGATGAGAAGCGGGAGTTCTGGAATGAATGAATAGCCCAGGCTGGCCTCCACGTACTCAATAACAACAAACCCACATTCATAAGAGAGGCCAGTAAATCGCATATTGATATAACCATTGCAACCGAAAGGCTATCCAGACGCATAAAAAATTGGGATGTCCTCGACGAACAGTTATTCACCTACCACTGTTACATAACGTACGAGGTGTTGGTTAAAGGGAGGGTTCTAAGAAAACCAATAGGTCGAAGAGAGAAAATATTAAACAAAAACAGGTACCTATCGGAGATTAAAAAAATTGACGAAGACGCAATAACAGATCTCGGCCAACTCAGGATGACACTCATTAACGCCGTTGAGTTGCCCACAGAGAAGACAAAAAGAATGAAAAAACCCCCTATTGATGGACGGATGAGATACGAGAACTACGTGAAGTGTGCTTCCGAGCTAGGAGGAATTACACAAGAAGCCAGAGCAACCCCGAGCTCAATGAGATATATAAAACAGCAAAGAGGAAACTAAAAAACAAAATAAAGAAAGAGAAAAAGGAAAGGTGGCAGAATCTGATAGACGCGCTAGAAAATGATATATGGAGAGACGCATACAAAATAACGATGAAGTCTCTCAAAATGATCGCCCCATACAGACTAGACGAAGACCAGCGGCGTGAATCTGCGGAACTGCTCTTTCCTGCCAAGGAGGAGCAAGCTTTCCTAAGGATTTTCTCCACGGCAGTGGAGGAGTTTACGGAGGAAGAAATAAAAGCCGCTGGTCAGGAAATTAAATCGGGAAAAGCTCCCGGCCCCGATGGTCTGCCACCTGAGGCACTGAAGATAATAGCAACAGAGAAACCAGGTTTGATCAGAAGAGTATTTAACAATCTACTGCGGAACCAAGAGTTTCCTAGGGCATTAAAGGAAGCAAACCTGGTATTGCTACTCAAGCCTGGGAAACCCCCCGACTCGGCATCCTCTTACAGGCCGATATGCCTTCTAGACTGTCTTGGCAAGTTTTACGAAATTCTTGTGAAGAAGAGGCTGGAAGGGGTATTGGCAAGTGAGAGAGCTCTATCCAGTCAACAATTCGGATTTCGAAAAGGTCGATCAGCAGTAGATGCAGCGATCTGGATTAGGGACGCGGCACAAACAAGTAGAAAGAGGTGGGTGGTACTTGTTCTATTGGACATTAAAAATGCCTTTAACTCGGCGAACTGGGGCCTCATCATCGACAGGATTTCTCGAGCTGGGGGCCCCGGATTACATGTCCAATATAATAAAGAACTACCTATCGGAAAGAAACGTATGCATAACGAAGAAAAGTAAGATGAATATGACTGCTGGAGTACCCCAAGGGTCAGTCCTGGGACCCACACTATGGAAAATATTATACAATGGGGTACTAGAGGTAAATAGAACACAAGGAATAAGGGCGCAATATCATACGCAGACGACCTAGCCCTACTAATCGAGGACGACACGAATTGGGGCATCATACATAAAGTAAACACAGCAATAGAAAAAACCGCGAAATGGATAGAGAACAACGATTTAAAATTGGCAGTAGAAAAGACTGAGATAATTATCTTGAGGGGACGGCGGGATCGAAAAGACATTAACTTTCGGTTCAGAGGCTCCGAGCTAAAACCCCAGAAAACAGTTAAGTATTTGGGAATAATCTTCGACGACAGAAGGTCATTCGGCCCACATATACAGGAAGCATGTCGGAAAGCGGAGGCAAGGACCGCAGTCCTACAAAAATTAATGCCGAATATAGGAGGCCCTGGATCACACAAACGGGCATTAATGCTACAATCCATTATGTCAATAATATTATAGGGGGCCCCAGTGTGGCATGAGGTCGTAAATAAAGCCAAATAGAGAGACATGCTTCTCAGAGCGCAAAGAAAACCCCTGATCAGAGTGTGTAGCACGTACAGAACCGTATCAACCGTTGCCCTACAGGTAGTGGCCGGAGCTGTGCAGGTGCACATTCTGACAGAGGAGAGGGTACGAATGTATCGAAGGGGTAACGGAGCTATAAGTTCAGGACCAGAAGAAAGAAGAAGAAGCCTGGAAAGTTAGCAGGATCATTGGTCAAGAGAAACAGGCAAAGCCGCCTGGACGAGGACCCTTATCCCTGATGTAGTGAGGTGGTATGAATGCAGACACAGGCGCGTTAACTATTATTCCACACAATTTTTGACGGGGCATGGATCCTTTCGGTCATATACATATCGTATAAGAAAGACTGAGGACGATCTGTGTACCGAGTGTGGAGTAGTGGATGACGCGCACCACGTGATATTCGTATGCCCTGTATATCCTGCAGGGCGAACCTTGCTGCAGCTGAGGATGGGGTCCCCTCTGGGTGAGCCCCAAGAATTAATGCATAAAGCCATTATGAATGAAAAAATGTTTGACTTGATCATTGGATTTGTCACTGAAAAGATGAAGCATAAGGAAGAAAGAGAGAGGAGATTCCAACAAAGATAATCTGTTTGTATTTCTTTTGAACATGTGTCGTTTCGCGCCGACCGGGTTGGGTAGCCAATATACAACTCCCACTTCTGCCGGGGCAGTCATTTAAAGTAAAAGAATCTTAATCCTAGTGTTAGTTAATGTTAGATGTTTTGTTTTTCATGTGCTTATATCTTGTTGTGTTGTGAGTGAATAGATGAATGGGCCACTCCTACAGGGGGTGGGGAATGAAAGTTTAGTTGTTCTTACTAACTGTTTAATAATTCTTGCCAGTTTACCGTGGATGGGATGACAGCGTGGTCGCGCCGCCTCACCCATTATCATGCAGATAGGTCGGTTGCCTTACGGACCCTGGCCGGCTGCGTGCGTGGATGGGGTGGCGAAACCGGGTTGTCATGACAGTCACACAGCGCACGCAGAGAGTGCTAAACGGGGGTGACGAGCAAAGCTGGCGGGTCAGAGCTATGCCCGTTAAGGTCGGTTCCTGGCCCGCCGGTTGGAGAAAGAGGAGGTGAGTTTAGTTGGTAGGCGGCTCGCTACGGTTCGGCGTAGAGAGTTGAATCCAACACACCTGGGACACCTTCCCAGAAGTCTTTAGAAGATTCTCACCTCCCCAAAAAAAAAAAAAGTGTCACCACTCCTAAATTAAGGTCAATATTTGGATTTTCTTCTTCTTATCAACTCACACCGAAAGGTAAAAGAGCTCTGGATTAAGTAAGTATTAAAACATATTTGTATCTTGGAGAATATGACTTGTGCTGTTTGTCCTCTCTAAGCTGTCATTCTAAAAGATTGCAAATATTCCTGATTCCAGTAAACACATTCGATTATAGAAACCATTGCATCGCTACGAGTTTTAAATTGTTCTTAAATTGTTAAGCTCCTTTAATCCAATTATAACCTTTAACTAGTGCTTTTGAGGCATCACTTCTAGATGACTATCTAGTAGTATTTGCTCTTTTAGAAACAATAATATTTCTGCCACGGTCGGCGTTGCTCTCTCTTAAAGACGCAGCTTTTAAATATTCGATTAACAAGTTGTATATATATGTAGAGGAAATGAACAATACATATAGTTCATGGAGTTCTTCTAAGAAGTCAAAGAATGCTATGGCAGCAGGACAACACTCAGCTGCAGCTCTTGCAACTAAATTTAGGGAGTGGTCTGCACACGGAATCCATAACGCCAAGATATGTTCTCTAATTTTAGCCTGAACACGATTGCATTTTTCATTCATAACTGACATGTTGTCGTAGGACTGTCCCCTGCAATTTTTCAAGTCGATATCATGTTCTTATAAGAACGTTATTAGAGGATTAGATATATCTTCCGCTTTATGACCGTGATTTGGCAAAAATGTGAGAAACCTTTTAACAGGAGTGAGACCTTCCATGCAAGGAAATATCACAGTTAATTGATCTACAAAAATTATTCTATGTGAGTAATGTGCTGATTTCTTTACGTTTGGATCTTTGTAGGGCCCCTCCGGAATGAGGGGCCACGGGTAGCTGCCCAGCCTGCCTCTCCTCAAATCCGGCCCAGCTTCAAATAATCCAGTTTTTCGTATAAAAGAAGAATCTAAATCTCCCTTCCAATCCTAGACAGTACGCTCGTAGGTCAAACGTCAAACTAGTCTGCCGTTATCCGTTGCCGAAATTATATTTATAATATCGTGTTGTCTGAGCATTTTGCTAATAGGCGTATTCTTATGTAATTATTTAATGAATTTATTTGTACTTGTTAAATAATAATTCATCTATTAGTTAAACTTTATTTTAGCGGTTATTTTCAAATGGAGTCGTATGATCCATATGATAAAGAACACAGCAATTGAGAAGTCTATATAATTCTGTTGCGGACTGTACCTACTTTAGACCAGTTGGTGACGTGTTATTTCATTTTAGTGATGCTGATGAAGCAGAAATAATATATCATGCAGAAGTTGATAGTGACTCAGAGGAGAGTATTGCAGAAGAAATTTCGCAAGTTTGGAATATCACTAATGAGAATGTCAATCAATATTCGCCAACACTAGTTAAACCTTCTCTTGATCTTTTCTTGCAAGGTGTTATGATTTTATATTTTTATGGTTTTACCAAAATGCATTATTTTTAGTTCCCGGTTTTTACATTTCACGAGAACTTTTCTAATTGAGTCAATATTTCTCTTTTTTTTTTCGTTTATATTCATATCCATAACCTTAGTATTAAAAGTTAGCATTGTGGATAATATCTATGTGTGTACGCTTAATATTTCAATTAGTTTAGAAACGTTTATATGTATATCACATATAAATAAATTATAAAAATACTTATTTCTCTGAAAATATCCTATGATAAACTGGGCGGCACCTACATTGGATCCGTATTTCTCCGATTAGATCCGAAGTCGGATTAAAAAATAAACCCATAATATTAAATGTCGCCGCCGAAATTGGATCCGTTTTTCTTCGATCCGAACCGATCCTTCTCTGCTGTAGCTTCTCCTATCAATCGACCGATATCGGGCGATTTACGGATCAACGGATCCAATGTAGGTTCCGCCTTTTAATACCCTGAGTTTGTTTTCAAACCGACGTCGGATCGGATCCGATCGGGGAAATACGGATCCAATGTGGGTGCGGCCAGCCATGATTTGCTAACGGAGCGTGTAGTATCGATAAGTCGGATGGGGCAAATTACTAAGTAGGTGTGTTATTCCGTCACATAGGGAAATAATAGAATAATAGCAATCCTAATTCTGAATGCTACAAGACTTTCGAAATATAATTTACACATTCTAATATTTGTTTAGTTTTAAGCCGCTTTAGTATGAGACAAATTGCTCACGTATAAGCGTTTGCGTACCAAACATGGCCCGTGTAATGCCGTGTTAATTTAATGTGTAATTTTAATTTGACTAGTAATTTGACTTACTTGTTTATCTCGAAGGCATTCGGTTCTATCATACCACCATTTGTTCTTAAGTTTGGTAAGTTCGCCATCTTCTTTCAATGAAAGTACAGCAAGGTTAACTGCGTCCCTTTAAAATAATTATGTGTTAGAAGATATTGAATTTATGATTGATGAAATCATATGAAATTTTTTAATTTTTTACAAACTAGGATGTAAAGCCAATTTACATGGTAGTAATAGCACACGTTCACCCTAAGTAACGCCAATGAACTAGCATAATATACTGACAGTCAAAGATAAAAGTTCGTCCGATAACTGTGACACAATTTTGCATTTAATTATGGAAGAATATAATTTGGACCACATATATTACACATATAAAAGTTGAAATTTAGATATGAGGGTATCTCAGATTTTGCCTTTTACAAAAATGGAGGACATTTGAATTAGCGGCTATGCATGCATATTGTGTCTAATAACACGATAACTTTCGCATGAAAAGTCAGACTTCAACCAACTTTGATAATTATAGGCTCCTTTTTTGATTTATAAGATCGAGTTCGTTAACCGGAAAATCGGTTTACCGGAAGTTGTGTCTTTTCTTGTTCCTTATTTAAAAATATGTGTTTTTTTTATTTTTTCACTCATTTTCAAAGAGTAAAAATATTGTTTTGGAAATATTTTAAACTTGTTAATCACGTTAATTACCATTTAATAAAGGCATAACGTATCATTACATGTATTTATTAAAACAACACTTAACATGGCTGCTTATGCTTCTGAGCATAATTTTCCGTAAAATTACACATTTTACAGCAAGTTTATGTTAAGTAAATCTTTGTACTGTAAATTTTAAATTATTATTGCCTGATAGGAAATCCCATAATAATCACTCGGAGGCGGGTCGGTGGGGGCCAATTCTCCAAAAGTAGGAGTTTAATGTAAATTCAAAAATTACTGAAAACCATTGAACGACGCTATGAATCACCTTTTACTTCGACAGTGGGTCGGCATTTCACTTTTGAAAACACTATTAGAAAAGTCGTTAAAATGGATATAGATGTTTACATGTTATTTCAGTTCGAATACCACCGTTGCCCTACATTCTACACGTGTTTTGAGTTTTTCAACTTTCCTTAGGAACACTTGTGGTATTTGGTTAAAACTGAAATTAAATGCAATATATTTTAGTAGTTTTAGTAATATAATAGATCTGAGTACATGAGCAGTGACCTCCATACGAAGCAACAAGAAGTTCAGAGACTTCTCTGCGATAGCCAAATAGGTGAACCATAAATTCAAAGTTACTGAAAACTATTTAACGATGTTAGGAATGACCTTTTACTCTGACAGGGCATCTGCAGTTGACCCTTGCAAACACTATCTTTTAAAGTCTGAAAAAATGTCCTATCTCTACGTAAAGAGTTTAAAATGTAGAGAGAGAAGTCTCTGAACTTCTTAGTTGGTTGATATTGATGACGCTGCTGGCGTACTTAAGCCTTTTTTACTAAAACAACCAAAATAATAATATTAGTATATTCCATTTCATTTCAGTTTTAACTACCCAAAGTGTTCCTGCGGAGAATTGAATAACTTGAAACACGTGTAGAGCAATGGTGGTATTTCAATTGAAACTGATATTCCTAATCGTAGGGGCTCCCAAGCGGGGATTTTTGCAGTTACTCGAGGGCGTCAGATTATAACATGGGAAGAAACCTTGTACCCTGTAAATGTACCCCTACCATATATTGGATCTTGAAACAGGGGAGTTCGTTAAGAGGGGCCCGAAAAAAAATCTATCCTTAAACTCGAAATCGTCAGATTAAAATAAGGTAAGTTAAGTACATGTAATAGTGTATATTTTAAAAATCTAACGGTTTTTAGCGGGGCGTAAGAAAATGGGTGAGCCACAAAGCTTCACAAGAAAAAAGCGAATATTTCGAGAAATAAAAGTCAGATCAAAAAACTAAAAAATACTGTTCAATATTTTTCAAAAATCTATTGAATGATACCAAACACGACCCCCGACGGAGAGGAGTAGGGGGTAAATTTAAAATTTTAAATAGGAACCCCGCGATATTTCGCAAAATGAACATCAGATCGAAAAACTGCAAAGTACTCGTATTCAATATTATTGAAAAGTCTATCGAATGACACCAAACACGACCCCCCACGGAGGTGGGGTGGGGGTTACTTTAAAATATTAAATAGAAGCCCCCATTTTTTATTGCAGATTAGGAATCCTTACGTAAAAATAAAGTACTTTTATTCGAGACATATTTTCGAATTATAGACAGATGGCGCTACAATCGGGAAAAACGATTGTTGGAAATGTCGCCACTAAAATGGAAAATTTTACTTAACTTTTTTTGGTTTTAGGACCTAATCTTCATAACCTAATAGGTCCACAAATCGCTCGAGTAATTGTAAATTTAGCATACTTTACTCCCCTACTATGTTAAATCTGATTTTATGTAACAGAATAAACTGTCTTCCATTATTTGTTCAAAAAACGCAATAACGTAATCTTTCATTCTGCGTTTAAATTTTTCAAAAATACATATTAGTTTTCTCAGGATTCGAAAAAAAATATGCATTTAAATAACATTGGACCAAGATTTGGTGCCGACCCCCTTAAGAACGATGTTTGAGGTGAAAATCGATGCGTAAATATAAGCATACTTTTAACTAACACTGTAGTTAATTCCCAGTAAAAATGAAAGGTATAATTCGTCCGCTATAACTTTTCCCATGGTCACGATATATTTTCAAACAAATTAAGTCAAAACATAAAGTGAAACGTACGCCGATGTGTGTAGTATATAGTATACCTCCAGTATACAAAATGTATATACACATCGACGTTCGTTTCACTTTATGTTTTGACTTAATTTGTTTGAAAATGAATCGTGACGCATTCGAAAAGTTATAGCGGACGAAAAATATATTTGAATTTTTGGTGTAGTAATATCATGTAATATTGTATTGTTTTGTCTATTAAACTCAGTGATAAATATGATGTATTCAATTTACCTTAATGGTGATCCAAGAGGGGTTGCAATACCAAAACCTTTCGCGTCTAGATTTCTTCCTACTTTCATAGTATCACATGGCTCCCTTTCATTAGTGTAATCATTTTTTGGAGACTCTACCAACAAGGCAAACTTTCCTTTTGAGGTTCTTACTCGTTTAATGCCTTCGTCGTACGTTTTAACGAATACGTGTTTTCTGGAATTCATGAACTCCCACATTTTTGAGTAAAGTGTTAACTGCGACCTCTAAAATATATACAAAATCATAGATTTAATATGATTAACAGCAAGCTGAAAATTTTTTAATAGCTTAACGGTGCCAAGTCGGACAAACTTTGATGTACGGAAACACTGGAACAGGGGAAGTTTTAATTGTGAAACAGGTTAAAAATTTGGAACGTCAGACTACGAAAACGTCTCATGTATTTTGTCGGACAGAACTTCCAATTTCTTTCGTACCCTTTCGTTAAATTCTCATGCAAAAATCAGAGTGCTATTTATCATTTGTCATAATTCCTGTCATTTGACATGTTCTACGTGTCGGACTTATTAAAATGCTCAATTGGTGATAAATAATATCAGTCTGATTTTTGCCTGAGAGTTTAATGAAAGGGTAACAAATCAATTGGAAGTTCTGTCCGACAAGATACATGGGACGTTTTCGTAGTATGACGTTCCACATTTTTAACCTATTCCACAATTAAAACTTCCCCTTTTCCAGTGTTTCCATACATCAAAGTTTGTCTGACGAGACACCGTTAAGCTATTAACAAATTTTCAGCTTGCTATTAATCAACGTTTTTTTGGTACGCGGGATCCAGGCCTATTATAGACGCTTTTTGAGAATTTCATGGATAGATCGTGTCACTAATATTTAGGTCATACGTAGAATAGGCGTGAAGTTGCTAGATTATCAACACAATTAAAAAGCGAAAAATAGACTACCTATCTTGCCCGTGTTATGAAAAATTAACAGATATACGGATTGTTGCAATTCAATCTTCAGGAGAGCTATTTGGAAAAGTAGGGCCAGTGAGAACAAGAACATTTTATATTGCAAACCTGAGAAAATGGTTCAATGTGTCTAAAACTGAAGAATTCCTAATACAATCGTAGCTTCAAGAAAAGTAAGGACAGCCATGCTGATCGCCAATATCCGGAACGGATGGGCTCCCTAAGAAGAAAGAGGTATTTTGTATATCGCATAACAGGGTCAGTATTCTAGTCTTGCATTTTTGTTTGTATTGTTTAGTTCACTTATTGTTTAGCTTAATGAACTTCAAGTTATCTGATAAGAGGCAGATTTTGAATATAATTTCTTGTGATCATTTTTCAGTATTGAAAAACTGCACAACTCTCGATCAGTTCTTTAAAATACATATTTTTTACAATATTTCTGTTAATTCGAAGAAAATCAATTTAGTAATAATATAAAATCGCGGTTATTTGAGAAATGTTTCATTTATCAACATGAAATCAAACGAACGAAACATTACATACAGCAAAAAGTCTCAAGTTTTCTAAAACCTAAGGAACATAAAGAACGTTAAAATTTGTAATAGGGAGCGTTCAAGTATTACGTAACGCAGTTTGGGGGGAGGGGGGGGCTTGTAAAACGTTACGGCGCGTTACATGGGGGGGGGGGGAGGGGGGTTCGAACAGCGCGTTACGTAACATTATTTTTTAAAAAATTAGTAAATCCTTTATAAAAGGTATATATTTTAAGGTAAATATACACCTTTTATAAAGGATTTACTATTTTTTGTATTACATGGTATACAGCCAACTACAGGAAAACTTTTTCCTTGTGGATTCTTTTTTAACTTAAATGAAAAAAAACTACGGAATTTCATTTATGTTTTACATAGACCCCTGAATTGTTTTAATATTAAGGGCCGGTACTTTCTGTTCCGATTACCCCGGTTAGCTAACCGGGGTTTAATCGGGACAGAGAAGTGTCTCGTGCGTTGTAATAAATGTAATTATAATTATTATTATAATTATTTACAGAAAGTACCGGCTCTATGTAAAATACTGTTTCAAATTGTTATAATCGGTACTTACCCTGAAGAAATCCCACGTTGCTCCGTGATATAATGTTCCGTATTCTACCTCAGTTTGTGAAGCTAAATCTTCAGGTGAGTTTATAGGAGCTACCATTCGTTCGACAGTCAAAAATGCCGCTAAGTTAGCAGTGTAACTGGAAATTAATATTAAAGTAAAGAACCACCAGCAGGCACCAACTATTCGACCCGATAAAGATCTAGGGGATAGCTCCCCTCCCTGTTGCATAAAGGCGGCCAAAGAAAACCATAATGAATTTAACATTGTAAAGTCATTTGCCATCGTTCCTCCGTGGTTGGTGTGTGGATTGCCCGTGTCCCTGCAAATAATGATACCAAAAATAAAAAAAAATGTTTCACTCAATTCAGAGATTAATGGCTTACACAGTGAGGACGTTTAGGTTGGAATAAATTCATTATTTTTCTTATATGAGCAAGTTTGGAAATAAATCCTGAAACAGGTCAATTTTTTGTATTTAAATTATTATTTTTTGGCATATTATGTATCATATTAGTAACGTCATCCGTCTGAGCGTGATGGCGTAATCGATGATTTTAAATGATAATAGGTATCGTGTGCTAGCTCATTTGAAAGGTAATTCTTTATTCAGTAATATAAACACTAACATATTTATTTATACAGGTTGTCCAAACAATTTGTTTTTGTATTAAATTAATTGACAGAAAAAGAAGGATGTGTGTAATTTATATAATTCAAAATACATTTTACTGCTCTCAGAAAGCAAAAAAAATGTATATCCAACACATTAATAAATATTGTCTTTCAGTTAACGATGTTAAAGCTGTCTCTTGGCAGTTTTAACATAATATAATATAAGCGAAAAGCAATGTTTTTGTGTAAAATGAACATCTTTTCCCTTTTGCGACAGCAGTAAAATGTATTTTGAATTGAATAAGTTACTTCAATTCTTCTTTTTTGATTAATTTAATTTAAAAAATTTTTTTGGACACCCCGTATAAATTATTTTGGTTAATATTTAGTTTACTATATAGAGAATTAAATAGCCTGTCAAATGAGCTAGCACATAGCCCCTATTCTCATTTAAACAAATCATTGATAACGTCATCACTCCCAGACGGATGACGTCACTAGTATGATATGTATGCCACACAATCATAATTTAAAAATAAAAATCGACCTGTTTCGGGATTTATTTCCAAAATAGCTTATTCATGAAAAAAATAATGTATTCAAACCTAAATATCCCCACGGTATAATTATTCTGGTTTTGAAATTTGTTTTTAAATGCACTTTGGGTCAGAAAAAATGGGCCACTCACAACATTTAGAAAATTTTATGTTTTTGTATATAAATATTTATTTCTTCATTTTGTTTTAATTTTTTTAATGTTTATCAAAAAATTATCATGTGTATTGAGAAGCTAGAACGCACCTGCAAAGAAAATAAACAAATTCGCAAAACCTATTAAACCTAAAATTCTTCTAAAACCTATTAAACGTATTAAACCTAACACCTATTTGACTCATTATTTATAGTCGGTTCGCTAAACTCAGACACAACTGGCTAGATATTTTAGTCGGTAATTTTTTTGTTTTTTGCCAATTTTGCAAAAATTGGCAAAATTACTAACTATTTATTAATTATTAACTATTTAGTAATTATTTTTTGCCAATTTTACTAAAATTGGCAAAATTACCGACTAAAATATCTAGCCAATTGTGTCTGAGTTTAGCGAACAGACTATACGAATCAACGAAGATTCGTGGAATTGATTGTTTTGAGAACTATGTGAACTGTAGTGTTCATCGGCTCTTATCAGCGGCAATCCGGTACGAATGCCAAAAGGAAGACAACACTCAGAGAAGATCGCGTTATTACTATTGTTTGTATTGTTTGTAAACCTAATCAGCATTTCTACTGTTCGACGAAGGTTAAAAGAACAGTGTTCTAAAAAACAGGGTTTTAAAAGCTTAATATCCAGCACCGCAGCCATTATTTACTGCTGCTTACAAAATACCCAGACTTGCGTTTGCCCATAAAACGTCAAATGGACAATAACACGACTAAAAAAATTATTTTTACGCATGATTGTAGAATACCAATTTATAGTAAACGGGATCGAAATAAGGTCAGGTATTGTAACGGTTTGACGTTACGAAATCAGTTTTGAACTTTTTAATTATTTTTATAATTTATTTTCTATTGATTTCTTTCAAAGTCTCTAATTTTCTCGTAAAGGACTACTTACGTGACGTCATACTTCGGTGATGAAACGTACTATATACGTCACCTATCGAGAAATATTCTTTTGTGTTCTGAGGTCGTACTTGTGACTGACGAAAAGAACCTCAGCTTTTACTTTTGGTTGGAACTCCGTGAGTGGCATGTGACAAATTGGGGTCAAAATTTACAGGTGAAGACCTAGTTTTATCATTATAATTGAATTTCGAAATGTGGATCGATAAAATGTATTTAGGAGTATTTAGAAGAACTCAAGAAATAGATATATCGAGTTTTCCGACATAGAATTATCGCAGTCACCGGTAACTACATATTTTTTTTTATATTATTTTTTTTTATAACAACCTGTTGTCACTCTGTTTCATGGTGACATATAATATAATCTTTCCAAATTAAATCTTATGTGTAAATTTATTCAGTGAATTCAGTATATTAAATTATTCTAATATCTAATAAGTAATATTCATTCAGAGAAAATCCTAACCTTAATTTTTAGCTATCCATCTGTATCTTTGATATATTTTTTATCTTACATCTCTGTATCTTATACCTCTGTATATTTTATTCTTTTGTCTAATAAGTAGCCTATAATTATTTTAAAGAAATCAATATCTATTCTGTATTTAAATCCTAAATCCACATGTCTATAATGAGAACTTATCACATACATTCTTGAAGGTCAAGTTTTGTCAAGGCTTCATGTATTCAGTAATTTTTTGTGTTTAACTAATGGCCTTTTTACATTATTCTCTATCATAAAAACACTTTCCTCGTTTTACTTCTTTCTTTCCTATGATTACGCTTAAGAAATTGAAGTAAATGGAAATTGTTTTTTGTAGACACTCACGTGAAAACTTAAAATATCTCACAACACCGAGAGCCAACCATTAGTCACTTTGGGGGAATAATCTTTTTGGGGGCATTCCGGCTCCTTTTCGTCTTCGCACCTGGGTTTACAAGAGGCATTGTTTTTGCACCATCCTGGTGCTCATTTCTGGAGATGCAGCAGCAGCCTCTTCCGGAGCCGGTTGGGTTTGGTTTGGGAACATTTAGTGTTGTGCCTTAAGTAACTTTTATGATTCATATTATATCTCAGACGTTTTAGTTTAATGCAGCATGTTTATTAATTACTTTGTTTAAGATCTAGCTTGCATTTATTTGGTTTTTAATATAGGTACACATAAGTTTATTAAGTTCCCAAACATGTAGGATTTTGCGGTATTGTACGTTGAGCTCTGCGTATTTGCCCAAAAGTTATTACTTTTTATATTTTATTGTTTGTTTAGGTCGATTTCATATCATTATATAAATTTAGGTTGTATTAGTCGCTTGTTTCCCAGATATTTTATTGTTCATTAGCTTATCTTCATTTATTCGGTCAATTCAAGTAGGTTGTATACTATATTTCTTCGCTTCAATTTCATTAATTAATTTTGATTGATTCATTATATTTTATTTTCTTTAGTCAGGCTTGTGCCTGCCTATTTATAATTTTTTCATATTTGTCGGGTTTTAATTAAGTTGTACGTAGCAAGCGTACTATAACCATTTGGTAAAGGGACTCATGTGAGTTGTACCCTATGTATAAGTAAGAGGTATGTATATCTTTTTGTACATACATATAACAGGATTGTTGTTTATGATATATCTTTTTTAACGATAACTTTTGTCATGTAAAAGTCACATTATATACATGGTTTAACTCAGAGATTGTCAAAAATCTGGTAGTTATCTTTAATCCATGTTTTTTATTTTGCAGATCATTTCTTATTATTCCTTTATATTTACATTTACTTATATATTTAATATATTTAATATTTGATAGCAGTGTAAGATACCTGGGAGAGTGATCGAATGTCATTTTCTTGGCGCCCATGATTTGTTAGTGTTATTTAATTGGTTCTTCTTAATCAATTATTTTTCTTTATCTAATTTCAGTATATTATTTTTATCTTAGTATATACCTTTTATAGTCATCATTATCTACTTTGAGCTACTGTTCTTCGACAGGCATGCAAACGAGCCGTATCCATCTTTGAGTGTCAAGTTGTTCTCTTGCATCTCTTGCTAGCCAACTCTATTCAGTTTGCCTGTGTCTCTTTATACTTCTATTTCTATCCCTTTTAATTCCACTTTCCTCAACTTCATCATCTTATCATTATCCCTCCATACAAGTACTACTTCAGCTTTTCCTTAGTATTTTCCTACTTCGGCTTCTCAACGTAGAAGCCACCTCTCTCTCTCTCTTCAGCTTACATCTAGTTCCTTTCCTTTTCCTACTTCTGTTGGAGTTTATCACTCTCTTTACATTAACTCCAACAGAAGTTCTTCTTTTTTGTTTCATTGGCGTACCCAACGTGGCGCCAACCTTATAGGTTCTAAGACAGTAGTTCTTTTAGTCCAGTTCTTTTTCTTTTATGTGAATTTTCTGTATTATTACCTTTTGATATCTTTGTATACATGTTATTTCTGATTTATTTTTGTCTTTAATTTTTTTTTATTAATTATAAACAGGTAGACTTATACTGCTTCTTTGTTTTGGATTAGTTTATTTTCGATACCTCATTTTTAGTTTTAGTTGTACAGCTCACATTTTAGTTTTGAATTTTGTATTTGTATTGGAAACTTATTTATGTATTTAGACTGAGTATACATAACTGACATTATGTTCTATTACGATGAATTTTTATTCCTTCTACCAATGGTAGCATGTTTGCACGTACAATTAATCGTTAACTATATGCATACATTTTTTTTCTAGTATGGTTATATTTTATACATAACTAGAAATCATTTGCAGTATTTAGGTATTTTATTTACTTTATTGATTTGATTATTTATATATTTTGCTGGCATTTTTGATTTTTTGGTGTGTCGCTAATATTTTCTCCATATATATTTGTCGTACAAACTTCAGATTATATTTTATATTTTTTATTTTTGATATTTGGGTTGTTTATTAAGACAAGCACACACCACAAAGCAAAATCAGTCCAGAACATTAGATTCTACATATGATATGTTGAATTCGCATGGTTCGAATGATTACAGATGTTCATCCATAATTTTTTTTTTAATTGGTAGTGTCAACATAATCACAATTGGGATAGTAAAGTAGTTCCATTATCCTTCTCATCTTCTAGTTTTTTAATGTTGATAATTATATTGTTAATGTGGGTATCATAATATAATGCTTACATAAATCAGTTACTTTAGGTTGAGATTTAAATATAAATTCTTTATTATTTAGGAAACATTGATACTATTTTTATAAGTTTTAGAACAGTCTCGAGAAGAAAATTACTTTAACAGTGTTGTGTAAGCTAATCTCTTCTTCTGTTGGTCTTCAGCTTAATTTTAGTATGGTTAGAAATTTTAGTCTAATATTGTTTTTTTATCATCTGATAATGCAGGTACCTATATACATTGCGTGATTTCATCTTTGGCTTTGTTGTTGATGACTTTTAATTTATTACTTATTAATTTAATTAATGTGTAATACTTTATGTGTGAGTTTATTTTTTTTTGTATTGCACATGGTGCATTTTAATTGTTATTTTGAGTCAATATTATTAATTGCTAATCCTTTCAGTAGGATCATACAATGAATAAAAACTTCACTTGTATTTTTGTTTTTTTGCACATATATCCACTTAAGTTAGAAGGGCTGTTGATTATTATATATTTATATGTTTGGATAGGTAAGCTCATACAAGTACTCTTGTTTAACCTTCCGATGGCCAACTTTTTTTGTTACACGGATGACGAAGGGGGGGGGGGGGGGGAATGACCCAGGTTAAAAATGTCACAAATGACAATTAACGAAAAAATGATTTTTTTTTAATTTTTTTATTTTTTTGGCATGGACTTTGTCATTCAGCCAGTTACAACATGAGTATTAGTGTTATGTGTAGTGTGTATGTTGAGTAAGTGTCTTGTTACTTTGCAAAGTCGACTTCATTAGCGTAAAACTACTTGGAATTACACATAATAGACGGTATTTTACTAAACATCAACTTCAGAATATATTTTTTATTCGTAAAATATAGGGAATTTTTTTATTTCAAAATACGAGAATATCTAGAATGATATTAAAGTCAAATAAAAAAATAATGAGTTAAAAATTGAAAATACTTTTTAATTTATTAAAGAAAAACATACGCTGGGGTCACAATTTCCCCCGCTTGGTCATCCGAAGGTTAATATGTATATTATTATGGAACTATATGTTATACACTACTGATCTCAGGTTGTGTTGTATTTTTGATATTTGATTACTTACTATTTTTTTTATATCGCTTTTATATCTTGTTATTGGATTTGCCATATTGGAAAGATGTTGTGGTTTTATTTTGTTATTGGGTTACGCTCTTGACGTTTGTCACATATATCTTAGATACTGTAACAAAAAAAGAAGAACTTCTGCTGGAGTGAAAGTAAAGAGAAAGATAAACTCCAACAGAAGTAAGGAAAATGAAAAGAACTAGTGGATGCTAATAGAACAAGAATGAGAAGGGGGAGTGAGGTGGCTTCTACGTTGAGAAGCCGAAGTAGGAAAAATACTACTTTGCAGTAGTATTAGTATGGGGGATAATAATGATAAGATGATGAAGTTGAGGAAAGGGGAATTAAAAGGGATAGAAGTAGAAGTATGAAGAGACATAGGCAAACTGAATGGAGTTGGAATCCAGCTTGCTTGTTCCCCCCAAGTGACTAGTGGTTGGGAATTGTCCTACCTCTCAGATGGCATTTAGAGGTCTAAGTTTTCACAGGAGTGGCTACAAAAAACAAAATTCCCGCTTATTTCAATTTCCCATTGTACGACAAATTAAAGAAAGGAAAGGAGAAAAACTCGGAAAGTGTTCTTAGGATAAATTGTAATGTAAAATGAGCTACTAGTTACTCACAAAAAATTACTGTATAATTGACAACATATGACCTTGAAAAATGTATGTGATATTTCTAATTACAGCCATGTGGATTTGGGATTTAAATACAGAACACCATGATTTCTTTAAAATAATTAGAGGATATTTCTTATGGATGGAATAATTCAAAGATAAAAGATACCAATAAATAGCTAAAAATTATGGTTAGGATTTTCTCTGAAAGATTTTGGAATAATTAAAAATAACTACTATATTCGCTGACTAAATTTACACATAAGATTTAATTGGAAAAATTATATATGTCACCATGAAATACAGTGACAACAGATTGTTATAAAAAAATTAATATCAAAAATTGTAGTTACCATGAGACTCGATGGTTTTATACAGGAAACCCCATTGGATGGAAATACTCCTAATATCTTTGACGATCCATAGTTCGGAATTCACATTTTCTAAAACTAGGTATTAACCTGGACATGACCTAAATTTGTCCCATGCCACTCCGAACAATTACCTACTAAAAGTGAAGTCTGCAGTTCTTTTCGTCGGTCACAAGGATGACCTCAGAACATGAAGTAATATTCACCGCTACCAACCCACGAAACTAACAGGTAGTTTTAAGTGTGTTGAGGTATGGCGTCATACAAGTCAACCAGTGCTACCACACATAATTAGGTGTGGCATCGTCGGAAGAAATTTTAAATATAAATGATAATTAGAAATAGTTAATTACGCGAAAATTTGAGAGATTAATTAAGAGATCGCGAGAAAATAATTATAAAAATAATTAAGGAGCTAATTTCGTAACGTAAACCGTTACAATACTTTGTAATAATTTATATCCTTATATCTTACACACTATGGTTCTGGAATTAGTTTGGAAGTTTTATGTATGTACGGATTCTTAAATCTCTAATTCTGGATGTATGCATGATGTGTGTTTGTATGGATAATGTATGTATGTACGGATGATGTATGTATTGATTTCTTCTTGTAGACTAGTCTGTTATCACTCTGTTGATGCTCTGATTTGTGAATGCGTGGGTCCGAGGTTGTTGCTCAACAACTGATCATTGCTGTTCGATTGACTTCGTGACCTATGTCTTTCATGGCTGAGTACGCAGATGTTTATCCATCACAATATTTCTGGTCGGGAAATGGCTGCAGCAGGTCCTAACGATTCTTGTGTAATTAGCCCAATTTTTCCAGTTTTTGTTACTATGACAGTCCTGGCATTAAGGCTATCTGCTCCCGGTGAGGGTGGTTATCCCTTATCCGAGGGGTGGAATAACTGATACGCTTTTACTTGTTGAGTTGTTTTATTTACACTCGCATGAGCATAAGCTGGTAGCACCGCACCCAAAGAACGTTTCGTGAAGAAAAAGAGACACTATCTTTAATGTGGAAATATTACGTCTGATCACAAAATAGAATGACGAATGTCTAATATAATAATAAGAATTCCCTTGTTATAGTTTTGCTGTTTATATATTTAGAAATGCCTATTCAGCATCGACCATGAAAAGTGTTTATAATTGACTCTGCAATTATTAGTGAATCGTGATCTAGGATAACAATATTTGTATAATCGAATGAAGGTTGTAATATTGTTATGATGACATAAATAACTGAAAGTAATTATCGTAGATAATTACAGGGTGTTTTTAAGATATATCTACTGAGTACAGATGAATTCTTGTACACCTTCCCTTTTTAGGAATTTTCCGACTACGGGGAGGGAAATTTGCAAGTCATGCTACCAACCCATACTGTGTTGTAATCAATACAAAAAAATTTATTTTATATACAAACTTCCTAAGCCTACGCAAATACATAAATAATATAAAATGTTCGTTTAACAACATTGTTTCGTAACACTTGTCACTCACTGTGTTTTCGGATTGTAAGCATATAATCTATTCTTATGTATTTCCTTGATTTTATTGTTTTCTATTCTGATTTTACAATTAACGTTATTTACTTCTGTTATCGTGAAAGGACCTACATAAAGACTATCAACTTACCATTCTCTTCCCTTTTTACAAGGACTAGGTCTCCTATTTTAAAGTGTTGTGGTGTTGCTTTGAGCTTATTCTTTTCTTGCCGCTCTTTTTTTGTGTTTTAATAAGAAGGTTCTGGCTCTCTCGTGTGCGCTTTGTAGTTTGTATCGTAACTCATTGTAGTAGGCATCTATATTGTAACATGGTTGAATCTCATGTGTAAGGTCTTCCGGCAGGTTAACCTTCCTGCCATATAACAGTTCGAACGGTGTGTATCCATGATACGCGTTAGGGGTTGTATTGTAGCAGTATGTGAACATTCTGCAACACACATCCCAATTTTCTCTGTCTTCGTCTATGAATGCTCTTACGTACTCGTTCAACGTTCTGTGTAGTTTTTCGCAACTTCCAATGGACTGTGGGTGGTATGCCGTTGAAAAGTTGTGTTCTATTTTTAATAGCTTTGTTAATTCCTGCATTACTTCGTTCTTATACTCTGTGCCTTGGTCTGTTCTTATTTGCTTCATGAGTCCGTATGTTGGTATGAAATGATCAAAGATTCCTCTTGCTATTGTCTCTGCTTCTTTATTGCACACTGTTATGCTGACCGCGTATTTTGTCAGTTCACACAACATTGTGATACAGTATTTATTACCTTCATTACTTCTCGTGAATGGACCTATTGTATCTATGTATACTATGTCCCATGGTTTGGAAGATGTGTCCGATATCACGAACTCTTCGACATGTGTTCTTTTCGGTTTGTTAATTTGACATTTGTGGCATTGTTTTACGTATTTTCTTACGTTTTTTTCCAAATTTTTCCATCGGAATCTTGCCTTTAGCTTCTTAATTAGTCTGTTATTCCCTACGTGTCCTCCGAACATCGGGTGATTATGGTATTCTTCTATTAATCTGTGTTTTTCTTTGTCATCTTTTATTGTTTCTGGTACTTCACATATGTATATTTCTATATTCTTCAATTTTTTATTTCCTTCTTTAATAAATTCATCAATTGTGCACATTTTAAAAATAATATCATTTACGTATATTTTTACTTTACGTACTGCATTCTCTACCGCCAGCTTATCAAGCTGTACCAACGCTTGGTTTAAATCGAAACGATTCAATCCTGTGGCTATGCTTTTGCTGCATTTTATTTTGTTTTGGCCCTAATGCTCAGTCTTGGTGAGATTAGTTCTGCTCCAAAGGACAAAATTGGTAGTCTATGCGCCTCTGAATTATTTAGTACCTTCCTTACTGTCTGTTTGGTGGCTTCTGGCTGTAGTGCGAGTTCACTTTCAGCCTTTGTTTGTCTTGCTTCTTTCTCCTTTTCTTTTGCTTGAGCTCTTGTTATAGCTAGTATATGGGCGTTGTCTATGTATAGGTTTTTTAGTTGATGCAATGTTATTCTTGAAAGGCTGTCTGCGTAGTTACTTTTCCCTGTTATATACTCTATTTCGAAGTCATATTCTTCTAGGTCTAATCTGATCCTCGTGAGTTTTGAGGTTGGTTCTTTCATTGCAAATAGGTGTGTCAAAGGTTTATGGTCTGTTTTTACTTTGAATGTTGGTGCTCCATATAGATAACATTTAAAATAATTAATTCCCCAATGAAACGCTAGTAATTCCTTAACGATTATAGGTTTATTACATTCTCCTTTACTAAAACTTCTTGATGCATATGCTATAGGTAGGTCAATTCCGTTATAATCTTGACTTAGGATTGCTGAACAACTCTCATTGGATGCGTCTGTTGTTAAGATAAACTGTTTGTTGAAATCAGGATATTTTAAAATTGGTGGTTTCGTCAGAGATGCTTTAAACTTTTTGAATGCTTTTTCACACTCCTCGGTCCACGAAAATTCTACTCCTTTCCTCGATAATTTGTTGAGTGGTCTGCATATTTCCGCAAAATTTTTAATAAAACGTCTGTAATAGTTGCAAAATGCTACAAATCTCTTTGTTTCTTCCGCTGTCTTAGGTGTCGGATATTGTTCAATTGCTGCATACTTCGCTTTGTCTGGTGATACTCCCTCTTGAGAAAGATCATGTCCTAAATATGTTACTTCCCTTCTAAAGAATTGACATTTTCCTGGGTTAAGTTTCAAATTGAATTTTCGACATGTCTCGAATGTCTTTTTCAGGTTGTCTAAGTGATGTTTTTCGGATATGCCAATTACTACGATATCGTCCATGTAAAGAAATGCTTTGTCTGGTGTTAATCCTGAAAATGCTATTGACATCATTCTTGAAAAGCTATTTGGGCTTACATTTAATCCAAAAGGTAATCTGGTAAATTGAAATGCTCCATTTTCTGTGCTGAACGATGTGTATTTTCTCGATGATTTTTCTAATGGTATCTGGTGAAAGCCTGACATTAAGTCTATAACTGAAAACCATTTTGCTCTTCCTAGTTGATCTAATATCGAATCTATTCTTGGTAATGGAAATTTGTCTGTAACTATCTTCTTGTTCAGTTGTCTAAAATCTATGCATAATCTCCATGCTTTTCCTCCATCTATAGCTTTTTTCGGTACCAGTACTACTGGGTTGTTGTACTCGGATGTAGATGGTTCTATGATTCCTTGGTCTCTTAGGTTTTGTACTTGTCGATTTAATTCCTCTGTTTGCGCATGAGGTGTCCTATAATTCTTGATATATACCGGAGTTTGGTCTTTAACTCTTAGTTTTTGTTCGTAGAAATTGTTACAGGTTAACATATCATGCCTTAGGGCGAATATGTCTGAATATTCCTCGCATAACGATACTAAGTTGTCTCGTATGTATTCTGGTATGTCTAATTTCAGTGATTCTCGTAATTCTTTTTTTCTGTCCTTGCTGTCGTTGACTAGCCTATATATATTGAATAGTTTAATATCCAACGTCCTGATTGTGCTTGCGTCTACATTTACTGTTTCGTACGTTGTGTTCAAAATTTTGATGTATGGATTATTACTTGAAGTAATTGCTCTTGCTATGAATGTTCCTGGTTGTATGTCTTGCTGTTCCACTATCCTGTCTTTCTTTAACGTTTGAAAAATTTTTACGATTCTGTAAATTTCACATCTAGGCGGTATTATTATGGTGTCATTGTCTATATTATCCAGAATTTTCGTACTAATGTAACAATCGTTGTCCTCTTTAATGTGCATTTTAAGGTTTGCTTAATCTAGTATACATTGAAAGTTAGAAATAAAGTCTCTCCCAATGATTCCGTCTGTTGGAATTGGAAAGTTAGGTTCTACCAATTGAAAGATGTGTTCGAATCGAGTTCCTTTTACTTCGAGTGTTGTCTCAACTTCTCCCATTGTTTGCAACTCTCCTTTAGTGACTCCTTTTATTTTCGCCTTTGTGTTTGGTTTCACCTGTTCCTTCATAAAATCTTGTGAACATTTTAGTATTGAAATGTCAGCTCCTGTGTCTATAATAAAAGTGCTTGTGTTTTCAAGAATTCCTGTTTTCATTCGTACAAAGTTCGTTAGGTTTAGGTCGAAGTTGTAAATGTTATATTTTATTTCTGCCTGTGTGCTTCCAACTTCTTGTTCATTCAAAACCCCAACTGCTGGTTTTCTTGCTCTTCTTGACTGTCCTCTATTTCTAGTAACCTTACGTTCCTGTTACGTCCGCCTCTCTGGTTTCCTCTGTATGTTTGATTGTTAAATTGTCTGTATCCTCTGTTCGAATAATTTCGTTGATTGTCCGTTGCTTCTCCTTCGTTCCGTTGTCCGAAGTTATTTCTTCTTCCTCTGTCATATTTGTTATGGTATCCTCTTCTGTATTGCTGCTGTCCTCTCCTATTCTCGTAGTTTGTCCTATAATTTAAGACTCTTCCTTGTGCATTTTCTTCAGTCGTATCGATCGACAAAAATTTAGATACTACTTCCTGCGGTGATGTAAAGTTACCTGCTTCCAGTATTAGCTTAGCTTTCTCTGCATTAGCGTTTCGTTTCATTGTTGTTACTACTGCTTCCGTCGTATATTTCTTTGCTAAGTCAAGTGGCATTCCTTCCGCTATGTATGCTACTTTTAATTGTTCTGCTAACTCTTCCACTTCAGATGCGTACACTGCTGCATCTCTATGCCCTTGCCTTTTTTTGGCTAATTTGGCTATTAAATTCTTCGGATTATCACCTTTTAATTCTTTCTTTAGTGCTTCAGCTATCCGTGGAATCGTATCTTCTGTGGTTATTAGGTTCCTAGCCTTATTGGTGAGTCGCGTTTTTATTAGCGTTACAGCTGTGTCTTCATGACCTTCTGCCAATTTTCCAAGTAGTTCTAATGCGTCTAAAAATGGTTTTAATTTCCCTGCGCTTCCATCGAACTCGTTGGGCAATATCTTGCTTGCGATATTCAAAAATTCATTGATTGTCAAAGCCATGTTTAATATTGTTATATCTTGTTTTATGTCACCTTTTTCCTCTTTTATTCCGTCGTTAATTCTCCTTCCTCGTCACTTTTTCCTTCTTCTATTTCCTCATCGCTTTGTTCCTCTTCAACTTCCTTGTCGATTGGTTGATGTATTGAACTTGGAACCACTGTTCTCACATTTACTGCTTGAAATGATCGTATAACTTTGTCTCTGATTTTTCCAAAATATTTGTTGCACGATTCCCTTTGTTTGTCCGAAAGTGCTTCCCAGTTTTTCCTAGTCAATTGCGTGAACTTGTTATAAGCTTTAATTAGCTGTGTCGTCACTTTTTCCTTTATGTCCTTAGATTTCGGAACTTTTTTCTTTAAGACTCTTCTGCTTTGCCTGTCTATTTCTTGTGCAATTTCCTCAACTATTTTGACAAAATCTTCCCAAGTAACTTTGTTGCTACTCATTTATACATAATTTTTTTCTTTTTTTTTCAGCTTCTGCACTTCTTAGCGAAAATATAAATTCGATAGTCTTACGGTGTATATAGATATGTAGTATATAGATATATAGTAAAAAAATATGGAGATAAAATAATACGTCAATATATTGTAAAAATATGTAAAAATTGCAGTGGTAATAAAATTCAAAAATAAATAACGTTATATTAACCCTTGTAAATAAGTAGTTAGAATAATAATTTAAATGTATTATGCATATAGCGTATATTTGTTATATATCGTATATTTATTTTGATAGGTATATTTACGATAGCAAATATTAAAATCATAAAAAATTGCAAAAATGTACTAAACATCAGTAGTCAAATAATAAATGAATAAAAGTCAGCAAGGACAAAGTATACGTTGATAAATATGTAAAAAAAAATCATATAAAATTGTATCATTGCGTCCTATAATAACTTAATATGAGGGTAAAACAATCTTTGTATATTGATAAATATTGGTAATAGAATAGAATAATTAAGTAAAAATAGGTAAACTTGAAACATATATTAATGTAATTAAGGTAGCACATAATGTTTATACTTTATATTAATCAGGAAATACCATAAAACAAGCTAATATGGACTTACCACTTTTACACGTCAATGTTCGCTGTTGATCTCGCCAGTCCACGATGAATGTTCCTTTTGATGTTCCTCCTGTGGGCCTTCCATAACGACCACGCCAATCTAAGAATCAGAACAGCCGTAATTACGTAAAGCAGCACCTTCAGCTCCGTATCGGGTTTGACGTCCTTATTCTTGACGATAAAGTTGCTGTTCACCACTCCGTTCTCCTGGAGTTCATCCTTGGATGACTTTCCTCCCATCCTTGATCCATCAGGTCACGTCTGGTCTGGATCGCCATATGACAGTCCTGGCATTAAGGCTATCTGCTCCCGGTGAGGGTGGTTATCCCTTATCCGAGGGGTGGAATAATTGATACGCTTTTACTTGTTGAGTTGTTTTATTTACACTCGCATGAGCATAAGCTGGTAGCACCGCACCCAAAGAACGTCTCGTGAAGAAAAAGAGACACTATCTTTAATGTGGAAATATTACGTCTGATCACAAAATAGAATGACGAATGTCTAATATAATAATAAGAATTCCCTTGTTATAGTTTTGCTGTTTATATATTTAGAAATGCCTATTCAGCATCGACCATGAAAAGTGTTTATAATTGACTCTGCAATTATTAGTGAATCGTGATCTAGGATAACAATATTTGTATAATCGAATGAAGGTTGTAATATTGTTATGATGACATAAATAACTAAAAGTAATTATCGTAGATAATTACAGGGTGTTTTTAAGATATATCTACTGAGTACAGATGAATTCTTGTACATTACAATTTGATAGGGAGGTATATTTAATTTATATTATATCTCTTACTTCATAGTATGTTGAACTTTGACCGTTGATAGATGAATACCCTAGTGTGCACTTATTTATCAATCAATGCTTAGACCATCCTTATACACAGTGGGTTCGTTAATTCAGTGTTTAGGAGTGTTTGTACAAATGGGTTGTTCTTTCGAGTATATTCCGAAATCTTTCCTTAGGCATTATTTGTTGTTTAGATTCTGGAATATTTCCTGGATTATTTCATTCATAGGAGATTCTGACCAATAGAAAGCTACAGAAATGAAAATTAAGGTGATAATTTTTGATAATATCCCGTCGTCAACTATATTACGTCAGATGCCCTTCGTTGCTACGAAAAAATACATTCAGTTACATTAATGAGAATTAATGTTTTAAAAGTTATAAAAGTGATGACTTTCACCATAAAATATTTTATATCACCTGTGTGTTTAACAGTACTAATTTGTACTTACATAAATAAATTACCATAAAATTTTAGTTTTGAACAATTTTATTCATGAAATAATCGCAAGAAATTGCACTCGATCTCTAAAATTAATGTAGAATTTTAGAGCTCTTGTGCAATTACTACTGATAATTCTATGTATGGCAAAACGCATGAATCTACAGTTTTATTGAAAATTGGTTGCTCGTTCTCGTCATATATTTTTTTTCCTAGCATCTATCATGGTGTCATAGAACTTGTACCATTCATTCTTTTGTCTTTCTTACTTATTATTACGTTATTGGTATCTTATCTGTCTGGGTATCCTCATACATCTGTTGTAGCAACTTGCTATAGTTAGTGAATACCAGCACGAATTAAGTTTATGTAGTTTCTAGAAAACTTTAGTCAATAGACTTTAGGTATTTATGTTACTTTTGGTTTCGTTTTGTTACCTCTCTGTTACTTAGTCTTATTAATTTTGTTTTGACTTATTTTGGTTACTTAGTTTGGGTATGCTCATATTACCGGATGAGGGTCTATGTAAGCCTAATTTATTTATTATATTCAGTATTATTTACCATTGGATCCAATAATTTAGTTTATTTAGTATTAGTTAGAATTGGTCCATAAATTTTCCTGATCGTTCTTCTTTGGATATTATGCACATATATAAATCTGGTGTCCATTGATAGTCCGATTCTGGATTAAGTGTCCGATTCTCCACTTATTTTGTTATTTGGTTGGTTAGGCTCGTATTACCGGATGTGGGTGTACGTAGACCTGATTTGTTTATGTGGTTTAGTGTTGGTGTGAATTGGTTCATAAATCTTCCTGGTCGTTCTTCTTTGGATATGCTTTTATGAATCTGGTGTCCATGGATATTCCGACTTTGGATTCAGTGTCCGATTCCACATTTATTTTAGTTATTGAGTTTTGGATTCCTTTGGTATATTTATTATTGGTATTATTTGGCATTGGTGAGAATTGTTCCATAAGTCTTCCTGATTGTTCTTCTCTGGATATGCTATTATAAATCTGGTGTCAACACTGCCTGGGGTAATTGCGAGGTGGATCGAGTAGCTCTGCGGTTACCACAGCCAGTCCCAAGCCCGGATAAAACGTGGAGGGTGATTGGCAAGGTTAGAAACCTACCAATCGTAAAAACGAATACTGCTCAAAGAAACAATGTGAAGCCTCGGAACCGGATTGATAATATGAATATGACCACGGCAAGAAATAAGGACACGAGAAAAACCTCCAAAACCCAGATGAGAATAACCACTTGGAACATAAGGTCGCTCAACACTAGAAATCAAGAAATAACCCAAGAGCTAAAAGAGAAAAAAATAGATATATGCGCTCTACAGGAGACCAAGAAGAAAGGAAAAGGCCAGTCAAAATTAGGCCAATATATACTAATCTACAGTGGAGTATCAAAAGAAAACAGGGCCAAAGAGGGTGTAGCCTTACCAATACACCAAAGATACCAAAATAACCTCAAAGAGTGTCAATATGTATCAGAAAGGATTGTCGCAGCAAAAATTAGAAAGGAAAAGGGAGACCTGAATATCATCGGAGTATACGGCCCAGAGAATAGTAAGCCCCAAACAACAAGGGAAATATTCAAGGGATTTTAAAGCTCGAATAGGCAACCAAGTAATACCTGGAATTAAACTAAAACATAATGAGAATGTCAAAAACGAAAATGGAGAGCTGATGATAAACTTCTGCACGAATAACGAATTTCGAATAAACAACACCTTTTTTGACCACAAAGACCAACACAAATATACATTCAATAATACCCGTGGACAAAGATCTATGATAGATTATGTTGTAACTAACAGAGATATACATGCATCAAAAATAATTGACGTAAGGTCCCTCAACTCAGCAGATGTAGGTAGTGACCACAGCCTAGTATTATGTAAAATTAGAATCACCATGAAATGCTTCACACCTAAGAGAGTGGCACCAACACAAACAAAAATCAAAGTCGAAGGACCAAGTACGGAATCCGCGGAGTACTTATATAGAAAAAGAATATCAGAGAAGATTGCTGATAATGAAATACTAGAAAACGATAACTTCGAGGAAAGCTGGGAAAAACTCAAAAGTAACATAATTACCGCAGCAACAGAATCACTTGGAGAAAGGAAAGTAACGAATACGAATATATCAAAAAAGAAAACCCCATGGTTTTGAGAGGAAGTGAAGATAAAATGTGAAGAAAAGAAGAAAGCCTTTTTACAATACAGAACACAACAAAAACAACAGGCATACAATCACTATAAAAGAATTAGAAACGAAACAAACTCTTTAGTCAGAAATATAAAAAGAGAACACTGGGAGAGTTTCTCAAAACAGATGGAACACGACTTCTACGGAACACAAAAGGAAATATGGAGAATGATCAGAGAACAAAGAAAAGAGATGAGCGAACTAATAAAAACGAAAAACATTCTGAAGGAAACTTGGGCAGACTATTTTCGATCCCTGTTTGCTAAAGATAACGATAACGAACCACCAACACCTGAAGTGACAACAAACGAAGAAATAAATATTGAAGAAGCAGAGGTAACGGAAGCATTAAGGAAATTAAAAAATAGAAAATCACCAGGAGAGGATAGAATATCAAATGAACTCCTAAAGTATGGAGGACAAGACCTGACCAAACAATTATTAAAACTAATCCAAAAAATAATAGAACTAAACATAATACCACAAGAATGGAGATCAAGCATCCTAATACCTCTCTTTAAAAAGGGAGAAAAATCAGACCCGGAGAATTACAGAGGAATTAATTTATTAAATACAACACTAAAATTAACGACCAAAGTGATACCAAGCAAACTGAATAAAATTATAATATTAGCAGAAGAACAACAAGGTATTAGGTCGGGAAGATCATGCACCGACGCTATATTTATAATGAAGCAGATTCAGGAAAAATCGTTAGAATACAACAAAGCGGCATATTTATGTTTCGTGGACCATAAGGAGGCATTTGACAGAGTCAAATTAAAGGACGTTATCCATTTATTGTACAAGAGAGGTACCTCTGGGAATAATTAAAACGATCAAAAATATCTACCAGAACAACACAATAAAAGTAAAAGTAGATGAAGAACTAACTGACCCAATTGAAGCTGGCAATGGGACAAAAAAGCAAGAACAAAAAAAGGATACCAAATGGGAGAAAAAAACGTAAAATAATCTGCTATGCAGACGACGCAATACTAATCTCTCAAAGTGAAGAGGATTTACAACGTATGCTGCACGAATTTAATATAACCGCTTGAAAATTTAACATGTTAATTTCCCCAAAAAAGACTAAATGCATGGTTATAACAGCAGATCTAATAAAGTGTAAATTAGAGCTGGAGGGTCAAATAATAGAACAAGTCATGGAGTTTAAATATCTAGGCATCACACTATGCAGCTACGGAAAGCTCGAAACAGAAGTGGAAGAACAAGTGAATAAAGCAAACAGAGCCGCAGGTTGCCTGAATGAAACAATATATAGAAATAAAAACATCGGAAAAGAAGTGAAAGGCATAATTTACAAAAGAGATATCAGACTAATAATGACATACGCGGCAGAAACACGACCTGATACAGAAAGAACAAAAAGAATGCTAGAAACAGCGCAGAGATGAAAATATTGCGAAAAATCGATGGTAAGACGCTGTGAGATAGAGCTAGAAGTGCAGATATACGAAGAAGATGCAAGGTGGACAACATTATTAACGGGGTGAAAATCAGAAGAGTAGAATGGAATGACCACATAAGCCGAATGACAACAAATAGAGAAGTAAGGACGGCGAGAGACGGTTCCCCAATAGGAAGACGATCAGTGGGAAGACCACGAAAAATATGAAATGACAACTTACGGGAGGCACATTGAAAAACAGACAGAATAATGTCTATATAAAAAGAAGAAGAAGAAGAAGAAGAAGAAGAAGAAATCTGGTGTCCATTGTTAGTTCAATTTTGGATTAAGTGTTCAAGTCTTTACTTATTTTAGTTACTGATTTCTTTATTCTTACTTTGTTACATTTACTTGTGATATTGTGCGAATTGGCTCACACCTTTTCCTGGTTGTTCCGTCCTTGGATATGCCCTTTATAAATCTGATGTTCATGGATAGTTAAATTTTGGTTTCGGTGCCCAATGCGACACTTAGTTGTTATTATGAACTGTAGTACAATATTTAGTTTTGTTTGACTTTTAAGCAATATTATGTCAATATTTGGTAGCAGACAGTAACATAGTAACATTTTAGTATGAGTTTGAGTCATATATTTATTTATTTTTCATTGATCCTTAATTTATGCTTAGTGGTAATCTTGCGAATCAACGTGGATTGTTAGACTATGTATTGCAAATTCAGTTGTTAATATTTTGAAGTTTAAAAAAAACTGTTTGATAAATTTTTTTTTCTCCGAGTTGACGGAGATTGTAAACGTTTGACGTTAAGAAATCAGTTTTGAACTTTTTAATTATTTTTATAATTTATTTTCTATTGATTTCTTTCAAATTCTCTAATTTTCTCGTAAAGGACTACTGGTGAAGGTGATGGAACGTACTATATACGCCACCTATCGAGAAATATTCTTTCGTGTTCTGAGGTCGTCCTTGTGACTGACGAAAAGAACCTCAGCTTTCACTTTAGGTTGGAACTCCGTGAGTGGCGTGTGACAAATTGGGGTCAAAATTTACAGGTGAAGACCTAGTTTTAACATTATAATTGAATTTCGAAATGTGGATCGATAAAATATATTTAGGAGTGTTTAAAAGAACTCAAGAAATAGATATATTGAGTTTTCCGGCATAGAATTATCGCAGTCACCGGTAACTACATATTTCTTTTTATATTAATTTTTTTTATAACAACCTGTTGTCACTCTGTTTCATGGTGACGTATATTATCTTTCCAAATTAAATCTTATGTGTAAATTTATTCAGTGAATTCAGTATATTAAATTATTCCAATATCTTATAAGTAATATTCATTCAGAGAAAATCCTAACCTTAATTTATAGCTATCTATCTGTGTCTTTGATATATTTTATATCTTACATCTCTGTATCCTATATCTCTATATATTTTATTCTTACATCTAATAAGTAGCCTATAATTATTTTAAAGGAATCAATATCTATTCTGTATTTAAATCCTAAATCCACATGTCTATACTGCCGTGCTAAGCCCAAAGGCGGGATCTGATTTTTTATCGAAAATAAGATTTTTGTATTTTTACGTAGAATAGGGTATTTAGTATATATTTATAAAGTCTTTGGAGTTGTAGAAGCATTATATTTCAAATAAAATTGCAATTTTGTTAGCGGTATCTACATTTTTCAGTTAAAATACTAAGCAATTTGGCGGCAAATGTTAAATACTATGGCGTTTTGACGGTATCTGCTACAATTGGCGTCCATATACCTTAGCATATTGCACTTACCGCTAATCTACTTTCAAGAATTCTGCGCCTACATTTAGAAACCGCCAAATCGCCTTAGTATTACAAAGTAAATTCGGCCTAATTTTACAAGGTTAAATTATTGTGTTAGTTAAAAGATTTGTGTTAGTAAAAGAAATAATTAGCGAGGATGGTAAGAACTTTTCGAGATTATTATATCTATTGAAATATATTTTCATTTTTGTTTATAGTATTTCAAGAAATAATCATTTATGTTGTCCTAAACAATATGAATCTGCGCCAAGTGGATGATTTATATGTATGTTTAAACCCTTTGTTAGGTTGCAACAACTAAATCAATGCAACCCATTGATTGCATTTTTTTTTGTTTCAATACAAGCTATTATCATTGTTTAACTAGACAATGTCTAGTAGTCTAGTT
Source organism: Diabrotica virgifera virgifera (assembly GCF_917563875.1). NCBI lineage: Eukaryota > Metazoa > Arthropoda > Insecta > Coleoptera > Chrysomelidae > Diabrotica > Diabrotica virgifera. Next base: position 122,266,792 of record NC_065449.1, read on the forward strand.
ATACAATGCTATTATAGATACGGGATTGTAGATTTGGGATATATTTACCTAATCTTTTGAGAATCCTTAACATAAGTTTTATACAAAAATGCTGGTTTTATTCCTTTATAAATTTTCTAAGAATGCGTCAGGTACCTGGATAATGATCCAAAAATTTGTTTGCAAGAGACAAAATAAAACTAGCTGAGAAGAGAAAGTCAAAAGTATGGTTTATAATCACATTTACAGTTGAAGATTTCTTTAAAACACAGATGTTTAAACAGCTATAACAATCTGAACGGATTCTGGTTTTTCGTTATATAAGTACAGTTCTGCCCAAATTATTAGACGCACTATAAAAGATTTTATAAAAAATGATAATTATGAGGTAATACCATTGTAATACTAAATAGGTTTTGTGTATGTACCGGACACAAGGTATGGTGTTCGATTGTCTATTAAATTGTCTATATTGAATCGCAAATAGAACATTAATATTAATGAACCAATATGTATTTATTGACTCTTGAAAGAAAACAGATATAACGACAACTAAATATTGTCAATTTGTTGTTGTCATATTGAGGCTCAACAAAATAATAACATTTAATAGTACTTTAATTCTTTCAATTTAATAAACTGGAATACACAGAAAACCTTTTTATTTCATATCAATCACAACTGTAAACCACATACCGCTAATAGGCTGAGTTTTATAGTAAGTTTTGAAAAAACGTTTTAGCGGTATCTACCTCTTTTTATATAAAACTTTGTTTTAAAATATAATTAACGGTTCCCTTAATAAACTGGGGCATATATCCATGCCTAAAAACTATTAGCTAGTCCATAAATCCCTAAAGGGCCAAAATTTTAGCATTCAATTTTGAAATCGATTTTGCCACCATTTTGTCAAATGTTAGTTACCGCCTTTGGGCCTAGCACGGCAGTATAATCAGAACTTATCACATAAATTCTTGAAGGTCAAGTTTTGTCAAGATTTCATGTATTCAGTAATTTTTTGTGTTTAACTAATGGCCTTTTTCATTACTTTCTATCATAAAGACACTTTCTTTTCTTCTTTCTTTCCTTTGATTACACTTAAGAAATTGAAGTAAATGGAAATTGTTTTTTGTAGCCACTCACGTGAAAACTTAAAATATCTCACAACACCGAGAGCCGACCATTAGTCACTTTGGGGGAACAAGCTTTTTGGGGGCATTCCGGTTCCTTTTCGTCTTCGCACCTGGGTCTACAGGAGGCATGGTTTTTGCACCATCCTGGTGCTCATTTCCGGGGATGCAGCAGCAGCCTGTTCCGGAGCCGTTTGGGTTTGGTTTGGGAACACATTTAGTGTTGTGCCTTAAGTAACTATTATGATTCATATTATACCTCAGACGTTTTGGTATGCACTATGTTTATTAATTACTTTGTTTAAGCTTGCATTTATTTGGTTTTTAATATAGGTACACATAAATTTATTAAGTTCCCAAACATGTAGGATTTTGCTGTATTGTACATTGAGCTCTGCGTATTTGCCCAAAAGGTATTACTTTTTATATTTTATTGTTTATTTAGGTCGATTTCATGTCATTATATAAATTTAGGTTGTATTAGTTGCTTGTTTCCCAGATATTTTATTGTTCATTAGCTTATCTTCATTTATTCGGTCAATTCAAGTAGGTTGTATGCTATATTTCTTCGCTTCAATTTCATTCATTAATTTTGATTAATTGATTATATTTTATTTTTTTTTAGTCAGGCTTGTGCCTGCTTATTTATAATTTTTTCATATTTGTCGGGTTTTAATTAAGTTGTACTTAGCAAGCGTACTATAACCATTTGGTAAAGGGACTCATGTGAGTTGTACCCTATGTATAAGTAAGAGGTATATCTTTTTGTACATACATATAACGGAACTGTTGTTATATGGTATACCTTGTTTAACGTTCCTTTTCTTTTTCTACTTCTGTTGGAGTTTATCACTCTCTTTACATTCACTCCAACAGACGTTCTTCTTTTTTGTCTCAGTATTTCTATTGAGGCACACATGGATATCGTTTTGATTTAGAGGAGATAGCACACAGATATTTATCTGAGATACTACAACAGCATGTGATGCCATATGGTGAGATTATTGGCAATGGTTTTCTGCTAATACAAGATAATGCAAGACCACACAAAGCAAGGATTGTAACACAGTATTTTAAAGATGGTGATATTCCAAACATGGTCTAGCCTGCTTGAAGTCGAGACCTTAATCATATTGAGTTTATATGGAGTATACTCAAAAGGTATGTAAAACGTCGTATACCTGCTCCAAAAGCTTGCGAAGAATTACGAATGGTTCTCATGGAGGAATGGACCACTTTCCATAAAGGGACATCCAAAACGTGGCCAGTTCTATGCCAAATCGAATGGTGAGTGTCATCTAGAACCATGGTGGCAACACCTATTATTGGAGCGAGTGATATTTGCTTTTTTTGACTCTGCCATTCAATTATTACTATAACTATAACTAATGATACAATGAAATTTTCAAGACATTTATTATTTTCCAAAATTTTTCATTATTTGTGATTTGGTACTAATGAATGATAATATCGCGTTATGTGTTACAAAGGTAACTGCAACAATAGACATTTCACTTAATTTGATATAAATAGGGAAAAATAAAAAGAAATCCTAAAGTATGGCGCGCTTTCTCTAATGTTCAGTGTATTTTATATTAAACCGTAATTTTTGGATAATATCTAGTCCCTAATAATTTGCAAGCTTTATTGATTTTGTAAGGATTTAATTTTAAAAATAATAAAAATGTAACTATAGTAAAGTTCTAATCTACAATGAGCATTTGTACAACCTACTATACATATAAAAATAAAAAAAGTAAATTGATTTACTTACCGATGTTCACCAGTGATATGAAGTAACCGCCATTCGTATGGAGAAAACCTCGACACTACGAATAAAACAATGCTCACTCCAACATAAGCAAAAAGAACGCTAACCCATATTTCTTTTGAAAGCGGGTTGAGGAAACTCCAAACTCCCGGTTTTTGTTTCATAGGTTTTTTAATCATTATCGATATACCCAGTGACATGAATGGTTTGCTAAAATCTATTACTCGTTCCCTCTCGGACGTTATAGTCATTGGAGCGATAGCCATGTCTGCCTCCTGTAACAAAAATATATTTCATTACTATCATTTAAACAAAAGTATGATGTAAGATTGATTAATATATTACAGTACATTCTTTGACGGTTTTTGCGGTAAATTTTAAAGAACCGCTTGGATTGACTTGAAATTTGGCATATATATAAATAATAGGTCAAAGAAAAAAATTGATATTTTTTTCGATGTGTGCTTTTGCTCTGGGTTTGGGTACTACCCCTTCTCGGGGGTGGAAATATTTAACCTCAAAATAACCTCGGAAGTTGATAGATATTTCAATTCTGAATAAAAAATCTAATATACGACTTTTTCAGTAAATTGATATTTAGCAAGTTATTCACGATCGAAATTGATGATTTCCTACATGAAAAATGCATATTTTTGAGTGGATTTTCAAAAATATCTCTAAAATTATGCATTTTTACGAAAAAGTCATTATAGTCAAAAAGAAACCCTTTAACTTAGTGAATAGAATGGTGTTCTTTAAATTATTATAGCAATAACACAACCTAAGTTACAGCCTACTTAAAATCGGGGTTTTTTCGAATTGACCTTGAATCAAACATTTTATCATTAAATAACGCAAGAAATAGAGATTTTTAGAAAAAAATTATGGAAACATTTTTTAAATATTTTACTGATACCTTTAAAAGGAGCTACGATAACGTGATTTGGATAAAAAATGGTCGAGTTATTACAGAAACAAAACGATTATGTCGTTGAAAAATCAAAAGAATAATACCCATATTAAGCTGCACCCCCCACCATCGCGAATAAAGTTCGGACTAGGCAAAAAATTTAGTGCTATTTCTGTGCTAATTAGTTGCTCTATTCCAAATTTTGTTGCTCAAACCGTTTACCAGGAAATCGCGTTGAAAGTGGGGGGGTGCAGGTTAATGTAAAGCTGCACCCACCCACACCGAAAAAAGCTCAAACTTCTTGATTTTTTTGGTGATAAATTTAGTGCTATTTATGTGCTAATTAGTTGCTCTATTCCGAATTTTGTTGCTCAAACCGTTTACCAGGAAATCGCGTTGAAAGTGGGGGGTGCAGGTTAATGTAAAGCTGCACCCACCCACACCGAAAAAAGCTCAAACTTCTTGATTTTTTTTGGTGATAAATTTAGTGCTATTTATGTGCTAATTAGTTGCTCTATTCCGAATTTTGTTGCTCAAACCGTTTACCAGGAAATCGCGTTGAAAATGGGGGGGTGCAGGTTAATGGAAAGCTGCACCCATCCACACCGAAAAAAGCTCAAACTTCTTGATTTTTTTGGTGATAAATTTAGTGCTATTTATGTGCTAATTAGTTGCTCTAATCCGAATTTTGTTGCTCAAACCGTTGACCAAGAAATCGCGCTGAAAGTGGAGGGTGCAAGTTAATGGCAAGTTGCACCCACCCACACCGAAAAAAGCTCAAACTTCTTGATTTTTTTAGTGAAAATTTAGTGCTATTTATGTGCTAATTAGTTGCTCTATTCCGAATTTTGTTGCTCAAACCGCTTACCAGGAAATCGCGTTCAAATTGGGGGGGTCAAGCTTAATGGCAAACTGCACCCACCCACACCGAAAAAACTTCAAACTTATTGATTTTTTTGGTGATAAATTTAGTGCTATTTATATGCTAATTAGTTGCTCTAATCCGAATTTTGTTGCTCAAACCGTTGACCAAGAAATCGCGTTGAAAGTGGAGGGTGCAAGTTAATGGCAAGTTGCACCCACCCACACCGAAAAAAGCTCAAATTTCTTGATTTTTTTGGTGAAAATTTAGTGCTATTTATGTGCTAATTAGTTGCTCTATTCCGAATTTTATTGCTGAAACAGTTGACCAGGAAATCGCGTTCAAAATGGGGGGGTCCAGCTTAATGGCAAGCTGCACCCGCTCACACCGAAAAAAGTTCAAACTTATTGATTTTTTTTGGTGATAAATTTAGTGCTATTTATGTGCTAATTAGTTGCTACAATCCAAATTTTGTTGCTCAAACCGTTGACCAAGAAATCGCGTTGAAATTGGGGCGGTGCAAGTTAATGGCAAGTTGCACCCACCCACACCGAAAAAAGCTCAAACTTCTTGATTTTTTTGGTGAAAAATTTAGTGCTATTTATGTGCTAATTACTTGCTCTATTTCGAATTTTGTTGCTCAAACCGTTTACCAGGATATCGCGTTCAAACTGGGGTGTCCAGCTTAATGGCAAACTGCACCCACTCACACCGAAAAAAGCTCAAACTTCTTGGTTTTTTTGGTGAAAAATTTGGTGATTTAGTGCTATTTATGTGCTAATTAGTTGCTCTAATTCGAATTTTGTTGCTCAAACCGTTGACCAAGAAATCGCGTTGAAAATGGGGGGGTGCAGTTAATGGCAAGCTGCACTCACTCACACCGAAGAAAGCTCAAACTTCTTGATTTTTTGGTGATAAATTTAGTGCTATTTATGTGCTAATTAGTTGCTCTATTCCTAAATTTGTTGCTCAAACCATTTACCAGGAAATCGCATTGAAAGTGAGGGGGGGTGCAGGTTAATGGCAAGCTGCACCCACCCACACCGAAAAAAGCTCAAACTTCTTGATTTTTTTGGTGATAAATTTAGTGCTATTTATGTGCTAATTAGTTGCTCTATTCCGAATTTTGTTGCTCAAACCGTTTACCAGGAAATCGCGTTGAAAGTGGGGGGGTGCAGGTTAATGTAAAGCTGCACCCACCCACACCGAAAAAAGCTCAAACTTCTTGATTTTTTTTGGTGATAAATTTAGTGCTATTTATGTGCTAATTAGTTGCTCTATTCCGAATTTTGTTGCTCAAACCGTTTACCAGGAAATCGCGTTGAAAATGGGGGGGTGCAGGTTAATGGAAAGCTGCACCCATCCACACCGAAAAAAGCTCAAACTTCTTGATTTTTTTGGTGATAAATTTAGTGCTATTTATGTGCTAATTAGTTGCTCTAATCCGAATTTTGTTGCTCAAACCGTTGACCAAGAAATCGCGTTGAAAGTGGAGGGTGCAAGTTAATGGCAAGTTGCACCCACCCACACCGAAAAAAGCTCAAACTTCTTGATTTTTTTAGTGAAAATTTAGTGCTATTTATGTGCTAATTAGTTGCTCTATTCCGAATTTTGTTGCTCAAACCGCTTACCAGGAAATCGCGTTCAAATTGGGGGGGTCAAGCTTAATGGCAAACTGCACCCACCCACACCGAAAAAACTTCAAACTTATTGATTTTTTTGGTGATAAATTTAGTGCTATTTATATGCTAATTAGTTGCTCTAATCCGAATTTTGTTGCTCAAACCGTTGACCAAGAAATCGCGTTGAAAGTGGAGGGTGCAAGTTAATGGCAAGTTGCACCCACCCACACCGAAAAAAGCTCAAATTTCTTGATTTTTTTGGTGAAAATTTAGTGCTATTTATGTGCTAATTAGTTGCTCTATTCCGAATTGTGTTGCTCAAACCGCTTACCAGGAAATCGCGTTCAAATTGGGGGGGTCAAGCTTAATGGCAAACTGCACCCACCCACACCGAAAAAATTTCAAACTTATTGATTTTTTTGGTGATAAATTTAGTGCTATTTATATGCTAATTAGTTGCTCTAATCCGAATTTTGTTGCTCAAACCGTTGACCAAGAAATCGCGTTGAAATTGGAGGGTGCAAGTTAATGGCAAGTTGCACCTACCCACACCGAAAAAATCTCAAACTTCTTGATTTTTTTGGTGAAAATTTAGTGCTATTTATGTGCTAATTAGTTGCTCTATTCCGAATTTTGTTGCTGAAACAGTTGACCAGGAAATCGCGTTCAAAGTGGGGGGGTCCAGCTTAATGGCAAGCTGCACCCGCTCACACCGAAAAAAGTTCAAACTTATTGATTTTTTTTGGTGATAAATTTAGTGCTATTTATGTGCTAATTAGTTGCTACAATCCAAATTTTGTTGCTCAAACCGTTGACCAAGAAATCGCGTTGAAATTGGGGCGGTGCAAGTTAATGGCAATTTGCACCCACCCACACCGAAAAAAGCTCAAACTTCTTGATTTTTTTGGTGAAAAATTTAGTGCTATTTATGTGCTAATTACTTGCTCTATTTCGAATTTTGTTGCTCAAACCGTTTACCAGGATATCGCGTTCAAACTGGGGTGTCCAGCTTAATGGCAAACTGCACCCACTCACACCGAAAAAAGCTCAAACTTCTTGGTTTTTTTGGTGAAAAATTTGGTGATTTAGTGCTATTTATGTGCTAATTAGTTGCTCTAATTCGAATTTTGTTGCTCAAACCGTTGACCAAGAAATCGCGTTGAAAATGGGGGGGTGCAGTTAATGGCAAGCTGCACTCACTCACACCGAAGAAAGCTCAAACTTCTTGATTTTTTTGGTGATAAATTTAGTGCTATTTATGCGCTAATTAGTTGCTCTATTCCTAAATTTGTTGCTGAAACCATTTACCAGGAAATCGCATTGAAAGTGAGGGGGGGTGCAGGTTAATGGCAAGCTGCACCCACCCACACCGAAAAAAGCTCAAATTTCTTGATTTTTTCTTATGATAAATTTAGTGCTATTCATGTGCTAATTAGTTGCTCTATTCCGAATTTTGTTGCTCAAACCGTTGACCAGGAAATCGCGTTCAAAGTGGGGGGTCCAGCTTAATGGCAAGCGGCACACACTCACACCGAAAAAAGCTCAAATTTCTTGATTTTTTGATGCAAAATTTAGTGCTGTTTATGTGCTAATTAGTTGCTCTATTCCGAATTTTGTTGCTCAAACCGTTGACCAGGAAATCTCGGTCAAAATGGGGGCGTCCAGCTTAATGGCAAGCTGCACCCACCCACACCGAAAAAAGTTCAATCTTATTGATTTTTTTGTGGTGATAAATTTAGTGTTATTTATGTGCTAATTAGTTGCTCTAATCCGAATTTTGTTGCTCAAACCGTTGACCAAGAAATCGCGTTGAAAGTGGGGGGTGCAGGTTAATGGCAAGCTGCACCCACCCAAACCGAAAAAAGCTCAAACTGCTTGATTTTTTTGGTGAAGAATTTAGTGTCATTTATGTGCTAATTAGCTAATTAGTAATAAAACTATGGTTTACAACACTTACGTTACGACTATTGCTGATAAATGTACTTACTTGAAAACGAATTAATTCAAAATTCATTCAAATTTTTTGCATATAAAGAATATATTTAGTCGGAATGAGCGAAGCGAATTCTGAAATTCACATGAGTGCCTTAAAAATGTACTTTTTAACACGTATATCATACAATATTTTTTCTACAAACGTTATAAATATATAAAATACAATATTTTTGTTAATTGCTGAAACCATGAAACCTGTCACCCGTAAAAGATAGAACTGGTTGTCTACACTCGAGGGGAATATCTAAAAATTCTTAGCGAAAATATTATACCGTTATATAAACTTGTTTTTTCTACAAACGTGTTAAAAATGCAATAATAGAGTTTAAATTAAATTTTAAAAAACCTTTTAAACCACTGTTTTCAAATTGTGCAAGTTTTACTATGAATATTAATGTTAGTAAATGAAATATAAATATTTTGACTTTTCACAATTTGACAATTCACTTTTAACTGCAGTGCCTTAAAAATTTTAAAGCACTAGTGCTATAAAGTAGCATTTTTAACGCTCCAATGGAGTGCTAAAATAGTTATTAATGAAACAGTTCGTGAAGTATGCTTTTTGCGATCGCACGCGATTTTTAGAGTACGAGCGACAACGGAGCGAGTTCGCAAAAAGTACTTCACGCACAGTTTTATACAATATTTTATCTACGATAAATAAATAAAAAAAGCTGTAACTCTTCTATTCTACAATTTTTAGAACTTTGAAATTTAAAAATTACAACTACTTTCACACCACAAAGCTGTCAAAACTCTTGTTATAATTCATTGCTCATATTGTCATCACCATGACAACGCGAAAATTAAGGATTGTCACCATGACAACTCGAAAGTTACAAACAGTGCGAAAAAGTAAATCCCATTTAAAATACATTGTTACTTAACGCCAGGGGCGTAGCTACCGTCGTATCAGCCGTATCAATTATACGGGGCCCCCGACATTCAAGGGGCCCCCGACATTCAAGGGTCCCATCGCGACATGTCGAAACAAAATTCCATTTGCAAAGATTGAACTAAATATTCTACAGGTATTTCACTATTAAAACGCTTTGAAACAGTGTATGTTGTTTGGATATCAACATTTTGGTGTAGTGGATTCTTTATATATACCTATATAAATCATATTTACCTATTATCTATTCTCTGCCCCATAACAACAGAGCTTTATTGTTTTCAAGGTATCTCTCATTGTCAATTCCGTTGGCTGTGTGTGAGTTATTGTATAATGTATATTGAAGAATGCCGAATTGCAATTTTTGTAATCGCTTTATCTTTGAATATTTGAAACAGTATGTATTGTTCGGGTATATTATTATGTATGTTCGTATAATCTGTCTTTATCTTTATTGTATTTATGTATATCTACATTTCTCCAAAAGAAATTAACGTATCACCTTAAAAATTGGTCATTTTTTATGTCTCATATTTCCTAAAGCTGTTTTCGATATATTTTTGAACATTTTCGTTTAATAATATTGTTGCTAGACAGGTAGTGTACCAATAAAAAAGTAATTTTTTCTCAAAGTCACCACACCCTGTGGAATATTCTTGCATTTATAAAATACTGAAATTAAAACCCAACTATAGCCTCATGTGTTCTTAACATTCTGTTTTTCGATTCATTCGCTTATGTTGGATAGTAAAAAAGTTAGGTAATAATTTAACAACTCGCCTTATTTTTCATCGATACAGGGTGTTTTTAAATAAGTATGGCAAACTTGCAAACTTTATTGCAGCTTCCAGCTTCTCTTGTACTACATTGCTACCTTGTAATGTCATATTTAAATTCTTGAAGAAGTCAAAAATATAACAAATATACGCTACCTTGATTAACCGATTGGCATCATGAAAACTGTCTTTAAATTGAAATATTGCATCCCTAGCCGTTGGTGGATGTTGTTCTAAGAATATTGAAATTTCTTCCTTGAATTATTCAATTAATTCAAAAAAAGTTTTCTTTAAACATTCCCTTTTGATAGTCAACGCACTTCGCAGTCTAAAAGAAGATGTTCATGTGAAACGGCGAGGCGACCCGGCATTTTGCTTTCGTGGCCCGGTACCGGGTCGCGACCCACCATTTGGGAAACGCTGCTCTAGCGCGTAGTTTGATTTTACGCTCGTCGTCCGTAGCAACCGTACAACCATACAATACAATCACATTGAACATTCAAACTGAAAGATATAAAAGTTAATGTTATGACATTATAACGACAGATATAAAATAGTTACAATAAAGTTAGTGATTTAAAAATAGTTTCATTTTATTAAGTGATTGTAGAAAAAATGTTGTATGTATTACAAGCGCAAAGTGACATTATTTCTTTCGAGTAATTACCGCTCTCCGCTACGGTCGAGTGGTAACTCTTACTCTCAAGGAATAATGTATCACTTTTCGTTCTTAATACATAAATAACTATTCAATTTGAATTTTCAAATTGTACGAGTATTGTATGGTTGTACGGTTGCTACGGACGACGCGCGATAATCAAACTTTAACGCGCTAGCGCTATAAAGTGACGGTACTCAGTAAACGTTAACTTTTCGTTGCCATTGACAAGCGAAAAACTCTTCTTTATCAAGTGATTGTAGAAAAAATTTAATAGATTTGCTTGAGTTTTACCGCAAATAATTTGTGCTGTATCAAAATGTATTTTATTTCTGTTAATATAATAATTAATAAATGTAAAATATTGTATTAGATTTTGTAATAAAAATTTTTAAAACTATATTAGTGATTTCTATAAAACACTCACCAGTGTACAGTCGGGCCAGATTCAGTGTGTATTTGAGATTTTGGATGTGCACTAATGTTTGGCGTTCGGGTTTTCCACATTTTCTGAATTTTATTTTGGTACGGTGCAGGTATTTTACTTGACGAGATGTTATCAAAATAAAAATCACAAAATTTGGAAAATCCGAAAGTCAACAACAATGCGCATCCAAATCTCAAATACAAAGTGAATCTGGTCAGACTGTAAGATACCTCACCGAAGAATGAAACTTCAGCCGCTTCAACACCACCTTTAAGACTAATATTCAATTGTTTTATTTTTAAAACATTCACAAGCCACAAAGATTTTGTATTTTTTTTAGAAATTTATAATTCACACTCGTATTCGTATCTTACATCAACATGATGGTTACTTGGTGAAAGTTTGTATGTTTATTACAAAATGTGGAAGTATGTATATAGTCCATATGGTGAGACCGTTCCATATAGTCCATATGGTGAGTCTGAAAACATTTCTGATTCGGTTTCTTTGGGGATTCCTATTAAAAAATGTCCCCTTTAAACAAATCTGAAGGGTATCGATTATCAGAAACAAATATTACAATCAAACGGCAGAAATCAAAATAGAAGACCAGTTAACTGATAAAATTGCAATAGAACGAGGAGTACGACAGGGCTGTATTTTATCTCCACTACTATTCAATATTTACTCTGAATGGATATTTAAAGAAGTAGTCCTGTCGCCAGGGGGGGTACAACGGCCTTCTTAATTCAGATGGACTTAGCCAAGTTTTTTTATGTATTTTGGCCCGTAGAACACGAATTTTTTGGGTAACAGTTGATCCGGATGTCGATAAGATTGTTATAAACCAAGAAGTTGAGGAATCACATAACAGCGATTTCTCGCAAAACAAAACATTTTTTTGTATTTTTTGGGCCATTCTTACCAAAAAATGTTCCTGCAAGTTTTTTCGTATGATGCATAGTTTTCGAGATAAATGCGGTTGAACTTTCAAAAAATCGAAAAATTGCAATTTTTGAACCCGAATAACCTTTGAATAAAAAATAAAATAGTAATTCTGCTTACCGCCTTTAAAAGTTTGAGTAAAATTATATCCGTTTTGAATATTTGCATTGCTAAAAATTTATTTTTTGATTGCTAAAAATTTATTTTTTGATTGCTAAAAAAATCTATAAACACACATAGTGTTTCCCGTGCCTAATACATGCATTTTAACGCATGCTACGTAGAAATAGCCCCGCTTGCACTTTTACCTCCTCTATCTACTCGTTCGATTTTAAATGAGAAATCATTGAAAACATCACTCAAGCACTAGGTGTTTATAGCTTTGTTTTAACAATAAAATAATAAGTTTTTAGCAATACAAATAATTAAAACCGATATAATTTGACTTGAACTTTCAAATGCGGTAAACAGAATTGCTATTTTATTTTATAATCAAAAGTTATTCGGGTTCAAAAATTGTAATTTTTCGATTTTTTGAAAGTTCAACCGCGTTTATCTCGAAAACTATGCATCCTACGAAAAAATTTGTAGGATCATTTTTTGGTAAGAATGGCCCAAAAAATACAAAAAAAAATGTTTTGTTTTGCGAGAAATCGCTGTTATGTGATTCCTCAACTTCTTGGTTTATAACAATCTTATCGACATCCGGATCAACTGTTACCCAAAAAATTCGTGTTCTACAAGTCAAAATACATAAAAAAAACTTGGGTAAGTCCATCTGAATACAGGAGGCCGTTGTACCCCCCCTGGCGACAGGACTAAAGCTTTAGACGGTTGTGCGAAGGGAGTATTAATAAATGGTGAATGGTTGAATAACATTAGATATGCAGATGACACCACAGATATTAACAAATCGTATAACAGAAGTCAGCAACAGAAGAAGACCAAATTTATGACAATTAGTAAAAAACCAATATTAAACGCTCAACTTACAGTCAACCAACAGAATATCGAAAGAGTTGAGCAATATACATATCTGGGTACGAATTTAAATAGCCAATGGGACCACTCGACAGAAATTAAACAGCGAATAATAAAAGCGAAAGCAGCATACTTTAGAATGAGACCAATTTTCAACAGTCGAGACATATCATTAAAAATAAAATACCGTCTGTTGAAAAGCTACATATTCACAGTTCTGCTCTACGGAATGGAAGGTGGACACTAACTGTTGCATCTATGAATCGGATCGAAGCTTTCGAAATGTGGTGTTATAGGCGCATCTTACGTATATCCTGGGTTGAACGAATTAATAATGTAAAAGTGCTGCGTAGAATGGGGAAAGACTGTGAAATTCTCATAACCATCAAAACAAAAAAATTAGAATATCTAGGACATGTAATGAGAAATCAAGAACGTTACGGCCTTCTCCAACTGATTCTCCAAGGGAAGGTAAATGGTAAAAGAGGGCCGGGAAGAAGACGCATTTCCTGGCTTCAAAATTTACGAAAGTGGTATAACACCACTACCACTGAACTGTTCCGCGTTGCGGTAAACAAAGTCAAGATAGCCATGATGATCGCCAACATCCGAAACGGATAGGCACTTTAAGAAGGAGAAGAAGGATATATGGCGGAATTTTTGGGCAGAAATTGTTTAAACAATTTTTTTAAACAAATACAAAAGACCACCTTTTTTGCCCTGGAACATATATTTCTAGATTGTAAACTAGCCCTAAGAAAAGATAAGAATAAAAAATCTCCAGGCGAAGATTGTGTAATTACTGATGCAATAAACATCGGAGGCACTTGTCTTCTTAAGAAAATAAAAGACCTTTTTAATATGTGCCTTTTAGATAGCAATATACCCGACAAATGGCATAATGCTCAAGTAATTCTATTGTACAAAAAAGGAGATCCCCATGAATTAGAAAATTACAGACCTATAAGTCTTCTTAGTCACTTATACAAACTCCTTACAAGAATAGTAACGAATCGTCTTGAGAAAAAACTTGATTTCTACCAGCCAATTTGGAACAAATGATCACCCACAGAGCATTAAAACGGTAATAGAAAAGACTATCGAATACAATCGACCACTCGTTTTGGCTTTTGTAGATTTCCATAAAGCCTTTGACACGGTAGAATGTGACAAAATTCTGGAAGTACTACAAGCATGCCGCATTGACTACCGATACACAAGGTTAATTTACAATACATAAAAGAACGCAACTATGTCGGTGAAACTACATAAAAACACGGACCATATCCCAATCGGCAGAGGAGTCCGACAGGACGATAACTTATCGCCTAAACTCTTTACCGCAGTACTAGAATATGCTTGTAAATAACTTAACTGGGAAGAGCGAGGCCTGAATATTGACGGTAGAAGATTAACAAATTTGAAATTCGCAGACGACATAGTTTTGTTCTCTGACAACCTCAAGAAGATATGTACCATGCTACATGAACTTTAGTTAGTGTACGCCAGTGTAGGTGTCTCAAAATAAACATCTCCAAAACAAAATTCATGACAAACCTAGTACCTAGCGGAAATATCAATATTGCAGAAAACGAAGTAGAGCTAGTGGAAAAATACATATACCTTGGACACGAAATAAAGATCACAAGAGACAAACAAATATGCAAACTACGAAGAAGACTAAACCTACCATAGGTAGCCTATGGAAAACTCAAAGACCTATTTAAAAGCGACATACCAATTTCTCTAAAACGTAAAACATTTGACCAATTTGTGTTGCCTATGATGACCTTATAGTGCCGAAACTTTGACATTGACAGCCACAGCTTCTAAAATGCTGCAAATAGCCCAGAGGAAAATGGAAAGGTCAATGCTGAGTATGTCGCTTCGTGACCGAGTTAGAAATGAAGACTTAAGGCGAAGAACAAGAGTTACCGATGTAATTTCCCGAATTGCCACCCTGAAATGGAACTTGGCCGGACACGTCGCCCGAATCAGTGATGGGGAGTGGACGAAGAGTAAAGGCCGAGATTAGACAAAAGAAGTAGAGGAAGACCATCTACTCGTTGGACTGATGAACTCAAGAAAATGTCAAGAAATTGGATGCAAAGTGCTCAAAATAGAGCACAATGGACAAAAATGAGGGAGGCCTATGTTCAGCGGTGAACGAAAAGGGCTGTATGATGATGATAATGATACGTACTATCGAAATATATCGGTATCCGATTTTGTTGCTAACCGTAGAACTTGCAAATGCATTAGTTAATCCCACCCGACCTGGCTCCGCGCTATACATATGTGTCTCTGTTCTATGTTAAATAAATAAGTTACTCGTACATATTATTTGGTACTAAAATAATTTAGGGAACACGTACCATCAAACTATACTTCTATCTGATTTTATTTCTCATTGTTTTAGTGAACATACAAGTGTTTCGTTGTGCGTCTAATGAGAAGCTGGCACCACCCCACTTTGAACGCGATTTCCTGGTCAACGGTTTGAGCAACAAAATTTAGACTAGTGCAACTAATTAGCACATAAATAGCACTAAATTTTTCACCAAAAAAATCAAGAAGTTTGAGCTTGTTTCGGTGTGGGTGGATGCAGGCTTGCCATTAACTTGCACCCCCCCCCCATTTTCGACGCGATTTCCTAGTCAACGGTTTGAGCAACAAAATTCGGAATAGAGCAATTAATTAGCACATAAATAGCACTAAATTTTTCACCAAAAAAATCAAGAAATTTGAGTTTGTTTCGGTGTGGGTGGGTCAGGATGGCCATTAAACTGCACCCCCCAATTTCAACGCGATTTCCTGGTCAACGGTTTGAGCAACAAAATTCGGATTAGAGCAACTAATTAGCACATAAATAGCACTAAATTTATCACCAAAAAAAATCAATAAGTATGAACTCTTTTCGGTGTGGGTGCAGCTTGCCATTAAGCTGGACCCCCCAATTTGAACGCGATTTCCTGGTCAACGGTTTGAGCAACAAAATTCGGAATAGAGCAACTAATTAGCACATAAATAGCACTAAATTTATCACCAAAAAAAATCAAGAAATTTGAGCTTTTTTCGGTGTGGGTGGGTGCAGCTTTACATTAACCTGCACCCCCCCACTTTCAACGCGATTTCCTGGTAAACGGTTTGAGCAACAAAATTCGGAATAGAGCAACTAATTAGCACATAAATAGCACTAAATTTATCACCAAAAAAATCAAGAAGTTTGAGCTTTTTTCGGTGTGGGTGGGTGCAGCTTTACATTAACCTGCACCCCCCCCCATTTTCAACGCGATTTCCTGGTAAACGGTTTGAGCAACAAAATTCGGAATAGAGCAACTAATTAGCACATAAATAGCACTAAATTTATCACCAAAAAAATCAAGAAGTTTGAGCTTTTTTCGGTGTGGGTGGGTGCAGCTTTACATTAACCTGCACCCCCCCACTTTCAACGCGATTTCCTGGTAAACGGTTTGAGCAACAAAATTCGGAATAGAGCAACTAATTAGCACATAAATAGCACTAAATTTATCACCAAAAAAAATCAAGAAGTTTGAGCTTTTTTCGGTGTGGGTGGGTGCAGCTTTACATTAACCTGCACCCCCCCACTTTCAACGCGATTTCCTGGTAAACGGTTTGAGCAACAAAATTCGGAATAGAGCAACTAATTAGCACATAAATAGCACTAAATTTTTTGCCTAGTCCGAACTTTATTCGCCATGGTGGGGGGTGCAGCTTAATATGGGTAAGAATAATTACTTAAATTGGTGAATTTTCCACAAAAATAAAAATTAACATTATTTCATACACAATTAGGTTTATTTATAGCCTGACTACGCGTTCTAAAATTTTAACCAGTTTAAAGTGCTTAGGTTTGAAAAAAATTTCAATTTAGTATTAAATTATTTTTTGACATTTTATAAATATTTTCCATTTTTCCAAAATTAGTTGAAAACTAAAAGAAATCTGAAAAATATATATCAATACTAAAATGTAGTATTTTTCATACTAAAACTTATTCAGTTACTTCAATGTCTTTGGTAAAAACTGAGTGAGATATTTATATTTTAAGTTTGGACGTAAGTGTGAGAAGCAGTTTTCTAAGCTCTTTGAATCGCATGCTTTAAAAATCAAAGACCTCCAGAAAGTCCACCTTTTGAAAACTTATAGCACTTACTATTCCCCGCAGAATAAGCTTTGGAACAATGAAATATCTTAAAAATTACAGAAGTTATCGTTAAAAAACCGTATTGAAACTTATGTCGAATACTTTGTAGCGCCGGACTCCACTTGCGATTTTCTAGTCGCGCGATTGTTTTGTCGCCAAATTGAATACATCGTTTCAAATACAAGTTAATCCACGATTATTTAGTCGCAAATGGATTGACTCGTATTTGAAACAATGTGTTCAATATTCGCGACAAAATAATCGCGCGACTAAAATCTCAAGTGGAGTCCAACGCTAAGCGTTGATATAAGTATTTTATTTTATTTTTTCATGAAAACGTGCATCGTATGAAAAAAAAAAGGGAAGATATATTTTCTGTAATAAATTAAATAAGTAACTCAAAAATGCTTTTTAATTTGAAATACCTCAGCGGCGTACTATTTTTTTTTAATTCAGACTAGTACCCTTATGCGCGCCAATGGTGAATATAAAATTTTTAATAGTTAGTCTGTCAACAAATGGGTAATAACTACGTCTTAAAACCCACCAAATTTCATTTGCAAATCCACAAGGAAAAAGTTTTCCTTTAGTTGGCTGTATACCATGTGATAAAAAAAAATAAATCCTGTATAAAAGGTATATTTAAAAAACCCTCAAAAGGGCCACATCAAATTCACATAACTAGTTTTCGACTGGTTTACCAGTCATCATCAGTGCTTACGTACAATGTACATGCTTAACCACCAAGATAGTATAACACAAAAATATGTGGGTCAAAGCCCAGTAAAAGTAGTCCGTCAAGGATACATTGGTATAAAATGCTACCTTAAGCCTGGATGCTTAAAATATTATCTAATTTGCCCTAGGTAACATCTGAGAGCTAGGTATGACTTGTTCACATGTTGGAAGTGATGATTGGTAAACCAGTCGAAAACTAGTTATGTGAATTTGATGTGGCCCTTTTGAGGGTTTTTTAAATACACCTTTTATACAGGATTTATTGTTAAAGATAAAAAAGATCAAGGCAGGTTTTGTTTATATTTGATTCAGAGTTGGACCACCAGCTCCATAGATTAGGATTAGGATTAGGATTTATTGTTTTTTTTTTCATTTGCAAATCTCGACCGGTTTTAGAGCAATCAATAAATCTTCACTTTGTAAGAGAAATCTCAACACCCCGTATCTTGGAACTTCATTAGCTACGACTCTGGGTCTACTAGGTCTCCAAACTTCATACATACACAGATTTTTTCAGTGTTTCATAATCTATATTTCTGCTCAAAATATTTTTTCGATAAAATACTTACTTTTTGAGTTATTTGCGAAAAACCTTCCAACAACGTGGTTCTTTTGTTGAAAAATGAACATATTCACTCGCAAATAACTCGAAAAGTATTGACTTAGTGAAAAAACTTTATAGAATAAAAGTTGCTTAGAATTAGCCAGTTTATTCATTTCCGTACTTATTTTGGACCTATATTTTTTCACCCCCGAGAAGAGGTGAAACTCACCCCCAGGGCAAAGGTACACATCGGTACTATATCACTTTTTTCCTTGACTTATTAGCTATGTGATTGCCAAATTTCATGTCAACCCAAGCGGTTGTTTAAAATTCACAGGTTTTGCAATATTTTACCGTGAGTGAATGATCTAATAAATGTATTTGTAGGGGTAGTTTATAAGGGTTGAAAATATTAAATACATTATAAACTAAATTGCAAACATAAAATAAAGTTTAGATGACTACAAAATACATCATTATTTAATTTAAAGTTACGAAATATTTTTATACATATTCTTATTTAGAGGGTAGTTTTTAAGGGTTTAAAAATAGTTATAAACTATATAATATATTTCAATATGAGAAACAATCAAATTCCTATATTTAACGTACTATTTAACGTACCTACACATAATTTAGATTTAAATAACGCTTATATCGGCTGTTTTAAATTTTTGGTGTAAAAAGGGTAGTTTTCACCCCTTAAAATAAAAAACACACATTGTAGTCATATCACTTTTGAAGAGAAGGATAAGATGAGCTTATTTGCAAAATTTCTTCTAAATCGGAGCGGTTCTTTAGAATTTAGAGGTCTTGCAATATTTTACCGTTAACGAACGTACTATTATGAAAACTAAAAAAAAACACCTACGATATACAAATTGATTGAAATATGTATAAATTAATGACGCACTGAAAAAAGGGTTTGGAATCCATTGTAACTAGAAAAAGAACTAATTATGTTTGTATTATATTATACTGTTATAAGTTTTATAAGAAAAAATAAGATTCGAACTCCGAGTTGTAAGAATAAATAATTCAAACTTATACCATGGCCAAAAAGCAGTAGTGAGAATAGAAGACATAACATCAGATGAAATAATAATACAAAGAGGTGTTCGACCAGGCCGTACACTTTGAGCAATAGTATTTAATATATACTTGGAAGCCATATTAAGTAAGGCAATGGATGAGAAAAACGTTAGAATTAATGGCATGATCATAAATAACCTGAGACACGCTGATAAGACAATTCTTTTAGCCGAATCACATGAAGACCTACAGATACTGCTTAATAAAGTGACCGCAGCAAGTGAAGACTATGGAATATTGGTCAACATAAGCAAGACGAAATTTGTACATGATAATAACAAAGAACTCAGTGACATTCATGAGATATATGTACCGGGTGTCCCAATAAGAATGGCTCTCGGGCATATCTCAGGAACCGTTTATAGTACATCTTTGAGAAAAAAATATTTATAACAAAAGTTGCCTCGGGAAAAGCCTGGAAGTTATTTTCATAATTGTGGGTCCACCGCTAGAAGGCGTAATTGAATATCAAAAATTAAAAAATCTAAATTTTACAAAATTTATTTAATGAAAGGGCACTGAAAATCCAATCATCGTATTCTTCATAAAACTCTGCGCATATTTGATTTCACAAGTTGAAGTCTACCTTCGCCAATAAGAGGTAGAGGTGAGTGGGAACCTTCTTATGAAAAAATGGCTGTAAATCCGGTTCTGCTAAATCGAATTTTGCATACTTGATCTTGTTGAAAACAGCTCGTTTTCGTCAATGTAAGTGTCTTATTTTCGAAATAGCCCAATAAGTAATATGCAAGCTAGGAGACGTTATTTTATTATTTTCTGAAATATAGTTTTCTTTGGACAAAACTAAATACAAGCATGCATTTTTAATCCTGTATTACAAAATGAGACCAAATTAGCAACATAATACCGAAAACCGCATGTCGATACCGTTTTTCTATCTCGAGATATCTTAAGAAACGTGTAAATTTTAAACAACTGTTTATGTTACCGGTAAACCAAGTTAAGGAAAAGTAGTGTGCTATGGAAGAAACAAAGAAACATTTTACAGATGTAAACGTATATAATTAATTAAAACAACAATAAGACAAACAACACTATAAAATATAACAAAGAAATAAAAGCAACTATTTACTTAGTGACGACCTTAATGTTAAAATTCTTGCCCATCATTTTCGATGCAAGCATTTACTCTTTCAAGAGTAGATTGAACAGCAATCTCAATTTCTGCTTTCGCAATGCTTTAAATGGCGTTTCGTATTCTCTACATTCTAGAACATGTTTTCTCGAGTAGTGGGCCTAGCGGCAAACACAAGGTATTTAATTCGTCCCCATAAATAAAAGTCTAAAACAGTTAAATATGTTGCTATTCCATCTACTCTTGAAAGAGTAGCCCATCGAAAATGATGGGCAACAATTTGAACATTTAGGCAGTTACTAAGACTATGTAAGTAGTTACTTTTATTTCTTTGTTATATTTTGTAGTGTTGTTTGTCTTATTGTTTTTTAAATCAATTATATACGTTTACATCTGGAATTTTTTTTTGTTTTTCCATAGCACACTACTTTTCCTTTGCCTCGTTTACCGGTGACGTTAACAGTTATCTAACAATAAAACACTGAAAACGTTTGTTTTCTATACTTCCACAAAATTTATTACAACTAAGTGACTACAGCTGTTTCGGCAGAGTGCCTTTCTCAAGTGATATAGTTTACCTCTTCTCATTGTTTGATTTGCGTGTATAGAATAAATTGCTATGTAGAAATGCTATCAATGAGTGTCCCCGTTTAGGATTTAGTCCTCTTCAGGGTTTGTAGTGAATGTAAAAAGTGGCCGCAAAAGCAAACAGTCCGAAAAACACACTGGGGCATGTGTCGTGTTCGGTGTTTCTGGTGTTCCTGGGTTATTGCCGGACGGTGGTGTCCAGAAGGCTAAAAAGACAACAGAGAAGAAAATTTGATGGAGTTGTTGTTGGTTCCATAGACATTTACGTGTACTCTCCGTACTTTGCTCTCGACCAGTCTCCCTAGAAACCCTTGTACAACGGCAGGCGAACCTGCGTCCCTCGTCGGCGGTCAGGAGGTGTCTTTTGAGCGCAGCGTGGACAGTGAGGGTTCGAGTGATGAAAATAGTTGCGGCTATTTTCTTGGGACGAACAGGTATAATTGTGCAATGAAGTTGGGAAACCGCAAAGAACCAACTTCTCCCTGTTCGGGGTAGGGAAGAGGATGTGTTATAGGTGGGTACGGAAGGCTAACGGGGTAGCCTCGAGGATGTTTTCGTATTCTACTGGGAGTTCGTCAATGCATGTTTGCATTAGAGCAGACGGTAGATGAATCTTCTTGCGTTTGAGCTTTCGGTAGAATTCGTGGCCGGAAGATGAACAGGAACATTTGAGAGATTCTTGTGTGTCGGAGGGGGGACCGTTGATTACTTTGATTGTGAAGTTCCTGTTCAGAGAGTTTATTCTCTCACTGATTTTGGGGATGTTTGAGATGTTATGGATTTCGTTTGAGGGATATCTCCAGTGCTCGTAGTTGCATCTACGCAAGATTCTACGTTCCACTCGCAACAACCTCTCTTTTTTTGCTCTAGCGCAAAGAGAGTAGAGGCATGATTTGTACTCAATGACGGGTCGAATAAAGGTCTTGTAAGTGTGTATGAGAGTCTTCTTGTGTGTCTTGCCAATTCGTCCAGAAAGAGCGTTGAGAAGTCTGGCCTTGTTCCTCACCCTATCCAAAGTTGCCTTTAGATCTGCGTCCCAGTTAAGAGTCCTGGTGAACAGTACTCCCAAGTAGGTCGCAGTCGGGCTAAGAACAAGCCTTTCTCCCAACAATCTCAGTGGATATTGGTCGTCTTCATTTTTTATGATCCTTTGTGACACAGAAGGGGCGCGAAACACAATTGTTGTTGTTTTGTTCGCGTTCAGCGTGACTCTCCACTTACAACACCAGTCCCCGACCACGTCCAACAGAGCCTGGGCTCTTCTGTGGATGAGTAATGGGTTGTATCGAGAGGTTGTCGTGAGTAGAGCCGTGTCGTCTGCATAGAGAAACAGCCGAGTGCCTGGGATATTTTGGTTTGTGATATCGCTGTTGTAGATGATGTACAACAGTGGTGCTGGGACTGAACTCTGAGGAACTCCAGCTTGTGGAGTGAAGGGGGTAGACTTTGATCGCTTACTTTTACTCTGACAGTTCGGTTGTGGAGGTATGAGTGTACAATTTTGGTAAATTGTAATGGTAGCCCGATGTCCAGAAGTTTCCGAACAAGTCCGTCGTGCCAGACCTGATCGAAAGCCTTCCGCACATCCAGGAATGTGGCTATGGCGAATGAACCATCGTTGATGGTTTGAGTAACTTTAGTTGTGAAATCTATTAATGCATGTTGAGTAGATTTACCTGACTGGAATCCGTATTGGAATTTTGGTATGATGTTGTGGTTTTCGAGAAAGTTATTGAGCCTCTCTTTTAGGATTAGCTCAAGAACTTTACCCAGAGTGTTGATTAAAGAGATTGGTCTGTAGGATTCCACGTCGGTTGGGGGGTTTGCAATTTTTCAAAGGCATGATGGTATTGGCCACTTTCCAGGGAGTAGGGAGGTGGCTGTTTTTGAGACATGCATTGAATATTTTAGTTAGAAGAGGGATGATACTCTCTGGAAGTTTTTTGAGGCACCTTCGGTTGATGCCATCAGGTCCGGGAGCGCTGTTTTTACCTATTTGGCAAAAGCTCTCCGTTTCCCTGTTTATGAGGGGGTCCATGATAGGATCATAGACTGAAACGTGGTAGTTGAGAGTAACATTTACTATGTATTCTGTGTGGAGTTTAAATAAGCGATCAAAGTTCGGGTTGTCTGGAGTTTGAAAGTTGTTTTGAAGCGAATTTCTGAATGCTTCAGCTTTCCCCTCTGGGAATTGACTATGTGATTGTTGACCAACAGATGAGATGGTTGATATAGTTTTTGTTTTGTTAGGACTTTGAATTTTTGCCAAAATTTACTTCCGTCTCTGTAGTCCAGTTTTGAGGTAGCATCTTCCCACCGGCGAGCCGTTAGGTCAGATATCTCTCTCTTTATCCTGGCGCAGATTCGGTTGTATTCTGTTTTGATTAGTGGATTTCTGTTGGCATTGTATTGACGTAGAAGACGTCTTTTTTGTTGCGTTTTGGCTATGATGTATTGTGGAAATGTCGGAGATTTATAGGTTATTTGTTTAAGTGATATAGTTTACAATGTTTGCCTTTTTAAGTCTTCAACTGGAGATGTTGAGGAGTGGGGAGCTGTTTGTCTCGAGTTGGTCATTCAGAATTATATTTGTATTTTTCAATTTATTAATTTCTGAAATGAGAAATACAGATAAAATTCTGAATGACCAACTCGAGACAAACAGCTCCCCACTCCTCAACCTCTTCAGTAAAAACTTAAAAAGCAAACACATTGTAAACTATATCACTTGAGAAACGCAAAACGCACTCTGCCGATACAGCTTAAGTCACTTAGTTGTAATAAATTTTGTGGAAGTATAGAAAACAAACGTTTTCATTGTTTTATTGTTAGATAAAATGAACTTCCATCAAGTAATGGTCGAATCCATTAATTACTAACAGTTATGTTTAAAATTTACACATTTCTTAAGATATCTCGAGATAGAAAAAATGTATCGACATGCGGTTTTCAGTATTATGTTGCTAATTTGGTCTAATTTTGTAACACGCGATTAAAAATGCATACTTGTCTTTATTATTTTCCAAAGAAAACTAGATTTCTGAAAATAATTAAATAACGTCTCCTAGCTTGCATATTACTTATTAGGCTATTTCGAAAATAATACACTTACATTGACAATCATTACATTGTTTTCAACAAGACCAAGTATGCAAAATTCGATTTAGCAGAACCGGACTTACAGCCATTTCTTCATAAGAAGGTTCCCACTCACCCTCACCTCTTATTTGCAAAGGTAGACTTAAACGTGTGAAATCAAATATGCGCAGAATTTTATGAAAAATACGATGATTGGATTTCCAGTGCCCTTTCATTTGGTAATTTTGTAAAATTTTGATTTTTTAATTTTTGATATTCAATTACTCCCTCTAGCGGTGGACCTACAATTATGAAAATAATTTACAGGATTTTCCCGAGACTTTTGTTATAAATATTTTTTTTTCAAAGCTGTACTATAAACGGTTCCTGAGATATGGCCGAGAGCCATTCTTATTGGGACACCCGGTACATAATCAGCCTATTGAAATACGAAGATAATTTAAATACCAAGCTACAATCATTAATCAAAACAATGACAGCTCCCAAGAAATACAAGTCAGAATCGAACCGACCACAAGCACATTTACCAGAATGAAGAGGCTTCTCTGCGGTCAAGACTTAATCCTTAAGTTAAAAATATGACTGCTGAAGTGAGATATTATACTATTATAAACTATTATATACTATAGTCTTATATACTTATAGACTATTATATACTCTTATAGACTATTATACTATTATACCGTAGACCGTATTATACTATAGGATAGAACTGTGAACACTGAAGAAAATTGAAGTAAGGAGACTGGAGGTATTCTAGATGTGAATGTACCGAAGAGTGGATGTACCGAAGAGTGCTAAATATTTCACGTTTAGATTGAATAACCAACGTAGGGGTAATGAGGCGTATAAATAAGGAAAGAAAAGTACTTCTAACAATTATTACTAGTAGAAAACTGAGATATATGGGACATTTTTTAAAGAGAGAAGATAAATATCTAATACTCCAAGTCATTATGCAACTAGAGGAGTAGGTATACCCCAATAAAATAATCCCCACTATCACGGTGGAAGGCATAGACAAAAGACTAAGGAAGACAAGAAAACCAAGGAGAATGGGAAGGAACGGCCGCAAGACGGTAGATCGAAAGAGAAAGAGCAACGAAAGTTTAAAGAAGACATGTTAGACTGGCACAAAAGGCAGCCAAAAATGAATAGGTCGGGTCCTCCAAAGCACTCGCCTTTAGTAGGGGAGGATATGTTAAAAGAAACTAATAGAGAAGAGGAAAAGAAGGGGACAATGAGGAGGAAGATTGCTCAGTGGAAATTTTGGAAGTGTGGCATAAGAAAGCAGAACGGAGAGAAGACCAAGGTGAGGCATACTGGCAGGATATAGAAGAGAGCGTCCTAACAGCTTTTCTGTCCGACGAGGCGAACAGGGGAGAAATACAGCAAAACAAAAAAGGAATGGTGATACCCTCGAAATTAACAAAAAATTTAAAACAGAAAAAAAAAAGAAGAAAACAAAAAATGAGTCCATTAGAGCCCACTCCGATGAACTCAGTATCTGTTAGCACGTCTACAAGCACTAACACACTAAACACTATGCAAAACCATACTCCTCCACAATATTGTGTGTTACCTTATATACAGGAACTAACACCAAAACTGACAAGAAGCTTTAAATCACATGAAAATATTAGAATAGCTAATAAAACCGCTCTAAGAGTTAATTCTATTTTTTCCAAACTTAAAGATCCAACCCCACAAGATCAAATTTCAGATGTGGTTTTTAGCATTCCATGTAGTGATTGCAATGGCAAGTATATCGGTCAGAATTCTAGACGTCTCAAGGGCCGAATGGTCACACACAAAAATTGTTTGTAGACTCTATTCTGATAGATGCTCACTAGCTAACCACGTACACCCTCATAATCACAGAATAAACTTTGCAGATGCCAGAATTCTTGAAAAAGAAACATATTATATATTATAATAGAAGACTTTTTCTGGAAATGGCCCATATTGGAACAACTGATAGCGTAATCAACACAAAATGAGATATTATACAACATTTAAGTGAAATTTATTCCTTTCTGTTAAAGCTAGGAACAAATATTCACCAAGTTAGTATATTTAGACGAGGGCATTCAGCACAAAATAAATAAATTTTAAAATGCAGCACCTAGAGACTTGCAGTTTTTTACATTATATTCAGGATGACGTCAGGAAAAAGTCTACTATTCAAAAATGGGTGGAAATGCATAATTGCACTGTAAAGTGCATAAAATGTATCGAAAATTGCATAAATATAAAAATAAAGCCAAAATAAGTACCGTAAGACGGGGTTACTTTGATCAAAATTAATCTTTCATCGCACCTAGCAATCATAAAGTTATGATTTGGTTTAAAAAAAAATTTTAAATCGGCTTTTACTTAGCTATTACACTATATAAAAATATTCTCAAAAAATAAAATATTTTAATAAAAAAAAAAGATAAATGCCTGATCAAAGTTACACTTCAAGTGGGGTTACTTTGATCACACACACAATTTACCCGATATTTGTATTGTAACCCCTAAAATTCAAAAACAAAATATTAGAAAAAGTGTTGTTATGTTTGCTGATAATTATAAACAAAAATAGGTGAAAATTCAAGGCTAGGTATTAAATAGATTCAAAAATTTAACATTTCTAGGCTTTAATTAAACTCGAAAGCTTTTACACAGAAAACTAATCAAATACAGAATTTGCAAAAGTATGTCGACCTCTGTGTATTATAGGCTGACACAATTTTAAAATGATATTATGTAAGGGTACTTCACAAATATCATTAACATGTGGAAAAATAAAAGTAGTATTTTTTTCACCATATGGCCTCATACAATTTATAAGATATGACTGTTTTGCTTTATCTGCTTCCAATATTTTAGCTACAAAGTTTTTAATTTTCTCAGTTTTTAACTATTTGTCATAAATAAACTGCACCACAACGAAACAATCTTTTTCGAGATTATCAACACTAGGTTTTATAAAAGGAGAGTTTTTTATTGGTCCCATACCAGAACATTCACCAATATCATTTGATATATTCGAACTTTCGTTCTTTCCATGATGTTTTGTACTACCAGTCTCTTTCTCATCAGAAATTAGTTCATTAGTTTCAGATTCTAGTTTGTCATGATCAGTTTGGACGTATTGTTGTCGTTATTTCCAAACCTTTTTTCTTTTAGAAAATTCGTTAGGACACTTTCTACATTTTGCACAATTTCACCGTCGTTTTCATTTGAAGGTAATTTATTTAATACTTCACATTTATTAAGGGGATATATACCTGTAGCAGCAAAACTGTTTATTAAATTTCGCCGTACCGCAGATTCTTCTTTACCGCCTGGACGTGGCTCACTTGACCTGTGTTTGGATGGTTGAAACTTTGATTTATCCATCTGATCTAAACATCACAGTAGTTAGACGTAAACTTTGTAGTTTCCAAGTTGTTAGTGTAGCACGCCATGTGCTCTTCATGGGTCTAAAAAATCCGACATCTAGGGGTTGGCACAGATGAGTCGAATTTGGCACTAAGCAAACGAAACTGATGTTGTTCTCATTGCATGTTTTTATTACGTCCCCATCTAGGTGTGAAGAAAGGTTATCTCCTAAGAGTACTTTTCTGCCTTGTAACCTTTTGGCATGCGGTAGAAAGGAGGTCATAAACCAGTCGCGAAAAGTGACTGTATCTATCCAACCGCTACGTGTTCTATTGTATCTACTGCCTCTCGAACAACATGGTTAATCGCAACAAGGTGCTCCAACAGGACTATTTTCTTTCCACGTGTCGTAAAGATGGGTACTTTTATAGATAATGTAAGGAGGTTTATTCGAGTCGAATCATATTCGTGTTTAGCAACTCCAAAAACACGTAAGGAATCCGTTTTTTACATCAATTTAATACCGAAAGCCCTCGAAACCCCAGCAGATGACGCCCCTTGCAGTGACCTTGGGCACCAGGTGATCTAGAGGTCTGCCCTGATGGCATATTCGTGCTTCACGACTCAAAAACCCCCAAATAATCCATTTTTATCAAGTTAATGCCGAAATCTCTCAAACTCCAGAAGAGGACGCCCCTTGCAGTGAGCTTGGGCTCCAGGTGCACAGGGAGTCGGTGTTGATAGCATATTCGTGTTTAGAGACCTCAAAAACCCGTAAGTAATCCGTTTGCATCAATTTGATACCGAAGGCCCTCGAAACTCCAGAATATGAGGTCCCTTACAATAGCCTTGGGCACCAGGTGATCCTAAGGTCTGTCCTGATGGCATCTTCGTGTTTAACCACCTCAAAAACCACCCGAATAGCCCAGTTACATCAATTTAGTGCCAAAATTCCTCGAAACTCCAGAAGATGACGTGCCTTAGTAGCGACCCTGGGCACCAGGTACGCCGAAGGTTAATTCTGATATCATATTCGTATTTAGCGACCCCTAAAACCCGTGAGTAATCCGTTTGAATCGATTTAATGCTGAAAACCATCAAAACTCCAGGAGATGACGCTTCTTGCCGTGACGTTGGGCACCAGATAATCCGGGGATCAGTTCTGATGGCGTCATCGTATTCAGTTACCCAAAAATCCCTCAAATAATAAATTTTGTTCCTTAGTGTACTGATTTTGACTTTATTTTTATATTTATGCAATTTTGGATGAATTCTATGCACTTTACAGAGCAATTATGCATTTCCACCCATTTTTGAATAGTAGACTTTTTTCCTGACGTCATCCTGAACATAATGCAAAAAACTGTAAGTCTCTAGGTGCTGTATTTAAAAATTTATTTATTCGGGTGTTTTTAGTGCTAAATGCCCTGGTCTAATTAGACTATTCTGAATAATACCATCTTGTTTATTGCAAAGGACCCCGCAGAAACCTTATGGGAAATGGCTCTTTGTCAAATGCTCTGAAACTTTGGGTTCTGGTAGTCCTAGATGTGTAGAACAAAAGAGTCAATGGGCCCCTAGCTCCAAAAAATCATGGTTTTAATATATAAGCCTCTGAAATTATACAGTATGTTGCAAATGTCTGGAATAAATTCTATATTTCGTAAAGCGGCGACTTTATGAAAAAATCCCGAAATAGGTCTAAAATTTTTATTTTTAAATTACGATATTTTGGCATATATTTCATACGAGTGACGTCATCCATATGGACGTGATGAAGTAATCGATGATTTTTTTAACGGGACTAAGGGGCGTGTTATAGCTCATTTGAAATTGTATTTAATTCTGTATTCAGTCATATAAATATTACCATAATTGTTTATACACAGTGTCAAAAAAAAATCTAAATTAAATTAATTGACAAAAGAAGAAGAATGTATGTAATTTATTTAATTCAACATACATTTTACTATTGTCACAAAAACAGAAAAAAATATTTATTTGACAAATTAGCATCGTGTTTCGCTTAAATCCAATGTTCAAACCAGCTCCCGCCAACCATTACCTGTTGGAAATTTGAACATTTAATTACTTCCTTGGCAAATAAACACTTTTTTTTCTGTTTACTGACAGCAGTAAAATGTATTTTTAATTAAATAAATTACACACATTCTTCTTTTTTTGTCAATTAATTTAATTAAAAAAAATTTTGGACACTGTGTATAAACAAATATGTTAATATTTATATTACGGAATACAGAATTTAATACCCTTTCAAATGAGCTATCACACGGCCCCTAGTGTCATTTAAAAAAATCATCGATTACGTCATCATCTCCATGTGGATGACGGCACTCGTATGAAATATATGCCAAAATATCGTAATTTAAAAATAAACATCGACTTTTTTCGGGATTTTGCCTAAAGTCGCCGGTTTACGAAATATCGCATTTACTCCAGACTTAAGATTCATTAAGGAAAGAATCTCGTTGGTATTTTATAAGCTACAAAAATGTTTTATATAATTTTTTTAGTTAGATTAATAGTTTTTAAGTTATTCGAAAAAATCCGTTTGAAAAGGTGTTATGTTTCAATGAAAATGGCCAATTTTCAACCAGGCATAACTCAAAAAGTATTGAGTTTTCGAAAAAAAAAATTATAGAACAGTCTTTGTTTCGTATTAGGTTCTCTAGCAAATTCCGTGGGTATTTAAGTAAAAAAATTTCCACCCCCGAGAAGGGGTGGGAACCGCTCCCAAGACAAAAGCACACATCGGCATAGGGTAGACTTTGTTTCTTGGGCTGGAAGAAATAGGATGGAATTCGGAGCCACATACCCTCATTGACTGCCCTAAATATTTTAATGTAAAAATAAATATATACATATATATATATATATATATATATATATATATATATATATATATATATATATATATATATATATATATATATATATACCGTTCTTAGGCGTCAACGCCCTTCTGTAGGGATCTATGGAGGAGTATCACCAAGCCTCAAGCCCTTATCCCTTGCCGTACCGCTCCTCCATAGGCCGATCAGACGCCAGTTTATTCCAGACCAAGTCGTAGACTGTATTGAGTTTTATTACTACGGCGTTGGCCTTTTATTAATTTCATGACCTAGCTGAGGCTCGAACCAGCGATCGCAAATCGCAAATCCACTAAACTTGTCGATCGACTGCTGCTCAGCTAACTGGATTGTCAAGACCGACATGTAAAAATAAATAAATACCTATAAAATCATTCACTATACAATGCCCGAATATGAGATAAAATATTTATATTTACGTTGCTGAAAAATAATAACCTAGAAATTACAATTACTGTCGTTTTTCCATAATATGATATTGTAAAAATATTGTCACAATCGATTAGTACTTTTGTGTCAAATTATCTTTATTAGCATCACCGATTGCTTATCTATTTATAGTATTGTAATCATCAACCAATAATTATACATACTGTATGGTTCAAATGAAAGGAATAAATTCGTTATTTCGTAAACCTGCGACTTTAAGAGAAAATCCCGAAAGAGGTCGATTTCTATTTTTAAATTATGATATTTTGGCATGTATATGTATATCATACCTGTGACGCCAGCAATCTAGGCGTGATGACGTAATCGATGATTTTTTTTAAATGAGATTTGGAGTTGTGTGCTAGCTCATTTGAAAGGTTATTCAATTCTTTATTCAGTAGTGTGTATATACCTACAGTTACATAATTATTTATAGAGGGTGTTCAAAACAATTTTTTTCAATTAAATTATTTGACAAAAAAAAGTAGAATGTATGTAATTGATTTGCTTTAAAATACGTTTAACTGCTGTCAGAAATCGGACAAAAATGTTTATATCACAAATAAACATTGATTTTGGCATTGAGAGGCAAGTGGCTGGCGGCATCTGACTTGAACATTGAATTTAATCAAAAAGCAGTGTTTATTTCTGAAATAAACATTTTTTTTCTGTTTTTAGGAAACAGTAAATGTATTTTGAGTTAAATAATTTACATAGATTCTTCTTTTTTTGACAAATAATTTAATTAAAACTTTTTGGACACCCTGTACAAATAGTTATGTAAATTTTTATATTACTGAATAGAAAATTGAATGACCTTTTAAATGAGCTAGCACACAACCCCTATTCCCATTTAAAAAATCATTGATTACGTCATCACGCCCAGATGGATGACGTCACCAGTATGAGATATATGCCAAAATATCATAATTTAAAAATAAAAATCGATTTGTTTCCGGACTTTTCCTCAACGACGTCGGTTTACGAAATAACGAATTTATTCCTTTCGTTTGCACCATACTGTACACTGTAC
Organism: Diabrotica virgifera virgifera; assembly: GCF_917563875.1. Lineage (NCBI taxonomy): Eukaryota > Metazoa > Arthropoda > Insecta > Coleoptera > Chrysomelidae > Diabrotica > Diabrotica virgifera. Next base: position 122,298,790 of record NC_065449.1, read on the forward strand.
CGGGTGTCCCAATAAGAATGGCGCTCGGCCATATCTCAGGAACCGTTTATAGTACAGCTTTGGGAAAAAAAATTTATGACAAAATTTGCCTCGAGAAAAGCCTGGAAATTATTTTCATAATTGTAAGTCCACCGCTAGAGGGCGTAATTAAAAATAAAAAATTAAAAAATCGAAATTTTACAAAATTTGCCAAATGAAAGGACACTGGAAATCCGATTATCGTATTCTTCATAAAATTCTGCGCATATTTTATTTCACAAGTTTAAATCTACCTGTGCAAATAAGAGATGGGGGTGAGTGGGAACATTGTTATGAAAAAATCGCTGTAAGTCCGGTTCTGCTTAATCGATTTTTGCAAACTTGGTCTTGTTGAAAACAGCTCTTTTTCGTCAATGTAATAGTTATAATTTGGAAACAGCCTGTTACGTAATATGCCGGTTAGGAGGCGCTATTCATTTTCGTTTTAGAAATCTAGTTTTCTTTGGAAAATATTAAATACAAGTATGTATTTTTTTTTCCTGTATTATAAAATTAGACCAAATTAGCAACAGAATACCGAAAACCTCATGTCTATACCTTTTTTCTATCTCGATGTATCTTAAGAAACGTGTAAATTTTAAACATAACTGTTGCTGTCATATAAGTGGAAATATATAGAAGCAAGTAGTGTGCTTTGGAAAAAAACAAAGAAACATTTTCCAGATGTCACCGTATATAATAAATCAAAACAAAATATGAAAAACTCTAGTACTGGGGTGACGTCTTTGGGGATATTTCATTGCATATTGCATTCTAGCCGCAACAGTTGCATTTCTTATGCATTCAAAGAATGTGGCTATCATGTCAAATGCTTCTAAGTTTGTAAGAATCATCTTGAATAATCACTCTGTATAAATTTTATATAAATTTTAATAGAAACAAACCGCAACAAACCATCAATGAAAAAATTTTTATGTTTTACTAATTTGACACATAATTTGACACATGATGATTTTTGAAGTTAATACTTCTAATAGTTCTATTTTTTCCATAGCACACTACTTGTTTCCACTTTGACTTCCTTAACTTAGTTTACCGGTGACAATAACAGTTATGTATTTATCTTAGTTGGGAATAGGATAATTGATATTAAAATATAATGAAATAAAAATTAAAAATTTTTGTAGAAAATCTGACGTTTTTATATTTTCTATGATTCATCGAGAGAAAAGCAAATGCGCGGAGGCAACAATTCATAAAAATTTACATTTTAAGGCTATTTTCTTGGTGTTATTTTAAGTATTAAAATTAGTGTAATATTTAAACAAAAATAAAATTAAACTAAATATATTTATTTCGTTAAAATCATAATAGTAGAAGTATAACTTCTTACTCGCGTACAAAGTACACACACTCGTTTGTTGTTATATTTTATAGTGTTATTTGTCTTATTGTTGTTTTGATTCATTATATACGGTGACATCTGGACAATGTTCCTTTGTTTTTTTTTTCATAGCATACTACGTGCTTCTATATATTTCCACTTATATGACAGCAAGTTATTTTTAAAATTTACCCGTTTCTTAAGATATCTCGAGATAGAAAAAAGGTATCGACATGCGATTTTCGGTCTTCTATTGCTAATTTAGTCTAATTTTGTAATACAGGGAAAAACATACATACTTGTATTTAATATTTTCCAAAGAAAACTAGATTTCTAAAAAACAATAAATAGCGCCTTCTAGCCGGCATATTACGTAATAGGTTGTTTCCGAATTATAACTATTACATTGACGAAAAAGAGCTGTTTTCAACAAGACCAAGTTTATAAAAATCGATTAAGCAGAACCGGACTTACAGCGATTTTTTTATAACAAGGTTCCCACTCACCCCCACCTCTTATTTGCACAGGTAGACTTAAACTTGTGAAATAAAATATGCACAGAATTGTATGAAGAATACGATGATTGGATTTCCAGTGCCCATTCATTAGGCAAATTTTGTAAAATTTAATTTTTTAATTTTTGATATTCAATTACGCCCTCTAGCGGTGGACTTACAATTACGAAAATAATTTCCAGGATTTTCTCGGGACAACTTTTGTTATAATTTTTTTTTCCCAAAGCTGTAGTATAAACGGTTCCTGAGATATGGCCGAGAGCCATTCTTATTGGGACACCCGGTACATATTATATAAGTATTAGTCGTTTTAATACGCAAATACCCGTTAAGGAATACATAATTTTCTAAATTCAATGTATAATAATTACAGATGTACGTTTTTCTTTGTCACTTCCAACTGTAATGCGTTATAGTAGAGTAAATGGACTGGCAAAAGGCTTCTAGAAAAGATTTTCGTGGGCACTTTGTTGCTAAAATGTAAAACCCATATTTTTTGGTTTCTAATATATTTGTAATGCAAAATCACTTGGTCGTCCAAAAATCGTTGCGGGAGGGGACCGGTGGGGAGCCTTACAAAAAAAAACTGCAATTTTTTTTCGTCGTTTTTTGGATGTGCAATATCCGAAAATTCATTCCTCAAATTTGCATACCCATCCGGACATTAGAAATATTTGTTTTTAATTTATAAAAATACGTCAAACCATTGTTGTATACGGAGCGCCTTCATATAAAATTACTTGCCCTGACAACCCATATTTTTAAAATCGTTTACATCGCTCTATCTCGAAAAATATTGGGTCTAGCAAAAAATGACTTTCTATAAACGTTATAGACCAAACATCAGAGAACATGTGAGTGTTTTTGGAATTTTGATTGGATAATTAGTTTAAGAAAAAATTAAATAAATCGAACGGCATGTCACGACGGACAGTGGTGAACGCAGAGATGCGAGGAAGGGCGAGATTCTATGCGGGAGTCAACCCCTAATCGACTCTACTGACCGGGATGTTGTTAGGGTCGTTTTTGCCTTGAGATGCTGTTCTTTCTTTAAATTCTTTACTATTATAAGCTTTAGTTTTAGCGCGAAATCCACTGAGATTTTAAGTGAGACATAATAAAGTTCTTCTGTGTTAATTATATTATTAAAAGTGATTAATTAAACCTATTGGTAAGTTAACAATATTGTACCTACTTATTAGTATTACAGCACAGCTAAAATTTTTTTGTATCCATCTAGAAATGGATTTAACAAACAGCAGCAGCTCTGACAGCTAACTTGAGTAAAAAATCAGATTAAGGCATGTTTCTTTCCGAAAATCTGATGTCGGACAAGAAGTTTTTATTATAAAATGTGTGTCTTATTTGTTTGGAACGAGGAAGGCTGGTTAATTCTCAAGAAAGATCTAAAAAAACTTTTATTCAATGCACGAGTGAACGTATGAAAAATTGTCATGATGATAAATATATATGCGGCATATATTCTCAAAATTTGATGATCTACAAAATCAAGATTTTTTTAAATGGCACAAAAATTGTTACAAATCCTATATGAGCTCAAAGAAAATTACCTCGTACAAGTCAAAAAATACTAAACTGACGTTTCGTAGAGAAGATATTTTTCAAAAACGGCCCTTGCGATCACCGCTTGCGTTTCAACTGAATTACACAATCTAAATAAAAAATCTGTTGGAAATACTGATATTAACAAAACAGAAAATGAAGCATTTGGGAAACTCTTGGAGGAAATGGAGAAAAGGTTTTGAGAAAGGTAAAGGATACAATACAAAATCGATTGGCAAAAAAGGTATCGTGAAATTAGTGGCATTGACGACATGAGCGAGAAACAAATAATTAAAAAAATGAAAAACCATTTTGGGGATGCTGTTGAATCAGTAAGGTCTCCTAGACAAAACGAGCCCACAATATTTTTAAGGAAGTTCTCGAAAGAACAGGCAATTGAGAGAATCGTGCACAACCACGACGAATCTGACACTCTCAGTTTCAGTTTCGGTGCATCGGAGCAACACATTCTAGTCAAAATCTGCCAAACTACCCGAAGTGAGATAAACAAGATATCAACTGAGTCCGACTTAAAAAAAATGAATGTTAGAGACTACAAAAAGTCTATTCCTGAAATCTTGTATTCTCTTGTTAACCTTATAGTCCGAAATTAAAGCGATAATGAAAAGGAGACTGAAACCCTAAGCATTTGCCAAGACATTATTTTTGTCTGCTCAAAGGGAAAAATAAAAACTCAAAGCATATTGGGCTAGGACTTTTAGTTCATCACGAAACAAGATCAAAAAAACTCATTGAAGCAATGCACGCCTGCAGTCATTCAATTTCATACATCAATACTCTTAGAGTGCGTAACAGCATCGCCTAAGAAGAAATTCAACTTTACTTGGAGAATGATCATGTGACCATACCGAGACAATTGGTACCCGACAGATTTGTCCAATTTGCCGCTGACAACATTGACATTTTGGAAGAGACCTTGGACAAATCACCTACTTTTCACGGAACCCAAATTGCTGCCTTCCAGAGAGGACCATCGAATGAAGATATACCTGGACAATTTAAATTTTTGCCATATAATCAGAAGCTGACAATACCTAATGGTTTTCATTCCCTTCATAAAAGTTATTTTGAGAAATCAAAAAGAAAGGTACAATCAGGGACGCTGCTAGGGTGCTATGCGCCCTTGTGCAAAATCTGATGAAGCGCCCTCTCAAAAAACAAACACTTTACTTTAGCAGGACAGAAAAAAATGCGTTTTATTATCCAAAATTTTATTAACACAAAATTAAAGAAGGACAATTAGTTATAAATAATTAATACTTAGTCTAAACTGTTTACAATATTTTGTTATTATAACTGTGTATATGATAGTATATATATGATATAATATGATAATATATATGATAATAAATAAAATGACAAGAGGTCCTTAACTCACATTATTTTAACTTTTCTAGCTTTTAGAGCTGCAAATTTTTCTACAATGTCACTAATTTCAATGCTTGATAATAAATCATGCTCTATAGAAACAGTTGCTAAATTCGATAATCGTTCTTGAGACATTCTAGACCTTAAGTAATTCTTTATCAATTTTAATTTTGAAAAGCTGCGTTCTGCGGAAGCTACAGATATTGGTAATGTTAGAAAAACTCTTAGGCTATGGTAACGTTTGGAAAAGTATCTGTCAATGCGTTAGTATTAATGAATTGCAGTATATCTATTGGTGAAATATACTTATTTTCTAAAAAACCTTTCAATGTTTTTAACTCCTCAAACAGTAACATACCATCAATATCAGCATCAGTGGGGTTTTTACTGTCGGTGAGTTTTAATTGTAAATTCTTACAGTAATTTAATAATAAATTATCTTCAACAGTTTCCAAGTTATTAATATTAAAAACGTTATCAAATACTTTATGATGCTCTTCAAGGACCTTAAAACGGTCATTAAGTGACCCGAGGGTAGCATCTAGTACAGAAAAAAAGAAGTCCGCCTTAAATTTTATTTTAGGATCAACCGTGGCAGTTTCATCTGCTCCTTCATAGGTGAACATTCGCTTCTTCCTTCGTGTAATTTTAGGAAAATACAAATCTATATCAAATTGATCAGCTAATTCTTTAGCGGAGGTAATTATATTTTCAAATGTTTCATCTGATCTATAATTTTGAATTAAATGAACAAGATTTTTTAAATTAGACAGTGCTTCAGAAATATCAGTTTTTGGATTTTGTAATATCTTACTAACAACGTTAATTTTTGTTAACACATCATACCATATAAACAAAGAACAAATAAATTTGAAAGACATTATCTTTGAAATAAGTGAATTTGCTAATGTTCTGCTATCGATATCTTTTGATTTATCTTCAGCTATCTCTAAAAGAGCGTAATAAATTTCATGAAACTGAACTTTTAGTGGTTTTATCGCTTCTACTCTACTTTCCCAGCGTGTTCCTGATAACGGTTTCAGAGTTAACTGTTTTAAGTGTTTATTTAAAACGTCCCATCATTTGGTTGAAGCAGAAAAAAAATTGTATAACTCTTGCACTAATTTAAAAAATTCAACTACAGCAAGTGAAGTTTTAACAGCATCGTTAACCACTAGGTTAAGGGAATGAGCTGAGCAGGGAATGTATATAGCCCTAGAATTCAGAGCTAGTATTTTTTGTTGTAGACCATTGTATTTGCCTTTCATGTTTGCAGCGTTGTCATATCCCTGTCCATGTAAGTCCTTAATATTGAGATCTAATTTTTGCAAGAGGTCCGTAACAAAATTAAAGAGGCCTTCTCCTGTAGTATTTACTACAGGACAAAAACCTAAAAAGTGTTCCTGAATCTTGGTGGTGTTCAGTTTTTGATTGTAATGAACAAATCTAATTATAATGGTCATTTGTTCAGCGTGACTGACGTCAGGAGTAGTGTCTAATATAACAGAAAAGTATTTAGCTCTTTTTGCCATACCTAATATATTTTGTTTTATTGTTTCTGACAAGATGCCGATAATTTCGTTTTGAATTTGGTCTCCCAGATAGTGAGGCATATTTGAAGTCGCAGTCTGCACCCTCCGCACATGCTCCGCCATCACCGCATCGAATTTAGCAAATGTTTCTGTTAATTTTAAAAAATTACCATTATCGTGATCATACAGTTTTTTTGAAGCTCCTCTGAACGCTAAACCTTGCTGAGATAAGTATTGAATAGCATAAATTAACCGTTCAATAACAGAATACCAGTACTTCTTTTCTGAATTGTATAACTTTTGTTCCCGAGCGTCTATTGTAGATTTTTGTACTAAAGCTCTGGTAAGTTGATTACATTTTAGAGAGTTATTTGTATGTCCAGCACTTTTCTCATGAACATTTAAAATGTGTGACATATGTCTCCAGTCTCTGCATCCTTTTTCATTTGTAACCTGATTATTTGAATCACCAAAAAGTTTACAATAGAAACAATAAACTGAATCTAGCAATTTTGAATACAGTAACCACGAGCGATTAACTTTTTCTCCATTTGTCAGAGTTCTGTAGTAATAAGCTACAGAAAAACTTCTACCAAAGCTGTCTTTTGGAAAGTTGAAACTGTTTACCTGTGGTACCCGATTCTGGAGTAAATAATCCCGTTGCCTAATTGATAAATTTACTGGCCACATACCTGGATCCTCCGTTTCTTGCAAAGACGAAAAAGGGTCACTCAGTGATGGAACCGGATTTTCATCTAATTTTGGTAGGTCAGATGTCTTTTCTTTTACCTCTTTGTCTTCATCTTGGAGATCTGTCGTTAATGGAGATGAAAAACTGGTAGACTGTTTTTCTTCTGGGAAGTGTCTACTTGATGAAGATGGGTCCATTTTCTTTCTTTTTTCCACATCTGTGGTCTCATTTTGTTTCAAAAACATATTTAGGGAGCCCGATAGTTTTCTCTGGAGATCTTCCTGTGCTGCTTTCCTTTTTCGATTTTGGGCACCTGACGGTTTTTTAGACATCTGCAAGAAGTAATAATAGAATAGTTTATAGATTACTAAATTACTAAACTATTAGACACCCTGTGTGTATTTATTAATACTTTCTTGCTTTAATAAAAATGCCATACATCCATTTCCTTACAAATTAGGAAATATTTTTTTTTATTCTTTAGAGATAACTTGTAATAGAAATAAATATGTTTTTATATTCTCTGAGAAACATAAAAAATACATATATGACTATATACTATTTTACATTTTTATATTAAATTACATAACTGTGATGAATTGAAAAATACATATTTTCTTGATTTTGTAAGAAGTAGAAACACATTATTTTTATTAACCAAAGCGGAGTAATAGTTATAGTTAATAATTTGTACTTACTTTTGAACTTTCTGTTATTTATTATTTTTGTTCTTAATATCAGGAGGTAGTTATGTAATGAAAACTCGGTAATTATATAACTTTTCGGACTACTTCACATTCACAAAGTCAAGTATTATGTAATGTATTGAAAGAAAAATATATATTTCACTAGATTATACGATGTTTATACATGAACTACAAAAGGCATACTGAAATTTGAAACTGGAATATGTCAAAACTGAACTGGAAAGATTACCTGCAAACGTAAAGTTATTGCAAGCCTAACGACTCCGACTATGATTTATTACCCGGTACCGCAAATTCCAAGACCCTAAAATTCTAAAATTGGCCAAAATAGGTCTTTGGGCCTGCATAATGGTGATTCTCCGAAACTTTTATTGCAGTTTACAGTTTGTCGCGTGGAGACATAATATATCCCTTCACGATTATGTCTTACCAACGGTCTTTTTACTGAATATTGAAATAAACTAGTTATGATAGGGAATCTTGAGGATGGTTTTATGAGGGTGTACCGTGACGAAATATTGCATTGTATTGTATTGTAAAATATTTATTACCTGCAATATAATCTTCCTCTAGATTCCCTACTATACAAGGTATTATTTGAAATTCTTTGAACTGAAAAACTGAAAATGCGCCCCTTTCGTACTATGCGCCCTTGTGCCATGCACAATTTGCACAACGGCTTGCGGCGTCCCTGGGTACAATCAGAAGAAAATAAACTGAGAATCATAGAAAAGAGCCAGAATCTTAATAATAACATACGATGTCGTAACATGGCATGGTGCATTTGCAGAATGAGGGACTGTTAGGAATGAAACCGTTATCCCACAGTGGTCAGGATTTAATAAACTGACTTTGGAGGATAAATCACATGTAACAACCTATGGCTACTTACCTCTTCTACCCCATGTCTCGTCAGAATATGATACCTTTTGGACTGTTATCAGAAAGTGCAGTGAAATTGCTAAGAAGCTAAATAACAGATACACAGTACTGACATTTGACCAAGCGATCTATTATAAAGCTAAAGAGCTCCAATGGTCCCAGCCAGAAGACACAAGGAATGTAGTTATTCGTCTAGGTGGATTCTACATTGTTATGAACTTCCTGAAAATAATTGGTCAGTTTATGATAGATTCTAGATTTGCTGACGTATGGTTGGACAGTGGTCTATATGCTCAGTCCACAATTGATGGTATTTTATCTGGTAAAAAGTATAATAAAGCTATACGAGCCCGTAAGTTGACATACGAAGCTGTGTCAAGATTATTAATAACTAATAACTCTGTATAAGAAGTGGCTTTTAGGCTGTGCTAGTCCTTCTGTATATCTAGTAATTAAGAAATAGGTACGTAGATGTAATTGTTTGTATTACTGTCCTTTGTTCTTGATTCCGAAAGTAATTCCAGGGAAAACCGATGCCATTTTAGAATATGTACATACCAAGCTTTTGAACTTTAACCATTTTACGACGTCCTTAATAAGCTTTATAATGATAAAACAATTGAATCTGTAAGAGCATTTTTGGGGATACCTCGAAGTACTAAGTCATCTAGGGCTCGTTAACACGGAATGAGTCCCACCAGAGCTCAATCCTTTTGATATCGTAAGTATCTGGGATAAGTGAATTTTCCCCTTTGAGGGAGTGTGAGCCGTATGGCTAAATCTGGAATAAGTATACAACAGTACCTTAAATATATACAACAATTCCTATTATTAATATTATGATAATATAACTACATACTACTATTACTTAACACATACAATATTCCAAAAGTGTTAATAATCTGACAACAAAATGAGCCAAAAAAATATATTTAGTTCGCTAGCAGTATTCATCATCCCTAAAATTGGCATCACAATGAAAAAACGACCCTAACAACATCCCGGTCAGTAGAGTCGATTAGGGATTGACTCTCGCATAGAATCTCGCCCTTCCTCGCATCTCTGCGTTCACCACTGTCCGTCGTGACATGCCGTTCGATTTATTTATTTTTTTCTTAAACTAATTATCCAATCAAAATTCCAAAAAGACTCACATGTTCTCTGATGTTTGGTCTATAACGTTTATAGAAAGCCATTTTTTGCCAGACCCAATATTTTTCGAGATAGAGCGATGTAAACGATTTTAAAAAGATGGGTTTTCAGGGCAAGTGATTTTATATGAAGGCGCTCCATATACAACAATGGTTTGACGTATTTTTATAAATTAAAAACAAATATTTCTAATGTCCGGATGGGTATGCAAATTTGAGGAATGAATTTTCGGATATTGCACATCCAAAAAACGACGAAAAAAAATTGCAGTTTTTTTTTGTAAGGCTCCCCACCGGTCCCCTCCCGCAACGATTTTTGGACGACCAAGTGATTTTGCATTACAAATATATTAGAAACCAAAAAATATGGGTTTTACATTTTAGCAACAAAGTGCCCACGGGATAGCACAATAGGATCCCTTTTAAACTATACTATTACAGAGAATTCGATCATCTGTGACGCACTGAATTTGGGGGTTTGGGATTTGTAATTGAATAAGTGGCCGTCATTTTTTTTTAAACAGAAAAAGGACCGTTTTCAAAAATTTTATTAGGTAAAACTGATAAATTAATTACATAAATAAGATCTAATCCTAATCATAAAAAGAATTTATCCACCAATGCCTAATAATAATATGTAGTTAATTGAAGACTTTCAAAAGTAAAATTTGAATATTAGTGTAATATGAAATTTAAGTAGGAATCAGTACTTGTACAGAGTACTTGTTTCTTTTCCGTATATCGTGGCATTTTTAAAATATTTTAGTGAACAAATAAATTCACCAAAACACAAAATCTGTGGTGCTAAGGCAAAACCCGATATGTCAAAAAACGTGATTTTTTAGCAGACGAGTTTAAAAGTTCGCGGTGTGGTTGTAATTAAGTTTTGAGTTATAGGAACCTCAAAATCCTACTAATATGTTTATAAACAAATACTATTTATCTCTCGTGACAGATAGCTATCAAATTTTCAACGATAACAAAAACATTTAGATAATAAGGACATATCGGGTTTTACCATCTTCAATTTTTTTGTAAAACCTACATGTCTGTTAAGAACACTCCATGCCGGTATCAGCTACGTAATCGTTAGTAATTCTCAATGCCGATTATACTGGGTACATACATATATTTTGCACAAAAAACGTGTTGAGTTTGTTAAGGATTTATTAAAAATGTAATAGAAAAAAAAAGAATAAGAATACTATGCTTAGTTGTTTTCCTCACAAACGTCTTCTGGTGACTCGGGTTTATTGGCGTCTGTTTCCAATAGAAATAAAACATGTGACACTCAGAAGAAATCAATACAAGAAGACTGAGAAGATCCCTTTTGTTAAGATGGTTAATGGTTAGTGGCCCATTGTAACATTGGGTCAATATAGGAATTGGTCGTTTTCCCCTTTATAATTTTCTTAAATCAGGTGTTCTAAAGTTTTCTTCGCAGTTTGAGGCAGTGTTTTGAGTTTTCTTAAAATACAAGAATCAATTTCTTCAGATCGTCTTCTTCCAACTGCTTCATGCCACATATAATAGCAAACAGTTATGCCTCCATCTGAAGTGTAGTCACGGATCGTCAAGTTATAAGTTGAAAGGAGACTCTTATAAAAGGAAACGTTAGTCATCAGTGAAGGTGGGTCCAAAACTTGCTGCAAATCAAATACCAAAATTATTTTTGTTGCGTCTTCTTTGGCTTGACTTTTGTCTATATCTTTTAGTTTGTATCCTAGGTCTGCGATATCTTTGTGTTGGTTGTGTTCATTGGTTAACTGAATCTTTTCATTTGCGTCAGTGCTTTGTTTGATCTTTAATATGAAAAAATCGCACGTCTTGCATGTATCGACATGCGATTGTTTAAACGAGTAACCTGTCGAATTAAAAACTTCACGGAATAAATCGTAAGAAGCAGCATTTGGATACTCAGTTTTATATTCATTATATAGAATTTTTATATTGAGATAGCTCTGTAAATACTCTTTCTGTGAGTTCCTTCGCGAATTGTTTTGCATATTAGAACATGCTTCAATACTTGGTAATTAATTAGTAATGTAATTAAAAAATGAAATATAATTGAAGTTATCGATAACTACTTACCACTTATTGCCAAGTTGACAAGCTTACTCGCCCTGCTACCTCCAAATATTTTATTAGATTTTTGTATTTGTAAACTATTTGAACGCAAGCAACTACTTACGCTGCTTATGCGGACAATACAATACAACTTGCATAAATCTTTAAATATTAAAATAATATTAAAAAACATAAGGTAACATGACCTTAAAACGCTTACATGTGAAAAAAAACAAATATTTTTAACTAAACTTTTTAACTAAATAAACAAATATTTTTAACGAGGCTTTGAAAATGCTATGAAATTCAAATTTCTTAGGAGGCGCTTGAACGTGCTTCTATTGTTCTGACGTCACGGACCACGGTCAACCGGGCTAGGAGTCGAAAACTGTATATTGTATATATTTCATTTTAATCGCATTTAATTGGAAATTACCAGGTAGTATTTGTATTCTTGTATAGTTCTACAATCAATTGTATAGTTTCAAAGTGAAATATTTATAAATCTTTGGAAATTGCTACATTTCTAAAGGGTTTAAAACGCATAAGTACTATTACTCATGAGGGTTTTTCAAAATAAGGCGATTAGGTTATTCTGGGGATTGTATAGTACATTTTAATCGTCTTTAGTAATTGAAATGCTAAGGGTAAGTTTAATTTAATTGAACTAACTTGGGGATTAAAAATACAAGATCTTGAATATTTACTAATTAATGGAACATATTTTGCAAATATTCTCGAAGCATTTCTTTCGCTTATGGCGAAATCATCTCCAACAGACATAAATGTGTGTCCTGTTCTTATCTTTTTTAGAGTTAAAAATAGATGCATTGTTTGTGTTTTGTTTCCATTAACTAAAACGTATAAAATTAAACGTACCTATACAATCTAGGTCTGTATTTAAACTTCATCACTGTACAATTCAGAGACAAACTTTTAAATTGTTTTGCTTCCTCTTCTTTCGCATCTTCATCACGAGATACAGAATCACTTTCATTGTACCAATATTCATCACTACCACTATATTCACTATTATCTTCAAATACAGAACTTCCTGATTCACTTTTTGTAAGTATCTTGAAATAATGTTGCAAGTCTTTTATCGGTGTTCCTGCATCCTTATTATGTATTTGCAATGGTGACAACCCAACTGTAACACTCCTTTGAAATTTACACTGAACACCTTTATTGAGATACCGTTTTTGAGGTAAAGCTGGTTGATTTAATTCAGGTCCTGTTGGAACTAATTTTGTGAAATTAGGAGCACACTGTCCTTATCATCATTGTCCTCTAGTACAGACTTAGATGTAGAAGCGGCATCTTCAAGAAGCTGTCGTTTAACCCTTTTGGGCTGCTTATCTCACAGGCTGAGAAAAAGCTCGTTTTCTTTTTGGTTGACAATCAAATATGTGCGGGAAAACACCTGACTTAATAATTTTGGGACCACCCATAATCTTGAATTATATATAGATCCATGCCTTGTTCCAACTGTAACCAATAAACAAGTTTAAGTAGGCACATTTCATGAAACGACAACTAATATTTTTTCTTGAAATAGAAAATGTCTTACTAGGTACCTAATTATATAAATACTCACATCGAAATGATCCTCACAGAAATAAAGACCTTTCCTCCTTTGTGAAATATCCTTTTTATCTCGCAAGCCTGCCTTTAGCCATTTTAATCGACGTTTTTGGTTCTGCTAGTACAATAAAAAATGTTTGTTGGATATTCTGACAGTTGTGCTTTTACATTCCGGATTCCGGCACTATATAGGACTTATATTAGGCAGATCTGTTTTCAATTTTGATATAAAGTATATTATACACTAAATACAATAATATAAACATCAAGCAAACAACACAGTTATTCGACACGCACAACTAGCAATGGCAAAATGCATTCAATGCAATAGCTCACCGAACGGGCGAACATGAACAGTGGTTGGTGACGTCAGACCCCAGCTCACACTTTTGAAGTTGTCTGAAACGGAAATCGGGCGCAAACGGGCGCAGAACTTTGATCAGTTGTTGTGCATACTTCATTTATTGTTAAGACGTAATATTTTGAATATAACATTTTTAAACATAAATTAACAATTATTTTATGTAAAAATATTTTTATGTGCAAGTTCCCTATTAACCTTCGGATGACCAAGCGGGGGAAATTGGGACCCCAGCATATGTTTTTCTTTAATAAATTCAAAATTATTTTCAATTTTTAACTCATTATTGTTTTATTTGACTTAATATCATTCTAGATCACCTCATATTTTGAAATAAAAAAATTCCCTATATTTTACGAATAAAAAATATATTCTGAAGTTGATGTTTAGTAAAATACCGTCTATAATGTGTAATTCCAAGTAGTTTTACGCTAATGACGTCGACTTTGCAAAGTAAGAAGACACTTACTCAACATACACACTACACATGACACTAATACTCATGTTGTGACTGGCTGAATGACATAAAGTCCATGCCATAAGCAAAAAAAACTTCATTTTTTTGTTAATTGTCATTTTTGACATTTTTGACCTGGGGTCATTTCCCCCCTTGGTCATCCGTGTAACAAAAAAGCACCAAAGGGTTTTGGCACCAACCAAATGCAATGAAACGGACATATCGGAAACTAATTTTATCATGTATTGGTTACATGGATGTAGGGCTTTGTCATCATATTCTTCATCGCTTAATGTACATATTGGCATTAAAAATGAAAAATCGTTAATTTTTGACATATCGGGTTTTGCCTTGTACCACAGAAATAATGTACAACGCTGTGAACTAATGTCAAATACTACTCATAAACGCTGACCTGAACGATAACGATCACTTCACTCTTTGACACTTCGAAACGATCGCCAACATGCATGAAGTTTTACGTCAAATGTTCATGATTCGTGTAATTGATTGGCTAGAGAAAGTACGCGTGCTAACTATCAACGAATCAAACGTAGGTTAGGAATAGATCGCTTACGTAGGTAACGCTGCAATATTTTTGTATTTAATTACCAAACTACCGCTTTTTCCGTCACATCCAACTTAATGCATTAGAAAGAAATCGAAAAACTATGACGCACTGAAAGACGTCTCTGAGAAGCACCACAGTTCACCTTTGAGTTACATCAAATTATTTTGGTATCGTTAGAAACAACAAAATAAAAAATGAAATTAAAATTTGTAGGCAGTTTAGTTCTTAAAATGACTAAAAGCTTTTTGAAGTTTTTAAATTTAAATTAAACTAATAGGCGAGTCAACGAAGCATTAAACCTAGTAAGTTTGTGCAGTAAAATAAATCGCATGCAACTTTTTCCATTCTATTCGGGAGAGTGTCAGGAAATATTGTAAACTAAACTGGCATAAAATTTTGGGCATAAAACTTATAAAACTAATTCTGGGCATAAGAAAAATTTCAATGTGCATCTCGAAGAGGATGAAAAATGAAAAATTTAGAATTTGGAAAATATTGAGGCCATGAGTTCAATTTTTATACTCGGGGGTTTTGGGGGTCGCTGAGGACGAATTCCATGCGGCGATGGTCTCAGAGGTACCTGGCCTGGTGTCCAGGGTAGAACTCTTTTCTTTTGTTATAATCATTAAAAATCAGTCAATAACAATAATTACTCGAAGGTTTTGGGGGTCGCTAGACACGAATTTCATGTCGGCGATGACCTCCAATATACCTGGTGCCCAGGGTGGAACTTATCGCATGGATTTTTATGTTATAATCATTCAAAATCAGTCGCTGACAATGATTCAGCAATTTTGGGGGTCGCCGAGCCCGAATTTCATGACGGCGATGATTAGCGAGGTTCCTGGTGCCAGAGTGGAACTTTTCGCCTGAAGTTTTATAATAAAATTACTCAAAATTGGTCGGGAACCATTACTCGGAGTTTTGGGGGTTGCTGAGTAGGAATTTCACGAGTCGACGATGGTCTCCAAGGTACCTGGTTACCTGGTTCACTTTGAATTTTTATTGGAAAATATAACTAACTCAGTAAAAGAGAATGAAATAACTTTCAGATAAGCTGCAGCGGAAACTAGCATTTTAGGGTGTCAACAATGCAAGCGTGGTCGTAAAAATAATATAAGTGTGCATGTCGTACAAACAATAAAATTTGTAATTTAAAATGTCGTGGTTCACCATCTTGTCAAAATAAAAATGATCAGTTCAAGAGTTGTTTTCAATAAAAAATAATACATCATAGATAATTGTATTTATTTATCAACATGGGTCATTCGATTCTGGCCACTGTCGTTATTGATGAAAATTCTAATTTTAAGTTATTTTCTTTACAACATTGGCCAATATGTTTAACGTTATTGTCGTTAAAGGCTGGGCATTCTAGTTAATAACTAGGGAAAATAGACACTCACGAAAACGCCCGGTCTTTAACGGCAATGTCCAATTTACATTATTGTCCGTAACATATACAGTATGTCCCTGTAAGTTGGAACCATAACCCAGATAGCACAAGTACGTTTTATGGACGTCCAATGGACGTACATCTGTGTACATTGGAAAGTCCAATGGACATCCCGCTAAGGTACAACTGACATCCGATGGACGTCCAACGAACGTCCAGAGTTCACAAAATTGGACGTCCATAGAATGTTCGCAACAAACGTATAATGTACACCTTATGTACATTCAATGTACATTCAATGTACGTCTTATCGACATTTTTAGGGCATATAGTATCCATAATTTTGTGAACACATAGCAACAAGCCTTTATTGCAAATAGTTCCTATAATACTAAATCTTATACTTGCTTATACTTTAAAATATTACACAAAAAACCTTTTTTTTATTTTTCTTTACTATAACTTTATTATGTATGTATAGGTACTTTATTATAGGAACTTCATTAATGCACGACTGCACTGGCACGATAAACAGCAAAGACAAAGGTATTAATATCACTGCACTGGATGTATTATATTGTATGTAATAATTTGATAAAAACGAGATTCAGATAATGGCGGCCTATAAAGCATGCACATATAAGAGAGGGTTAGGACTGCATGGAGGTGCTAGGTAACGGTAACTAAAAAGATACCTATTCGATACCCGACCCGATGATGGACAATATTGGAAGGCGGGAAATTGAATAGTTACAAAATGCACATTTAAAATTTAAATTGGTAGTGTCTAATTATTGTAAGGTCTATAATTACCGATTTATTACCATTATACGGAGAAGTTTACGATAATTTTATCATCGTCTAATATTATATAGGTTTAATTAAAATAATTTTAGCATTTCAGTGTTTTAATTCGATGATGAAAAAATATGTGACTACATTTATTAGAAGCTTCTTATATTCTACTAATAATATTGCTTTGATTAAAACAAGAAGCTATATAATTTATAATTGCTCATAATAATAGTCGCGTTTTATGTAAAATTTCCATGGACCACAAATGGATGTCCAATGTACGTTGAAATCAAACGTCCAAAGGACGTTGCGTAATGTACGTACATAGTACGTAAAGTTTTGGTCCATGGACGTTTGGACTTTAAATGCACGTTACATGGACGTCCATCGGACGTTGTGTGCTATATGGGAATATATGGAAAACTTTTTTATTATTAAAATAAAATCAATGGGAAAATCCCAATATATTATGGCTGTATACCATAGTTTAAAAAAACCTATACAGAAGTAAAAACTTCAAATTGTATTTTGGTATAAAATCGTTTATTTAAAAACTATCTAAAAGTCATCCACATGGATTGCAAAACGTTTTCGTTCTGAACAGAACATCTTCAGTGCCTGGAATGAAGTATCCCCACGTTAGATTAAGGCAAAAAGGTTAAAATTGTGACTGTTAATGAGAAAAATATGTGGAGAATACTTACATTTCGCAAAGTAGTTGTAACTAGCACACCAATGAAGGTGGTAACTTCATAATATATGGCTTACATTAAAAATTTTGATAAAATATTGTGACTACAAGTCGATGTTACAAGATTAAATTATGTATGTGCCTAAAGAGCAACATGCTTCCCTGCTCGAAAAAACTAGGTACTTGCCATTTCAATTAGCACAGACCAACTGATATAAAAGGAAAAGGAATGACAAAGAGTGACATGCCAAGACAAGGTAAAGTCAATTTTTGGTTACGAACTTCAAAAAGTGTAGTTTTAATTTTTGGATTTTAATTAAACTGTAAAGGTAGGTAATAACTGATTGAAAATATAATTAAAACTGTTTAAAAAATATGTTGCAAATCTATTGTAAAGTCTAAAATAGCAACTCTCTAATCCAGAAAAAACTTTTGGTTTGTTGGAAATAAGATTGGTATATTTCACGGTTAGAAGCGTGACGTCATCGATTGTAACATTTAAAGGTGAAAGTTTAATTTAGTATAATAGAATGAGATATATACTATATGTAAACAATAAATGACCCGAAGTGGAGAGATTGGATGGTAAATAAAGCAGATTTTAATTTTAAATGTTATAGATATATGTACTGTTGGTTGCCTAATATGATGAGGAATGTTTAAATTTGGCTGTATACTGTTGTAATGATGATTCTGTCTGTTAAAATTGTAAAGGAAATTGTGGAAAAATTAAAGTTAAAATAACTAAAAGAATACAGATCAAGAGTAGATGACAATATTAAAGAAATAATTGTAAACAATGGAATTAATAAAATAGTAATGAATTAGTAACGAAAAGGAAAATAAAATATGTGACAGCAAAATCTAATTACACTTTATGTTGTTTAGGATGGAATAAAATCATTGAAGGAAAAATACAATGAAGGCTTCCAGCAGCAGTGGTTAATGTGTGGGTGAATAATGGAATAATATCTAACTAATACAGGATAAATTATGTGTTAGTGTCAATATGTAATGGAGAATCTAGAATGACTGAGTATCTGAGATAGCGAACTATGAGTTTGATGTGGTATATGGTAGGGGAGTGAACAAACTGAACCAAGTTTGATGTAATTTTAGTGCAAGTTTATAATCTTAAATGACAGAGATGTTAACCAGAATTAAGAATGATGTAAAAGAACTAATATGAAATTAAATTAAAATAGCTGAGTATTTTGGGTTGCCTGATATGTAGGTGGAAAAATGAAAAAGGTAACAGACTGAATATAAGCTAATGGATTTCATCTCTTCTTTTCTTCTTTTCCTTCTTTTCTTTTTTCTTTTTCTCTTTTTCATTTCTTCTTCTTTACATTTTCTCACTTTCCATTTTCTTTTATTTCCCATCTTCTTTCACATTTATTTTCTATTCCTTTAGTTGTGTGATTTTCTTGCCTTACCTCATGTTTCTGTCGTTTCAGATCCTACAGCTCTTATATCACAAATTTTTATCTTAATTTATTTAGACTCTCATTTTCTTATTGATAATAGCCCTTAAATCTTGATATGGTTTACTTGTCTCTCTTTGGAATGTTCTCTCTCTTACCACACAATCACTTTGTTTTGTTGCCTGTTATGTCACCTTCGCTTCATTCATCTCATTTAATAACTACAACAGTCAATTCCTTTGGTCTGCTACACATTTTACTATCTTTTCTTATTATTTTCATGTTACCTTTTTCTCTTTTAAAATAATTTTATTAGACTATACTAAACAATGGGGTACTGCAAACCTAAATCCATTAGCTTAAATCCAGTCTGTTACCTTTTTCATTTTTCCACCTACATATCAGGCAACCCACAATACTCAGCTATTTTAATTTAATTTCATATTAGTTCTTTTACATCATTCTTAATTCTGGTTAACATCTCTGTCATTTAAGATTATAAACTTGCACTAAAATTACATCAAACTTGGTTCAGTTTGTTCACTCCCCTAGCATATACCACATCAAACTCACAGTTCGCTATCTCAGATACTCAGTCATTCTAGATTCTCCATTACATATTCACACTAACACATAATTTATCCTGTATTAGTTAGATATCATTCCATTATTCACCCACACATTAACCACTGCTGCTGGAAGCCTTCATGGTATTTTTCCTTGAATGATTTTATTCCATCCTAAACAACATAAAGTGTAATTAGATTTTGCTGTCACATATTTTATTTTCCTTTCCGTTACTAATTCATTACTATTTTATTAATTCCATTGTTTACAATTATTTCTTTAATATTGTCATCTACTCTTGATCTGTATTCTTTTAGTTATTTTAACTTTAATTTTTCCACAATTTCCTTTGCAATTTTAACAGACAGAATCATCATTACAACAGTATACAGCCAAATTTAAACATTCCTCATCATGTTAGGCAACCAACAGTACATATATCTATAACATTTAAAATTAAAATCTGCTTTATTTACCATCCAATCTCTCCACTTCGGGTCATTTATTGTTTACATATAGTATATATCTCATTCTATTATACTAAATTAAACTTTCACCTTTAAATGTTACAATCGATGACGTCACGCTTCTAACCGTGAAATATACCAATCTTATTTCCAACAAACCAAAAGTTTTTTCTGGATTAGAGAGTTGCTATTTTAGACTTTTCAATAGATTCTCAACATATTTTTTAAACAATTTTAATTATATTTTCAATCAGTTATTACCTACTTTTACATTTTAATTAAAATCCAAAAATTAAAACTACACTTTTTGAAGTTCGTAACCAAAAATTGACTTTACCTTGTCTTGTCATGTCACTCTTTGTTATTCCTTTTCCTTTTATATCAGTTGGTCTGTGCTAATTGAAATATCAAGTACCTAGCTTTTTCGAGCAGGGAAGCATGTTGCTCTTTAGGCACATACATAATTTAATCTTGTAACATTGACTTGTAGTCACAATATTTTATCAAAATTTTTAATGTAAGCCATATATTATGAAGTTATTGTTCATTGGTGTGCTAGTTACAACTACTTTGTGGAATGTAAGTATTATCCACATGTTTTTCTCATTAACAGTCACAATTTTAACCTTTTTGCCTTAATCTAACGTGGAAATACTTCATTCCAGGCACTGAAGATGTTCTGTTCAGAACGAAAACGTTTTGCAATCCATGTGGATGACTTTTAGATAGTTTTTAAATAAACGATTTTATACCAAAATACAATTTGAAGTTTTTACTTCTGTATAGGTTTTTTTTTATTTTTAATTTTACGAGAAAAAGTTATTCTCAATAAAATATTTGCATGGTCTAAAACCTAAGATTTATTCATCAGATATCAAATTTTATTAATAACATACGAAAAATGCCAAAAATATTAACTTCTTTCAAGAGTAAAGCGCCTTTATATTTCACAATATTGAAAATTGATATTATTAAAAGTAGTTTGGAATTAAAAATGATGTTCCAATATGAAATTAGATTTTACATTTGCTTTATAAAAAGTTTTGTACGGTCTACAAAATCAGATGCGATCATAATTTGTCTTTGATTAATTTTATACAAGCTTTGTCAAAAAATATGAATTTTGGTCGAGAGTAAAGTACGTTTATTTTTTAGAATATTGAAAATTGTTATTATAAAAAGTTGTTCAGAATTAAAAAATATGTATGAATATGCAATTATATGCTTCTAAGTGAAAGGAACCTACTTTGCCCTTTGGCGAAATTCATATTTTTTACCCTCGTATAAAATTGATAAAATCTAATAAATTATGGTTGCATCGTAGTTTCTAGACCATGCAAAGCTTTTATAAATACTTTTTTTCCGTAAAATTAATAATATCGGAGTTATCATAAATAAAATAGGGGTATCCGTAATTTGAGAAATATTTTCAATTTTTTTTTTTCAATTAGAAGAATGAAATTACGTATTATAACATAATTTTTAATTACAAACAACTTTTCATATTAAAAATTTTCAATATTGTGAAATATAAAGGTAATTCTCTCTTGAGAGAAATTCATATTTTTTGACATCCCTCGTTTACTATTAATAAAATTTGATATCTGATGATTGTATCTTAGGTTTTGGACCATGCAGAACTTTTTGTGAAAAATAACTTTTTTTCGTAAAATCAATAAGTAATAAAAAAGTTTTCCATTAGTCAACATAACTTAAAATTTCTATTTTTGAATTGGCACACTCTCCTTCCCAAGGTGCGAATATGGTTCCAACTTACAGGAACATACTCTATATGTCACCTGGAATTTCATCCATGATACGAACTGCTAAAGCGCCAAAATTTAAAATTAATTTTTGGATAATTTTTTAAGAAATAGGTACTATAAAATATTTTAAAAAAATTTACTAATGAAAAATTCATATTCAAAAAACCCCGAGTAATGGTTATTGACTGATTTTAAATGATTATAACATATAACTCCAGGCCATGTGTTCCACCCTGGGCACCAGATACCTCGGAGACCATGGCCGTCATGAAATTAGTGTTTAGGGACTCCCAAAATAGCCCAGTATAAAATTTAACTCATTTCCGTAATTTTTTTCTGAGTTCCTAATTTTTCACTTTCCATCTCTTGTGGATGTATTTTTCTTATGCACACAATGCAGTTTTCATCTCCCGGAGATCAATTTAGTTCACAAAATTTCCTTACACTCTCTCGAATCGAATGAAAAAAGTTGCAAGACGATTCATCTTACCGCAAAAAATTACTAGATTTTGGGCTTTTTAATGCTTTATTGATTCGCCTATAAAAAGAAAAACATATTTGGCTGTAAACAAACACATCTCACAGCTAAACAGTTGTCAAAGTTAGTTGGATGATACTGCGCAAGACGAGTGTAGTTGGCCACCCCCTCACAAGCAGGTGTAGATTTAACTACACTAGTGTTACACTTTTGTTGCCACACTTTTCAAAGGAACGACTTAATGTATCACTAAACCTAACAAAGAACCGACCTAGTGCACTTCTACACTTTTTCACAACTAGTGTTACACCTTAAAGCAAAGGAATAAAATATTGTCTACATAATAATAACTTTACCCATTTTCAACGGTGTTACATTTTCATATTCTTCTCCCCACACTGAAACTGAAATCAGCGTAGGACCATCGATTTTAAATCAACATAAATAGATGTATCAGGGGTATATGGCTACAGCTATAGCTTTACGTATGACGTAAAACTGTATATTAACTTCGTGTCGTGGTTTGCACTTAAATTCACGCTCTGCTTATTCAAATTAATTACGTGCTATTATAGTACGTTTATACAGGTTGATTCTCAACTGATACAATTAAAAAGTTATTTATTTAATGATGTAGAGATTGTCGAAACAATTTTTATGTTTACCAGTACCAGGATTTTTGTACATTTTGCATATCTTACTATATTCATTAATAGGAGATTCTGAC
Source organism: Diabrotica virgifera virgifera (assembly GCF_917563875.1). Classification (NCBI taxonomy): domain Eukaryota; kingdom Metazoa; phylum Arthropoda; class Insecta; order Coleoptera; family Chrysomelidae; genus Diabrotica; species Diabrotica virgifera. Next base: position 122,321,934 of record NC_065449.1, read on the forward strand.
CAACAGAAAACTACAGGGATAAAAATTACAGCGATATTTTTGAAAATATCCCGTTGTCAAGCATTACGTGAGATGCCCTTCGTTACTACGCAAAAATGAACATTCAGTGACATTAATGACACTTAATGTTTTACTACTTGTCACAGAGAACCCCAAGAAACAGATTTAGCAAATATTCAGGTGAAGATATCAATAAAATTTTACTTAAAATGATTTAAAAAGACAGTTTTATTTATGAAATAATATCAGCGAATTACACTCGATATCTAAAATTATTATCGACTTGTTGTCCTCGTGCCACTTTGATATAATTTCACTCCCCTTCGGGTCGTGAAAGTAAAACTGTCAAAGTGTCACTCGGAAAACCAGTCGATAATTTTAGAGTTATCGTGCAATAACTACTGATTATTTCATTCATAGAAGATTCTGACCAATAAAAAGCTACAGAAATAAAAATTACAAACTCAATTTTTGATAATATCCCGTCGTCAAGCATTACGTCAGATGCCCTTCGTTACTAGACAAAAATGAACATTCAATGACATTAATGACAATAATTAATGTTTTACAACTTGTCACAGAGAACACCAAGAAACTGTTTTAGCAAGTATTCAGGTGAAGATATCAATAAAATATTAGTTAAAATGATTTAAAAAGACAATTTTATTCATGAACTAATCTCAGCGAAGTACACTCCATCTCTAAAATTATTATCGACTTTTTGTCCACGTGACACTTTGGCATAATTTCACTCCCCTTTGGGTCGTGAAATTAAAACTGTCAAAGTGTCACTCGGGAAACAAATCGATAATTTTAGAGCTTTCGTGCAATTACTACTGTTTCTTTTTTGCCTTTTTTGATATATTTCAGTTATTTTAACATATTTCCACATCCACATTTCAAAGGCCTCAAGGCGATTCATGATGTTAGTTTGTGTTGCCCAAGTCCTTACCCCATACAGCAACACGAATAGAATAGAATAGAATAGAATAGGATAGAATAGAATAGAATAGAATAGAATATAATAGAATAGAATAGAATAGAATAGAATAGAATAGAATAGAATAGAATAGAATAGAATAGAATAGAATAGAATAGAATAGAATAGAATAGAATAGAATAGAATAGAATAGAATAGAATAGAATAGAATAGAATAGAATAGAATAGAATAGAATAGAATAGAATAGAATAGAATAGAATAGAATAGAATAGAATAGAATAGAATAGAATAGAATAGAATAGAATAGAATAGAATAGAATAGAATAGAATAAATAGAATAGAATAGAATAGAGTAGAATAGAATAAAATAGAATAGAATAGAGTAGAATAGAATAGAATAGAATAGAATAGAATAGAATAGAATAGAATAGAATAGAATAGAATAGAATAGAATAGAATAGAATAGAATAGAATAGAATAGAATAGAATAGAATAGAATAGAATAGAATAGAATAGAATAGAATAGAATAGAATAGAATAAATAGAATAGAATAGAATAGAGTAGAATAGAATAAAATAGAATAGAATAGAGTAGAATAGAATAGAATAGAATAGAATAGAATAGAATAGAATAGAATAGAATAGAATAGAACAGAACAGAATAGAATAGAATAGAATAGAATAGAATAGAATAGAATAGAATAGAATAGAATAGAATAGAATAGAATAGAATAGAATAGAATAGAATAGAATAGAATAGAATAGAATAGAATAGAATAGAATAGAATAGAATAGAATAGAATAGAATAGAATAGAATAGAATAGAATAGAATAGAATAGAATAGAATAGAATAGAAAAGAAAAGAATAGAATAGAAGAGAATAGAATAGAATAGAATAGAATAGAATAGAATAGAATAGAATAGAATAGAATAGAATAGAATAGAATAGAATAGAAGTAAATGTAGCATTTTACAAAACGGCACAGTACCGGTAAATTCAGACTCCTGTTCCTAAGCAGAGTTCTGATATTCGTAAATGTTGCTGTTGCCTGTTCAATTCTGCTACATATCTCTGAGTCTGGGTTATGGTCATCAGTTATCCAAGCTTTCGAAATATCTGAACTTGGAGCCTTAAGAATATTATTGCCGTTCATTTTTTTAAAGTCAAATGTAAATTCGGTATTCCGATAACCATCATTACATTCAGTACACCATTTCGGGTAGATACTGTAAAATATTGTAAACAAAATGTACAAACATTCGAACGGTATTAACACTTAGGTACGTAACGGGGAACTGATATATCTGAGAAATCATAGTGTGTTCGATATCCGGGCGGCTTATAGTTGCAGGACCCAGCCAGCCACATTGTTTGATTTGCTTGTCTAGATAATGTTTAGAAGAAATGCGTTCAATGTGCTTCCCCGTTTAGGATTTTGTCCTCTTCAGGGTTTGAGGTGAATGTATTGTGTTGGCAGCAAAAGCAAACAGTCCGAAAAACACACTGGGGCAAGCGCCGTGTCCTGGTGTTCTTGGATCCTGGGTTATGCCGGACGGTGGTGTCCAGAAGGCTAAGAAGTCAACAGAGAAGAAAGTTTGATGGATTGTTGTTGGTTCCATAGACATTTACGTGTACTGTCCGTGCTTTGCTCTCGACCAGTCTCCCTAGAAACCATTGTACAACGACAGGCGAACCTGCGTCCCTCGTCGGCGGTCAGGAGGTGGCTTTGAGTGCAGCGTGGACAGTGTGCGTTCGAGTGGCGAAAATAGTTGCGGCTATTTTCTTGGGACGAACAGGTATAATTGTGCAATGAAGTTGGGAAACCGCAAAAAACCAACTTCTCCCTGTTCGGGGTAGGGAAGAGGAAATGTTAGAGGTGGGTACGGTAGGCTAACGGGGTAGCCTCAAGGATGTTTTCGTACTCCACCGGGAGTTCGTCAATGCATGTTTGCATTAGAGCGGACGGTACATGAATCTTTTTGCGTTTGGGCTTTCGGTGGAGTACGTGGCCGGAAGATGAACAGGAACATTTGAGAGATTCTTGTGTGTCGGAAGGGGGGCCGTTGATTACTTTGATTGTGAAGTTCCTGTTCAGAGAGTTTATTCTCTCGGTGATTTTGGGGGTGTTCGAGATGTTATGGATTTCGTTTGAGGGATATCGCCAGTGCTCATAGTTGCATCTACGCAAGATTCTACGTTCTGTTCTCAACAACCTCTCTTGTTTTTGTCTTGAACAAAGAGAGTAGAGACATGATTTGTACTCCATGACGGGTCGAATAAAGGTCTTGTAAGTGTGAATGAGAGTCTTCTTGTGTGTCTTGCCAATTTTTCCCGAGAGAGCGTTGAGAAGTCTGGCCCTGTTCCTTACCCTATCTAAAGTTGCCTTTAGATCTGCGTCCCAGTTGAGAGTCCTGGTAAACAGTACTCCCAAATAGTTCGCAGTCGGGCTAACAACAAGCCTTTCTCCCAACAGTCTCAGTGGATATTGGTCGTCTTCATTGCGTATGATTCTATTTGACACAGAAGGGGCGCGAAACACAATTGTTGTTGTTTTGTTCGCGTTCAGCGTGACTCTCCACTTACAACACCATTCGCCGACGCCGTCCAACAGAGCCTGGGCTCTTCTGAAGAGGAGTCTTGGGTTGTATCGAGAGGTTGTTGAGAGCAGAGTCGTGTCGTCTGCATAGAGAAACAGCCGAGTACCTGGGATATTTTGGTTAGTGATGTCGCTGTTGTAGATGAGGTACAACAGCGGTGCTAGGACTGAACCCTGGGGAACTCCAGCTTGTGGAGTGAAGGGGGTGGACCTTTGATCGCCTATTTTAACTCTGACAGTACGGTTGTGGAGGTAGGAGTGTACAATTTTGGTAAATTGCAATGGTAGCCCGATGTCCAGAAGTTTCCGAACAAGCCCGTCGTGCCAGACCTGGTCGAAAGCCTTCTGCACATCCAGAAATGTGGCTATGGCGAATGAACCATCGTTGATGGTTTGAGTAACTTTGGTAGTGAAATCTATTAATGCATGTTTAGTAGATTTACCTGACTGGAATCCGTATTGGAATTTTGGTATGATATTGTGGTTTTCGAGAAAGTCATTGAGCCTCTCTTTTAGGATTAGCTCAAGAACTTTACCCAGAGTATTGATTAATGAAATTGGTCTATAGGATTCCACGTCGGTTGGGGGTTTGCCTTTTTTCAAAAGCATGATGGTGTTGGCCACCTTCCAAAGAGTAGGAAAGTGGCTGTTTTTGAGACATGCATTGAATATTTTAGTTTTTGAGGCACCTTCGGTTGATGCCATCAGGTCCGGGAGCGCTGTTTTTGCCGATTTGGCAAAAGCTCTCCGTTTCCCTGTCTGTGAGGGGGTCCATGATAGGATCATAGACTGGAATGTAGTGGTTGAGAGTAACATTTACAATGTATTCTGTGTTGAATTTAAATATGCGATCAAAGTTCGGGTTATCTGGAGTTTGAAAATTGTTTTGAAGCGAATTTCTGAATGCTTCGGCTTTCCCTTCTGGGGAATTGACTATGTGATTGTTGACCAACAGATGGGATGGTTGAGATAGTTTTTGTTTTGTTAGGACTTTGAATTTTTGCCAGAATTTACCTCCGTCTCTGTAGTCCAGTTTTGAGGTAGCATCTTCCCACCGGCGAGCCGTTAGGACAGATATCTCCCTCTTTATCCTGGCACAGATCCGGTTGTACTCTGTTTTGATTAGTGGGTTTCTGTTGGCCTTGTATTGACGTAGAAGACGTCGTTTTTGTTGGATTTTGGCAATGATGTATTGTGGAAGTGCCGGTGATGTATAGGTTATTTGTTTGAGTGGAATTGCGTGCGTGATCGCCTCAGTGATAAGGTTCTCGATTTCGGTTGCACTGGTGTCGATACTATCGTTAGTATCGAGTTCGCCTAACACAGGGAGATTTTGTGTGATGAAGTTTTGGAATTCAGTCCAGTTAGCGTGACGATAGTCTCTTATAGATCTTGGAGGGTTTGGTTGTTTTGGAATTAGTATGTCGGTGTCGACAAGAAGAGGTAAGTGGTCTGACGTTATTGAATCGCCTATGTGGCATCTATCCCCGAACCGATCCAGAATGTTACTAGTAACTAGGATGTGGTCAACAATAGAGGCCCCATTGGCGTTCAAAAACGTGAATTCAGTGTTGGTGATTCTTGAAATGGGAATGTCTAGTAGATAATCCGTGAGGCGGATGCCTTCTGGGTTTAAACGGTGATCACCAAACTGAGTGTGTCTACAATTTAGGTCACCCATCAGCACGGCCTTGCTAAGCGTTGAAAAATACTCAAGCAAGTGCCTGCTGAGTGGCTGACCCGGGTGTTTGTAGTAAGAGACTATCGTGAGGGTTTCGTTATTGGGGATATGCACGTCAATTGCCAGGAAGTCCACATCAGGTGGACGAAAATTTTGTGGGAATGTGTGTGTGTTGTGCGGTATTCCGTGTTTCACGAGAATACCATTCCCACGTGAAACCTGACAGCGGCTTCGATGGATGATCGAATATCCTGCGAAGTGTGGATCGTTTTTCGACAGAGTATCTGTGAGTGCGAGGATCTGGATGTTGTGCTTCGACAGGATATTCTTGATGAGGGGTCTCTTTTTGGAGAGACCCTGACAGTTGACTGTGCCTTGGGTGAAATCCATAAAGGGAGGGTTTTAGTGGTTGGAGCGGAATGTCATCGTGACATTGCTCCCGTACCCGTGGACCACTGTCGAGTGGTCGTAGACTTGGCTAATTAAATTAGCCGTGATTGCAGCGATATGTTCGCGAAGTTCGGGCAACAAGTTCAGCAACAGAGCAGTCTGAATCGACAAGATGTTCTTTGTTTCTGTTGGGAGTTCGAAAGGGGGGAATGATCTTTCGATCGTTAGTGGCTGTATTTCGTGTTGGGCGGAGGGGATGGTGTGTCTTTGTGGACACTTGTTGGAGTATGCGGGGTGGTCACCGCCGCAATTCGGGCATTTGGGTTCCTGCTGTTTGGTGCAGGCGCTGGATTTGTGGTTGCCGCCGCAGTGGGGGCAGACGAATGCTTTTTGAGGGCATTCGTCGATGGAGTGTCCGTTAATGCAGCATTTGCTGCAATATTTTGGGGTGGGGATTGTAGGGTCGGAGCCATGTGGAAGTTCGGCATTGTAGAATTCACCATCTAGAGTTATGCCTCGACTCAATGCTGACGTGAATTTCTCCAAGGATTTGGTCACCACCTTGATCACTTTAGAGTCCTTGCCTGTTTTATAGGCTTTGACTCTCCACAGTCTTTCGACTGGGAATTGTGCAGGACCCTTAACGCCCAATCTTTTATAGGTTCCATGTAAGCCCAAGGGTGGGTAAAAAATGGCCACCTCGAAAATACCTAACATATTTATTGTGAGTTGTTACAGATGCTAGAAATGGATTGAACTTTAGAATCTTATGCTTTACTCGAAAACCTTTAACAAAATTAAGATGTGTACATCAATTTTAAAGTACCTGTATAAGTCAGTAATTCATATTTATCGATTTTTTCCACATTCATCCTTTCTGCCTCCTCATTAGTGTGGCGGATAATTATGTCGATTATGTAATTATACGTCAATAACTGTGGATTATGTTCTTGCTAACGAAATATTATATATATAGTCGGTTCGCTAAACTCAGACACAACTGGCTAGTGATTTTAGTAGGTATTTTTTTATGTTTTTGGCCAATTTTGCCAAAATTGGCAAAATTACTAACTATTTACTAATTTTTTTGCCAATTTTACCAAATTTTACCATAGGATAAAGGGCCGTCTTTTTAACAATAATTAATTTTTGAAGAATTTTGGAACACCTAATAAATATGTTACAAGGGAATACGCATTTGGTGGACATTTTTTACACACCCTTGGGCGTTTAAGCGGAATCCAATTTAACCTATGCCATATATTTTCACCAATTTTTTACTAATTTATTACCACACTAATAATTTTTCACCCCTTAACCACCCTTAAGGAAGCGATTCCGCGAGCTTAAGATTTCAACCTAGCAGAATTAAAAAAAATTGGTTTTGGAATACCAGAGTGTTCGGCTAGGTTTTACGAATTTTTTACCAGCCTAGTAGTTTTTCTCCCCTAAACCATCCTTAATGAGTACAGTTCCGCTAGATTAAGGTTTCACGCTAGCAGAATTAAAAAATATATATATTTTTAAAATACCACATTGTTCTGCTTGGTTTTTTAGAATTTATTACCACCATAACAACAAATTTCACCCCTTAACCAACCTTAATGTGAGCGATTCCACTAAGTTAATATTCAAACTAGCATATTCAAGCAAGCATAATGTAAATAATTACACTTTTAAATAAAAGAACTTTTTAATAATAAAACGTTATTATTTATAAGAGACAATATCAAATAATTTGACGATATAAAATGCTTAAAATTTCAAAAACTACACTATAATAAAAAAGTACTTTTAATAATAACACGGTTTTGTTATATACAGGACACAGCATGTTTCGAAAGAATAAAATATGAATTTTTAGTAGGTGTGTTAACTGTTAAAATTATAATTCCAAAAATTACACTAGTATAAAAAAAGTACTTTTTATAATACCACGGTTGTTTAAAATGGTATATATAATATTTATATATATTATTTAACTTATAAAATATTAATTTTAAGTATATCAACTTTTAATTATTTATTAAAAAAATTAAAAATGATACGCAACAGCCGTGTTCGAACTAGGGAACTCTCGATCTGTAGTCTAATGCCACTGACCCACCATCAATTTGTAGATATCGATTTATTAACGTACCTACTTTAAAATATCATTGCATTAGTCACATTTTTAAAATAGTTTGAAATAAACAAAAAATCGATTTATCCATACAGGGTGATTGATTAGTAAGGTAAAGCTCCGTAGATCCGTTATAGTAATAGATAGCAATAAAAGTTAATAATAAAAATTGTAGCCAACTTTGATTACAGATTGATAATTAATCTTCTTCTTCTTCTTAAAGTTCCCTCTCCTATCGAAGGTTGGATATCATAATGACTATGGTCACTTTGTTGGCTGCTGCTCTGAATAGTTGTCATGAACTACAGTTAAACCATTCTCTAAGGTTCCTCAGCCAGGAGATGCGTCTTCTTCCTATGCTTCTTCTTCCTTGGATTCTTCCTTGCATAATAATTCTCAGCAACTCATATTTTTCTTCTCTGGTAATGTGACCCAAATATTCCAGTTTTCTAGTTTTTATACGTTTCATAATTTCTAACTCCTTATTTAAACGTCGTAGCATTTCAACATTGGTAATCTTTTGAACCCACTGAATTTTCAATATTCTTCTGTGACACCACATTTCGAACGCTTCTATTCTTCTTATGTGTTGTCTCTTCAATGTCCAAGCTTCCATTCCATATAGCAATATAGAAAATATGTAGCATCTTAGAGCCCTCAATCTGAGAGGCAAGTGAAGGTCTTTGTTTGTAAGCAGTGTCTTCATTTTTATAAATGCTTGCCTTGCAGTTTCAATTCGGACTTTAATTTCTTTGCTTTGGTCATTTCTGTCATCAACCCAGGTTCCCAGATATTTGTATGTCTTAACTTTTTCTATTTGGGTTTGCTCTATCATTAACCTTTCATTTCCATGTTCTGTTTTTGAGACAATCATAAATTTAGTTTTTTTCTTGTTTATTTTTAGTCCGTATCGAATGCAATAATCGTTAATTCTATTTAGCAATTCTTGTAGCGATTCCAGGGTAATAATAATATTAATAGGGATAATTAATCAGTAATCGTAAATTGTCAGTTTTAGACAATTCAGTTATGGCTTACCTAAAATTTGGACAGATTTAGACTCGTAATTCCCGTAGAACCCGTGAAGTTCAAAGTTAAGTACAATTTGTGTTATTAACTTTTATCGCTATCCATTACTATAAGGGATACACGGAGCTTTACCCCACTAATTAATCACCCTGTATAATAGCAGTTAAGTATTGCATTGTCAGCTAGTTCTAAGCTATTCTGAAAATTTCAGGTAACTAGGTAGCCTAGAACTATTTTTAAAATGAATTACAAAATTTGCGGAGACCGTGACAACAACCAAGCCAAGTATATAAAAATGTTTTAAAAAATGTTTTTAAAATACCACAGTGATCTGCCGGATGAAACATTTTTTTATGAAATTGCATATATAGACAAATATTTCTAGCATGGGTTGCCTGTCAAAATCGTGCCATAGCTATCCTTAAGGGGGGGCCGTAGGGGTTGAAATCAATATTTCAATCACATTTTTTTTAAGTATTGTCAACTTTTATTTTCAATTTTTTTTGGCTGTCAAATCGTAAAATGATGCACACCGGAATATCTTTTTGAATCGCGGAGTAATTTACAAAAGAAAATAAGAACAGCTGTTGACCGTTGTTCACTACGTTCAAGCGTGCTGGCACGAACCTGATGCAAAGCGAGTAGAAGGTAGGGATATTCAACACTAACTCCCTACCTCCGTACCTTCGACTCGCTTTGCAGTAAGTTCGCGCCATAGCGAACAACTAACAATAATAAATAAGTTGATTTTCACCCATTTTTGCAAAAAAAATTCGTTGTTTTGATTTCTGAGTGATATCAAAAAGTCAAAATTCGATAAAACTAAAAAACTCGACAGCATTACCTAGAGAAACTCAGAAGCTAATAAAATCTTTTTGAATTTTTTGTTTACCATGACTAAATGATGAGTTCTGATGAGTCCACCGCAAAATCCATTATTTTTTCAGTTGTCTTTAAAAATTTGCCACCGTTGGCCTATTTTTCAATATTTTTCTTGAATTTTTTCTTAAATAATCTATGAGTTGTACTAAACATGCCAATTTAATTTAAAAATAAAATAATTCTACCATACTTTCAAAAAAAGTAGGGGCCCTACAGCCCCCCTTAAGGATATCTATGACACGATTTTGATAGGCAACCCATGCTAGAAATATTTGTCTATGTATGAAATTTCATAAAAAAAATGTTTCATCTGGCAGGCAGGTGGATACAGGTGGACCTATATTTGGATCTCGTACTATAATTATTGCCTCTATACAAGGGGCTGTTAAGGGGAGAAAAATTATTAGGGTGGTAATAAATTCGTAAAAACCTAGCACAATACTGCTGTACTTCAAAAAAATGTTTTTTTAATTCTTCTAGCTTTAACCCTCTTCAACCCAATGTATCTCACAAGATACATGACTTTATAATTATTGATTTTTTATATATTGCGGGCTTTTCCAATAGTTGAAACCTTGGCTGTCACATTCAGATGTCCTTTCTCTATACAGTTGTCAAGCTCTGTTTGATTTAAAAGATGTCAAAGTATTAGGTTTTGTTGATTTATCTTCTTGCTCTGTAAGTACGCGCCAATTTTAAGTCATCGACACAAGAGGTAAGTTCAGTTTACTGTTACTATTCTAATATATGTTACTTATAAAAACTAATTGAAGTCGCTTATTATTTTGTTATGTAAGTTTGATTATTCACAAGTTTTAGGCAGTAATACTGTATGGTTCATTTGCAATATACTTTTATAAAAATTGTTCACATTATACAGTTCACATTGGGCAGCATGATCTTATTTGTGACATTGTCAATTCGTATATTTGGTTTCATGCAAAGAGTAGAATATTATTTTATAATTCGCATATTTTTAAACTTGCCTATATTATTTTGTCTGTTTATTTTTGAAGTTTGTTTCCGTTTTGAAATTGTAATTTTTTGTTCAGATGTTTACTCTTGGCTCTCAATTATGTTCAAACATAAATTTATTTGGTGGAATATAACGGCTAAGTTCAATTTAAAATATTTTACTAATTTAAAAAATTCTTTTGATGATGTTTATGAGTTATCTTATCTCTTTTATGCAAACCGAATTGAAATTTGAACCACCAAATTTTTGCTACATTATTCACTGTGGTCTACAAAATGAACCAATTACTAATCTATTTTTATCAAGTTATACCTACACAAGAGGCTTGTATTACTAATTCCCTATATCCCTATCAAGTGCAAATGTTATCTTTAATTGGTAAAATTCTCACGGTTTATATAGGGTAACGGGTACAGTTGCTGGCCGGTCACTAGTGATTGGCCACTTTCACAAAAATCCGAAATATTAAGATTTTCAGAAAGTATAAGGAAATAAATGTATTTGCATTGCAATTCGGCAACATTGCTATATATTTGGTGTAGCCATTATCTCTCTCAGTTAATATTGTCTAGTTGTGACGGCGTGTGTTGTTCGAAGCTTAACAGGTGCATCCAATTTTAAGAGTTTTTTAAAGAATTTGTTAAGAAAGGCAATTCATGAGGTGAGTTATCTTGGCTAATAATATTGTGTATCTGCTTATATTAATGTTTTGTGGCGATTTAGTGGGGTACATCTTATATTATCGGTGGTTTTAATAGTAGGGTTATAATTTTTTGGCAGTAAATTTTAGTGGCCAAGCACTGTATCTTAAATATGTCCGCGTTATAATGATTGGCCTACCGGCCAATTACTGTGCCTACTTTAAATTAAAATATTTATTATAATTTAGGCTCTTTTAGCTTAGTTTGGTCCAACACAACATATTTCAAGTATTTTTACTTATTTTTTATGGCAATAACCAGTGGTTGGCCGACTGCCAATCACTAAACCACAGGGTGGCTAATAACTGTAATGTGCAATAAGAATATATTTTTTGTCCGGATTCGTTTTTCTAAAATTACAATTATTTTAGTTGTTATAAAATTAGTGCCAATGCGGGCAATCTGAATCAAATTTGAAACGTCCGTGTTGTAGCTAACATTATAAGATACTATTAAATGATTTTTATTTTTAGAATCAAAAATGCCAAATATCCGGAAAGGTAAAACGTATCACAAAAAATATACAGAACAAGATCTTCAGTCTGCTTTTCAGGCCATAAAAAATGGCATGAGCCAACGGAAAGCCGCTGAACAATTTAATGTGCCAAGAGCAACACTGCAGTTTAGAGCAAGCGAAAAATTTAATGAAAAAACTACCCTTGGTTCCAATCCTATTCTTTCTTTGGAGGAAGAGAATCGTTTAAAGAATTGGATCGTAACATGCCAAGACGTTTTCCAGTAAGAGTGGAAGATATATAAGACTCGGTTAAAGGTTTTCTTGACGCAAATCCACGAGCTAATCCTTTTACTGACAATCGGCCCGGAAGAGGTTGGTATAGATCCTTTTTA